>NC_141758.1:107136933-107460058 GCF_982258835.1 Parasteatoda tepidariorum
AGCTAGGTAGATGAGAGTAGTCTTTGTCGACAGATCTCTATTTTAGTATTTTGTCGAAAGCGCTTTTTTTCACGAATTTATATATTATGAGTGTATTTGACGATTTTTGATTTATATCACGAATTTATTTGTTTTACTAGAATTTATTTGTTTATGCAGGTTTTTCCATTAGAGTTCACTTATTTCAATTTTTAATAGACTTAATTATAGCCAAAATTTTAACCTTTTTAAAGAGATATCAGTTTTAGAAATTTTATCTTAAGATTTTATACTATAGCACATTTCCTATAGGTTTAACAAATTACATGTGATTGATTTGAATTCAAATTTATTTTAATGACTTAGTATTTACTAAAATGATGTAATTTCTTTTTTTTTAAAGTTGTTATATGGATTTGAATGATTGTTTTGAATTCTTAGAATTTTGTGCATTTGCAATGTACCTAAGTTAGTAGCGAGTGAAGCGAGCTTGGTTTGCGAAGCAAACCATGTAAGATTGCGTAGCAATTTTCGGGGGTTGGCGAGCGTTAGGAAGCAGGGGGCGCAGAACATTAGTTTAGATAAAAACTTAATATACCTACTGGGTGCTCTCCACCCTAATAGCTGTCAGGATGTTTCCCCACCCCACAAATTTAAACAAATATTCCAGTTTCAAAATAAATAAATATAGAAATACATGTGCAATGTAATTTTTTTTAGAAAAATAATTTTTACAACGCTTATCGTTATTTCTGTCTGAACACATTGCAAAGCTATCAATTACGCTGCTTGACGATTGCTAAAGAACAACTGATTTATGCAAAGTACAGTTCTTAACATCTGTACAACAATTTTTTCTTGTTTCCACTTATAATATGACTTAACTTGCGCCAGCATTAGTTCTCGAAGTGCACACAGCTGAATTAATCAGTGGTGGTTCAATCTATTTAATCAGTGAAATAATTAGTGGTGAATTAAATTAACCAAAACAATATTTTTCCCACCCACAGATAAATTGATAACACTTTTACATCATTCTTTTGACCCTGATTGTACAAACTGTAAAAAATTCTGAATAAAATTACGGTAAAAATTACCGATACTGAAGGTCAGGTGCTTTTTAATGTAAAATCTATTTTGACGGGAACATATAATGGGACAAAAAATCTCATATACCGTAATTTTTACAGTAACGTAATTTTTACGGTAACGAAATAATTACCGTAATATCACTAAATCACTCTAATTAAAGATAAAAACGATGCATCATTATTAAAGTAAAAATTGCGGTATAACTTTTACGGATAATGCACAAAAAGTACGGGCACCTTACCGTAATTTGATCTGGAACAATTACAATTATATAGATTTGAAACAATTATCTAGATATGCGTATCACTTTTTTCTTAAATTGAGTTTACAAATGGTATATGGGTTGTTTGAGAACTGTAAGCATATTAGAAATCGTGCATAGGTATTTTTTATAAACAGGCATTTAAATGAAATAAAAAATGGAACCCACATTGTTATTATAACAGCCTTCTTCGAAACTTAGCACGTATTCTTAGGGACGTTGTTTCTGTGGGTTACCACTAAATTAAAGCACTGGTTGTGCTTTGCCTAATTTTTTACTGTGTGATATGACAAAGTTGTATGCATTGAAAATTAATATAAAAATTTCTGGAAGACTAGGTTGGCCAAAAGAAGATATAAAAAATCCCCCCCACCCCAATTTTTTTTAAATATCCTGTCATCTTCCAACTATGGCAGTAGTACATAATGTGCTTTTCTAATCTGTTATTTTGCAATTGTGAGTTTAAGGATTGATTATTGAATTCCCAAAAGGAAGTATCAAGAATTAAAGTAAAATAAAAGGACACCAAATTAAGATAAAATAAGTTCATCAGAAATATGATTTGAAAACTAGGTTTTTTTTTCAATTTTAGACGAATAGTGAATGAATCATTTATATTGCGCGGAAGACAGTTTACAGTCTTGTGCCAGTTATTGGGTACGTTGACAATGGATCCATTTGTCCCTAACTGATGATCAACACCCAATCTTCGTATTTGCATGAAAGGGGTTCGGAGAGTCACCATTTGCTCTTCGGTAGGATTCAATTCTCTCAATCACTTTAGTACTTTTGTGAGAGACGGGCCTTAGGCTTGCATTTGCAATGAATTCTTTCGTTTTTCCGTTTGTGTGTAACGCTTAAGATATTCCCGTCTACGTTGTTTGGCTTTTTCAGGCTCGGGAAGTTTAGGCCTTGGCATCGTGTTTTTCTTGTTTCAACCCTAACCTTTGGAACCGTGTCAATTACTTTGTGATATTCACCCTGAATTAGCATTGAAAACGATCCAGTTTGAAATGTACGTTAGAATTTCTGATTCTTAATTAAAACAATAAAAACAAAAATATCGTTCAAATGATGAAATTCTCTTTTATTCACTACTCAGGAAATATTTATGGTATCTCTCTGGTTCTATATCTCAAAAATCAGTAATGCATGACAAAATTAAAAGTGAAGAAAAAGAATTCTAAAAAAATTATCTAACAGCAGCGGTCGCCATAGCAACGCATGCGCATTGTTTGCTATTATTTTTGATTATTGTAGTTGAAAAGGGAGAACACCATGAAATTCAAACCAAGACTCATTTTGCCAATGG
The DNA here is from genome assembly GCF_982258835.1 of Parasteatoda tepidariorum. Classification (NCBI taxonomy): domain Eukaryota; kingdom Metazoa; phylum Arthropoda; class Arachnida; order Araneae; family Theridiidae; genus Parasteatoda; species Parasteatoda tepidariorum. Next base: position 107,139,579 of record NC_141758.1, read on the forward strand.
GTCATAAAATAAAATAAAATATATAGATTCTGTCCAAATAAGGCACTAGTAGTTAAAGTGCATTTCTTATTTATATATTTCATTTTACGCTTTAGAGGTTGTTGATTTGAGGATTATTAAATTTGACTAAAACAACATGTCCCCAAAATATTTTGAAATATAAATAAAAAAAAAAAAAACCTACTTAAAATTAAAAGTGTGCCCCTTCCCCCCAAAAAAGGGACTTGCTTCATAAATACCCCGGTCACTCCTGAATTCCCGTTTCCTACATTTTCAAAATTACCTAATTTATATTCATTTTGCTAAAAATTAGACATGAATGGTATATCCAGTTGAAATATAACTTTCAAAAACCATGTTCCAGGTTGTTTTCTTTGTTATCTTGGTAGTAATTGCTGTTGTGGAAAGCTCCCCTTACCCTCAGGAAATTCCTGCTGTTCCTGGTTCGGATAGCATTCCCGGAGCTGATAAAATTCCCAAGGCAGATGAACTAACCAAAGTGCCAGACGCGGATACACTACCAGGAAAAGATACCATGGATAAGATTCCAGGAAAAGATAAAATTCCGAGTGCAGATGACATGCCAGGAAAAGACATGGCTGACAAAGCAAAAGCATCAGCTGAAGCAACTGCTGCAGTTGCAATTGCTTTAATCCCAAAAGTCTGATTAACAGTTTCCCTCTTTTCTCTAAAAAAGAAAATAAAAATGAAGTGTTATTATATCAATGTATGTGTGGTTTGTGGCTAAATAAAATATCAATGTTACGCTATAAACTATCTTAGTTCTATCTTAAAAGCCATAATCAGTTCATTTCTAACACAGTTGCTAGATTTATTAATCAGTTACATGCAGAAATTCTATAAAAAATTTGAATACGCGTTGTGTTATGTTAAGACTGCCTCATACATGTGTGCTAAGGACTATTATCGAAAGTTCAGATAAAAAAGCATACATATGGTTAATTGCAAATAAATATTGAAATGAAGAATAAACAAAAACCTTTTTGAAATTTGAATAATTTCAGTGGAGGAAGGGGCATGCAATAAACATCAAAAGTGGTTTGATTGGAGGTTGAAACCTGAAGGTTACTTTCTGTACTCTTTGTTCTCTATACTTGTCTTCTCGCGAAATCAAAGAAGTCTAGTTGTTTACTACATTCTCCTTCCTATATGGTGGTTAATTAGATATTGATAGAAAATTTAGCTTTTTCCTCGGTTAAATACTAATTTCTTACCCCCAATTGCTGTTAGTAACGAACCAAACAACAGATCGAAATTGAGAACACATGTGAGTGAAAAGGTAGTAAATTTTAATAATGATGCCTGCTGAAATGTTACAACTAAACTTCCCAGCCAAAGCTTGTTGCGTTTTTTATTTTGTTTTTAGTATGGTGTTGCAGTTTTCCACTGTTGTCCATGCATTTTGCTTTGTTTGCTATAAATATTTTTGTATCCCTAATTAAAAGTTATTTTCCTGTACTGCTATTATTCCGCTTTTAATTCATGACTTTAAAAATAAGAGAATTGTTGCTTTTTTATTATTATTATAATGTAGTTCTGGACTATATTTTAAGATAAATTTATTTAGAAAGGTGGTCTAATCTTATTAAGCGTTTTACATTTATTAACAAATAACGTTAAGACAGTTAAAGAGAATAATACAGTGAATAATAAATACAGTTAAAAAGATTTGTTAAATGATTTCTACCTTAACGGTCACATTCATGCACAATGAGATACAAGCAAACATAGTATTTAATATATTCGCCCTTTTGGTAAACGAAATATTAAATTACAGTTGTGAACTCATAAAATTTAATGTTATAGCAATATATATATATATATATATATATATATATATATATATATATATATATATATATATATATATATATATATATATATATATATATATATATATACATATATATATATATACAGTAAAACCTTTTTTTGTGCGGTGGATAGGGACAGCATAAAAGAAATCGCACAAAAAAATATTCGAAAATTTTATAAATTCTGACATGTAATAAACAAGTTTGTACCATATACCACCAAAAACTTTTTTTATGCGGTTGATAGGGACCGCATAAAAAAAGTCGGACTCAGAAAATACATGAATGATTTATGAAATAGATAAGAGAATGCTTTCAATAAAATTAAATAATTAAATTAGACCTAAAGAAATTTTAAAAATATTTAATTCTTCATTGTACATATACATGAAGAAGTTTTCAAATTATGCATTAAATAGTTTGCTGCTACTCGTCGTAATCCAAAACGCGCATCTTCTTGGAATGAATTGGTTGAAAATCGATTCAATTGATTTCAATTGATTTGTTTTTTGGTACCATAAAGTCAGTGATCAGATAAAATAAAATAAAAATCATAAAAACTACATATAAATAGAAACAAAAGTAATTAATTTTTTTACCTTTAATCTCACTATAAAATGAATCCTTAATCTAATGAATCGTGTATAAAACTCTGAATACGAAGCGCATAGTATTTTAGATACATGCAGACGAGAATTTACAAAATAAAAATAACGGTTTAATTTTAAAATACTAAGTATTTTAACACAGCAAACGATTTTTTACTGATTTACTTCAACCTGTTTAGCGCAGAATAAATTTTAAACAGAAGAGAAAATGGAGTTGACGATAATAAATGAACTAATGAAAGTAAATAAACAGAGCATCGCGAAGTTCAGATACATCGTTGTCAAGGAGACCACGTAATCAAGAGTTCGTCCACAACATGCATATGCACATTGATAGGAAACATTAAACTGGTGCTAACGCCATTAAGATTCATATACCGCATAAAAATAATTCGCACAAAAAAAATCGCACAAAAATAAAATCGCATAAAACCAATCGCACAAAAACAGGTCTCACTGTATATATATATATATATATATATATATATATATATATATATATATATATATATATATATATATATATATATATATATATATATATTTAATAAATAAATAAATACAAGGAAACACGAAGTAAGTTGAGATAAGCAATAAGTTTCATTTATTGCGCTTAAGCTGCAAGTAAACAGAACTCATTAGATAAGTTCAAAATGAAGAATAAACCAAAGAAAAATTATAGACACATGAAAAAAGGGGGGTAATAATAAGTAAAAAAATAACAAACAACAGTTTATAAAAAGAAAATTAAAAAAATTATTAAAAAAAAAGGATGAAATTTTATTTAAAAAACCGGAAAAAAAAGATATAATCTTTTCTTCAGCCCACTCAATTATATCCGCAAAACAGAGTGCTTTCTGATATTGTGTCAATAAAGCCAAAGCAAAATATATTAATACAATAGTGTGAGGAGCACTCAATTTTTTTTTATAAAAATACCAGCAAATAAAATAGATCACAAAAAGTAAAAATAACATGTAAAAACAGAAAATAAAGTAAAATAAAAGGAAAAAACATTAAAAAGGGACAATCTGATTTTGCTACTCGCTTTATAGTCCCTTTTTAATGTTTTTTCTTTTTATTTTACATGTTTTACATTTTCTGTTTTTACATGTTATTTTTACTTATTTTTACTTTTTGTGATCTATTTTATTTGTTGTTATTTTTATATATGAAAAAAAAATTTGAGTGCTCCTCACACTATTGTATTAATATATTTTGCTTTGGCTTTATTGATACAATATCAGAAAGCACTCTGTTTTGCGGATATAATCGTGTGGGCTGAAGAAGCTGATATATATATATATATATATATATATATATATATATATATATATATATATATATATATATATATATATATATATATATATATATATATATATATATATATATATATATATATATATATATATATATATATATATATATATATATATATATATATATATATATATATATATATATATATATATATATATATATATAACGTCGTTGCCGAGTGGAAGGATTAAAACAGGTCATAGGTCGGGAAGGAGGGTACAAAATTTATTTATTAATTATTAGACAACAGCAGTCATGAGAGTGAGTAAAAGTGCACATGAAAAGTTGCGCTCCTTGGTTATATGTTAGGGAAAATCTTGTAAAGTAAAATCCGTAATATGTCTTAATTTAGGGACAGAGGGAACTCTTAGTAGTTGCTATTGGTTTATGAAATAGATCGAACGTTTCCCACACAAGAGCAAAGGGAAAAATGTCCTGCTCTTAATTAAATGCATACTTGAGCCAAAAATAGATTTAAGAACAGGATGTGGCTTTTAAAAGTGTGAGAAAGTATTTCGTTTAGAATAATTAATTAGTAATAAAGTAGGAGTTGTTTTATAGCAAAGAAACTAACGTAAAAACATTAATTGAAGCTTTTTATGTTACATCCCCCCTCGCCAAAAATGTTTAGTTAGAATCCCAAAATTTTGAAATTATCCATTTGCAAAATCTTCCCTATGGTAGAAGTACAAATAAAATAACCAAATTTGTAATGGTAACAATATATAAAAGTAATATAAATTATATAACATTTACATATGTTCTCACTGCAAAAATTTTAGCACAATCAAAAATCTGTAGTAGCATTATCAGCAATTTTACGATTTTCATTTTCAACAATTTTTTTTTTTGACAGTGCAGTTTTTCAGTTTTAAAAGTCTTTTGTTTAAAAATCACAACACAGCATTTTCACTAAAAGAAGTATTTTTCATAAAAACACTATTTAAGTTAAATCTTCAATTATGATAAAAAAATTTATAAACATTTTTTAAAAAATGTGCAAGTTAAAACACAAAATGTAAAAAACAGTTTTACAGGAAAAATTTCCATCTGAAATTAGATTTGAGTTCTGTTTACCTTGTTTGAAAACAAAAATGACACAGTGGTTGTTATTCTCAAGTCCAAGACTTCAATAATGTCTTTATTTCACTTTATTTACCTTTCATTTTTTGTCACTTTATTAGCAAAATATTTGGAAATTTTTTTTTTTTCAAAATCACCTGAAGTTAGGAATTAATTAATTTTCTTGGATTTGCACAATTCTGTCAACATAATTTTGACAATATTACGCACCATTTTCATATTTAGTCTCAAGAATATTAGAAAACACAAGATCATTTTCAATTCTGCTATTTGAAATTTTTTTTTTTTTTTATGTCCAAAATTTACCTTCTATAAAATTTTTTCTTTTCCTTTTCTCTCTTATTTTTCTTTCTACTTTCTTTTCTTTCTACTTTCTTTATATTTATTTATTTGTACTTTTATTTTCTTTCTTGGTATTTTTATTGCAATTATTAACCCGGATTTCAGGAAATATGTGTACAGACAAATTGCTTTTATAATCAGAAAAGGTGATCAGTCTTCTCAGATTTTACATTACAACCCGTTTAACACAATTTATCACTAATTGAAATCCAAAACAAAGCTTTCAAATTTAATATGGTATTAAGGTAAATCAGTTTTCAATTTTTGACTGACTTAGCTATTTTCCTTATTTTTAATCTGAAGTGCAAGTTAGGTTTATTTGCAAATTACCTTTAATTTCTTTTTTTTTTTTATTAATATTTCCTTCTTTCTTTTTTTTTGGACATAATTTTTTTTTCTTAAAAAATTTTAGTTCGGACAATTTTTTAAAGTAATTTTTGTGCAGAGATCTTAATTGGTAATTCAATTTGTCACAATTGTTAGGGAATTCAAATATTTTCATTTCTATTTCTTACGTGTTTTTGAAGTGAATTTGGTTACTAAATTTTTCAATTTGTGTTTGATCATTTTCCTATCTGTATGCTGGAATTAAAGTTCAGAAATAAAGAAACGATTTGTTTATGGAAATTACTGAGCTAGAACAGAGCTTTGAACTAATTACCAACGTTGGACTCAAGCATTAATGTTTGGTTACTCTTCAATTAAAATTCTAACAACAAGTATTTTGTTCATTTTTCTACCTATTTGTATGAGTTATAACATTTCCTAATTTAATTTTTGCCACACCGTAATTGCATTCATATATCAATATCTATACCAAAAATCAATTTTTAATAATTATTGCAGTTGCATTACGAAAAGAAAAAAAATTTAAATGGCATTTTCATCTTAATCCTAATCACTATAGTAAAACAAAAATATAAATTCTACTAACCAAAAAATCATAGAAGCTGTAACACATAAAACAATAAATTTGAAAATAATTTCTCGAAACATTTCTTATGACATTCAATTCACAGAAAATAAAAATTTCAAGAAAAAAATTTCAACAGTAAATACGATTAATATGTAAAAAGTAGTTTCACTTTGAAACATCAAATATGGGAAAAAATTAAAATCATAATCATTTAAGAAATTGTTTTATGAGAATTGTAAAAAAAAAATAAACTCAAAGGATACGTGAAAAAGTTCGAATTAGTCCAAGATATTTTGAAAACCACAACATCAGAGATGTAGCTTGATAGGAAAAAAAAATTTGTTTCTTCCAATTCCAAAACACATTTTGAAAATCACAACATCAGTTGTGAAAGAAGTTTTTTTTTTCTTTTTTAAGAGGAGTCATAAATTAACACCAATAGTGACGGAGAAATTGAAGCTTATTTTTCTTTTGAATGTCGAACATCTAAGGAGACCATCGTAAACCATTCCGGGGTGTGAAAACAATTCATCGACGATAAGATCCAGCTCAGCACTTAAGAGTGGCAAAATCAACGCTTTCTCAATTGGATAGGGTTTCAATAAAACATTTTAATTATCAGGAGTTCGATGCAGTTTTTCATTTTAGTCCAAGGAAAGAAATTGAAGCTCAGCTTTCTAGTTGTCTTAGGAACGTTGACAAAATATGCAGCATAGACATATGGAAAACCCATGATCGTTTAGTTCCACTGTGCATAGGTATCATTTATAATAAACAAAGTTTTGAAGAGTTTATTTTTTTGATGAAGATACTGGGTGAATTAATTATTGCCATAAGTTGAAGAAGAATTTGACTGCTTATTTACCAAATGTCCATTTGAAAAAATGATTTGAAGTTATTCCATATTTTTGATGTACCCTCTTCCGAAGTTGATTTATATATTTTCAAATGAGAGATATTCCATATCGTTGATGTACCGTACCCCGTTCCCGACCGTTTAATCCTGGCGACTTATAACGTCGTTGCCGAGTGGAAGGATTAAAACAGGTCATAGGTCGGGAAGGAGAGTACAAAATTTATTTATTAATTATTAGACAACAGCAGTCATGAGAGTGAGTAAAAGTGCACATGAAAAGTTGCGCTCCTTGGTTATATGTTAGGGAAAATCTTGCAAAGTAAAATCCGTAATATGTCTTAATTTGCGGACAGAGGCAACTCTTAGTAGTTGCTATTGGTTTATAAAATAGATCGAACGTTTCCCACACAAGAGCAAAGGGAAAAATGTCCTAAATGATATATATATATATATATATATATATATATATATATATATATATATATATATATATATATATATATATATATATATATATATATATATATATATATATATATATATATATATATATAATTATACCAATCATCTAAATGAACTCTTGTTATTTTATCATATGCATATTAATTGAAAAAATTTTATTCAATAACGAAATAAAATGGCAGTTGAATAGTTTAATAAATTTATATTCATAAACTAAAAATAGAAAATTATCTTCTCTTTTTTTTATCAATGCTTCGAATGCTAACTTTTCATGATAAGTAATCAGTATAATTTATCAGGCTAGAATTTTTTATATTCTACTATTATTTCTCTTTTTTTTTCGTTCATGTTGTTTTGATGATTAATGAAATGGAATACACACCAGCTAAATAACATTGTTTATTATATTTTTATCATTATTTTTTCTGTACAGAATGGAGAGTCTTTTTAACATTGATACCTGATTTGAACATTCTGAATTTATGCATCGCCAAGTATGTGTTATAGGATCCACATAATTTACATTGTCATTCATAATTAATCTGATATATTCTGCATTGTTTTTACTTTCGTTTACTACAAGTATCTTTGAATATCGCTTATTTTAGATTCCTAAAAATTTATCACATGAAAATTTGATCAAGCTCATTTTTAATGTTGTTTATTTGCAATCTTCTGTACATCATCAGCAAACTTCCTAACGAGTTTTCCCAATTCAGATGAGTCTGATAGCTCAATTACTTGAGCATCGCTCGGAATATCATAATCACCATGCACTGGCTGTGAAACTACGAAAATGAAACTTGCAATCAAAAAAGCAGCAATTACGAGAATCTAAAAGTAGGGGAAAAAAGGAAGCATAAGCATTTAAAAATGATATACAAATACTTTTATTTACATTATTATTTCATTCAACTGAGTATTAAAAATGCATTGTATCTAGGGTCCGTTAGTTAACCTAAAGAGAATAATCTAGAATGATCGTTGCAAAGAATAATCTAGAATAATTGTAGGAGAGATAAGTGCAATGCTTAGAAGAACAATGAAGACGCTTTTATGTGACATTTCATCAGCTTCTTCAGAAAAGATTTTCTATTTTATTTTTTAACCGTCGTTAAGCAGCCGACACAGTTTTTTGGGTTTACGACTACTAATGTTCAACTTCGTTATTCCCAATCCAGCAATCCAGAAGACAAGGGAACTCCTGGATCAATTATTGTGAGAAATTTGCCTTCGTGGTGGACTTTTTGATGGGATTAACCCGCATTTGCGTTACATAGAGAGAGGAAAACCAAGAAAACCTCCCACGGTAAGCCTGATGCCAAAGGGACTTTTACTCACGATCCGTATACCAATATTTTATGCTAGCAATGGGGTCAGTGCGATCCGGGTGCGGAATTCGTATAGACCAATCATCGCCAGGATTTAAAGCAGAGTCACCTCATTGGAAGACAAACGTTCGATCCCCTGAGCCATAAGGGATCTTTTCTCTTATAAAAAAGGAGATTATATTTACAGAAAATATTTTATTTTATTTTATAACCGTCTTTGAACTGCAGACCCAATTTTGGGTCTACGACTACTAATGTTCAACTCCGTAGCCTTGTTAATTTGAATCAATCCAGAAATAAAGGAAACTCTGGGATCAGTACCCCCAGAAATATGGTTTGTCATGGGAACATGGAGGACTTTGTGACACGACAGATATAACGTGCACCAGTCACCATTTACTACACGTGGAGTCTTCCGACGGTGGGAATTGAACTCAGTGCCCTATGATTAAGAAAAGATTGCTATGTTTGGATTACTACTTCAGCAAAGAATATTTCTCTCATTGTTTTTTTTAAATAAATAAATAAGCAAAGCGTAAGGGCCGCCGCTGGTGTTTTTGGGTGTTTAACGTAACCTTTTTTTTACGTAAAAGCTATTAGATTTAGAAACAAGGAATGAGAAAGTTGTGTAGAAAAAATGTACAAAAAGTACGATGAAGTAAATAGATTTAAAATTTGATAATTACTTCGTTAACAATTACCAGTTAAGCGTGTAGTAAAAAGTACAACGCGGGCCACTCGACAGGTCACAAAAGGGAGTCGAAAGGGCTAATTTTATTTATGAAATCAACATGATTGTTTTTCGTAAATCCAATTTGCTATTCCAATTTAAAATGTTTTCTACGCGATTTTTTCACTCTTTTGTTATTAAATATTAATTTTTATTCCTTTGCTGTTAAAAATTTTTTCTCTACCGAGATCTTCATTTCATAAAAAAAATGAAAGTGATGGAGGAAAATTATGGAGGAGTGAGTGAATTTCGTTGCCAGATATAAATTTTAATATTTATATCGAAATTGTTAAAGATTTAAAACAGATAACCTTGTTATAACAGATAACTATGGTATGATATAATGTTATCGTTGTATAATGTTCAAAGGTAAAATTACTTCTCATTGTGTCGCTTATTCAGTATTTCAAAGTTTTGAAATGTTTTTCAAGAACAACTGATTATTTTTCGAACCCAGGTCAACGTTCATTCCGCCAGAATCAGCATATTAATAATATAATTTTACATAAAATAATAATATTATTTTTACTAGCAAAATGCTTCTTCCCTTAGCAAAAATTTTGAGAAAAAAACCAATGATGAATGAGCAAGCATGGGGCTGAAAATCCTAGCGCTAAACATAAATGCCAGAACTGGCATGCTCAGTCTTAAGAATTAAACATAGTTTATTTCAACATTATTAAAGAAAGCCGCGATGGCTCAGGGGATAGAGCGACTACTCACATTGTGTTATAATTTTAAATAATTTGCAACTACTTATACTTACTATTTCAAATAGTATACAGCTACTCATATTTTGTTATAATTTTTACGTAATAACAAAATGTGAATAAACTTTAGTCTAAATTAAGAGATTTTTAAACATTTACCTGAATGGAATTCATGATTCGACCTTGTTCCAGAACGATCTATGTAATTCGAATAAAAAAAATGACCTTATATACATACATATCATTTATTAAAATTTTAACGATATCTATCAAATAATAATGGGCTTGCATATGGAATATTCTTTGAATAAATGTGATTTATCAATTTTTATGGAAAAATTTATGGTTTACATCTCATCTTTTATGCATATTTAACTGCATCTCATTGTACCCACGAAATATTAAAACATCATTTATTGATTCAACAAAAATTTATTACTTGTAAAACTCTTTTTAAACTCCTTTATAGATTTATTGCTTTGAAAAAGTAATTTAAATAGTTAGCATATTTTAGATGATTATTAACTTTGTACAAGAATTATGTAACTTTATCAAAATCTGAAAACTTTGTTTAATATAACAAATATTTATAGCATTATACATAAATATAATTTAATGAAATGTATCTAATTTCTCTTTTTCTAATCTTGGTATTAATACAGTATTTCAAAAAGTTTCTTTAAAAATAATTTTTTTTTTAAAATTATGTACAAAAATTAAAAACTTCGTCTCTCAAATAGATTTAAAACAAGATTTTTTTAATTATTTTAGTCAGACCTCAAGCAATAAAAGTAAGACACATAACTACCATACTTCTATTCTTTTGCATCCTGGAGTATCTGCCAGCCTCCACACACCTGCTGCTTTTCTCCCTTTTTTTATTTTATCTTAAATCGAGGTTATCTTAGCGAGGTGAAAATCCTTGAATAACGCTAGTAGTAAGGAAAAAATAATATTAAATCTAGGTAATTATAAGGTTTATTTTCGGGACGTCTTGCATGCTCAGCTGAAATCCACCTTGTCATGAAATTTTAATGGACAATGCAATTTGATCTTATAGCTAGTGAGACGTCATTATGGACCTAAATGACCATTTTTCTTAAGTGACAATATTTTTTAAAAAAACATTAAAAAATAATTAAGATGAAAGGTTTGAAACTGTAATATTTTTGCTTTCTTAAAAAAATGTTTTAAGTAAAAACATTTTCGTGAGAATAAAAAGAAAATTCCGACACATGGTTGTTGTAAGGTTACATGCTTTCTGGGCATAAGTCGATAAAAAACTGAAACTTCTAAGTTATGACTGGTGAAAAATGAAATCCTTTAAGTTATTTACGCGCAATATAGGCAAACTGTTACTAAATAATAATTTATAGAGAAGCTTGTTTTTTAAATTTTTTTTTAACGAAATAGCTTCCATATAATTCAGCAATAAAACTAGTATAACTTTCGATGATATGAATCAGCAATAATTCGTTCTCGATCGTGAAACAACAAGGTTTAATGTTTCGATTGGATATGGAATTCTAAAATGAAGCGTGGTTTCAATTGTGTTTTTAATTATAGACTATGAGCATGAAAATGCATGTAAGTATTATCTATTTTAATTTCATAACTTCTTCTTTGGAATGTGATAATTTTGGGAAAATGAAATTGTTTAGCTTTGATATGTGTGAGAATTACATTTTTATTCTATCTTGATAAGTAAGAAAGCGAATTTTCTTTCATTTTGACGTATGTAAAAGTTTATATTTAAGTTTGATAAAGGGAAAAGAGAAAATATTTAGAAATTTCTGATAACATACTCAAATTTATAATAATATATGAACTTCTTTCTTTGATTCATTCTTTGATTAAATGAAAAGTATGCCTTATTTAATCATTTTATCAAACGAAGTATATGCAGATGATATATGTTAGTTCCTCTGATTGAAAAAAATGTATATACTAACGTTCGTTCATTTGATTAAAGGAAGTATTTGATTAACTCTAATATTTGCAACTAAAATATGTCAAATCATTTGATCCAGGAGTTCCCTTGTCTTCTGGATCGTGTTCAAAGTTACGAAACTTTGGGGTTGAACATTAGTAGTCGTAAATCCAAAATATTGGGTAGACTGTTCAACGACGGTTTTATAAAATAAAGTAAAAATGAGAGCAAAATTCTTGCTCGAATTTTAACATAAAATTAAGACCATCTTCATGGGTTGGCCAACACACGGGGTGAGTCCTGGTCTTCTTTGAGTGCTTGTGGGTCTAAAAAATTCTATATGTAGTACAAAACGAATAAAGGAACGGAAGAACTAATGAGAAAATCAATAAAAAAGTGAATTAATAAACTAATGAATCAATAAATTTAAAAATCAATGAACCAAGGGATAAATGAATGAACGAATCATTATATAAGTGATTCAATGAATCAGTGTTTTAAAGAAAAAACTAGCTAATTAAAAAAGTATGAAGAAAACATAACGTCAGCTGATAAAAGAAATTTGGAGTAATTGTTTGAGCAAATCAATTAATCATCAAAATAATGAGTCAGTGAATCAATAAACCTAGGAATCAATGAAACTGCGATTTTTAAATAAATAAATTAGAAAACCAATGAATCATAGATTTGTCAGTTCGATGATTCAGTAATTTTTTCTTCCGCTGAGTTATTGATTCTGTTGTACACTGAATTGTTGATCTACGTTTTTCATTTATTCACTGATTATTATATTTTCCAATTCATCAATTCCTTGGTTCATTGCCTATTGATTTCCTCAATCATCGGTTTATTGACAGGTTGATTCGCTTATTCTTTTTGTATTCAATCCGTTGATTTATTGATTAGTTAACGTTTTCCTTATAACTCCTTTTTCTAATATTTCTAATAATCCAATGATACTTTGATTTATTGATTTACTCATTCACTGATTTGCATTTAAAATATTTGTGTGATTCGATTTCTTACTGTCGGACGAATTGTTAGAACGAATTCTGAGTAAAAATTACTGTACAAAACCGAACATATATTTAATTCAGGTCTTTTTTTATATTTTTCTAAGTAAGCAAGCAAAATGATTTCGGTTTTTTACTTTTTTCATACATAAAAAAGTAAGAACTATAGTGCAAATGTTTGTTTTTATTTCATTAACCCTTTTTTTTTTGCTCGTTATTACTCATAACCTTGCGTTATATTGCACATTCCTCGTTTTCGAACATGAGAACTTCAAGAGGATGCTATATTGTATCGATACAAAGAAAAACTGATGACCTAAAAATTAAAGGAAAACATAATAAAGTAAAAATTTAATATTTGCTGCATTCTGCACCAGTAACTAGTTTAATTTTCTCATTGAATTTTAAGATTAATTACACAATTTGTCAATAGATGGCGCTTTTGACTGGAAAAATTGCAATGCAATGTTTCCTGCTGCATTATAATTGCCTTTTAAACGAAAGCTGTGGTAATTGAAGTATTGTAGTTGTATATTTAGCAAAAACTACAAAGTATTGCAGTTTCTTATTTAGCAGCACCGTCTGTTGACAAAATTAGGAACTAGGTTTGAAACTTTGAATAAAGTGTCTGTTTTCTTAATAAAACTCAGTAAACCATACATTTCTATACTCTTTTGTATTATTTTTTTAAATTGAATATTAAATTGTTGATTATTTTTGAGGTAAAATTTTTCATGAAAGTTTGAATCATGCTGTTTTTCTTTTTTACAGATTTTTATAGTTAGTCTGTTGCTATGTTCACTTACTTGCACAACGTGGGCTGACATAGATATGAGGCAGTTAAAAGAAGGTATTAGATACATGAGACCTGTGCACGTAACTTTGCCTGATTATTTGAAAACAGCAAAAACTGAAACAATTACGGTACCCGAAAAAATTAAAAACATGCTTCAAGAGCTGCTCGGTGAATGAGACAGAAAGCGTAGGTATTGCACTTCAACTTGCACTTGCAATAATGGTTTGTATTCTTCACATTCTGCTTAGCTTTACACATTATAATCTGTATCAACTTGTACCAGTGATAATGGCTTTATTTTGAAAAAGAAAATATTGTACTTTTTGTATTCTATCAAGTACATGTATTGTCTTGTGCATACAAATACATTTATATACATATTATTGTATGTTTTAACTTGTTCTGGTGATAATTAATAATATTATTTCCAAATATAAATGCTGTACGTTTTATAATCTGTCTAGTACATATAAACACATTTTAAAAAATAATGTTATATGTTTCAATTTGTTCCTGTTCCGGCGATTATGGTCTTATTTTGTGCAAAAATTATGGTCTTATATTTATCCAAATAATACATCAACTTGTACCCAGCAATAATGGTTTTATTTTGAGAAATACACGATTTTACTTTTTATATTCTGTTTAGTAATACCTAAGCTAATATGTTTCAACTACTTTTAAAATGTGATTTGAATAAATTTAACTTATTGCATATAATTTTGAAGTATTTTAACTACTTTCATTTATTAACGCAAAATCAGTTTACCTACATAATAAGCCCTATTGTTGCATTTGCTTTCACTGAAAACTCCATAAAGAACAACGTACTTCATTACTTGAAAAAAGTTAGTTTTAGAACAGGTTGTATAATTTATGTTTGTAAACTATTTAGGATTTTAGTTTTTAAACATAGAAATTATGAAAATTTTACAAAACTTTGAAAATTTTACAAAATTTTGAAAATTTTACAAAATTATGAAAATTTTGCAATTGTTTGTAAGTTCAATGTATCGCATTGCAAAAAAGTATAAAGTAAAAAAAGGTTTTCTTTTTTTCTCTTTTTGTTTCCCAATAGAAACCTGTTTTTAAAACTTCCTGTTTCAAAACAAAAAGAAGAAAAAAAATGATTTTTTTTAAAGTTAAAAAAGAACATGTTTTTCAAACTTAATTTATAGGTTGTCAAACAAAAAAGAACACGTATTTCTCACAAAAGACGCTTTCAAAATCAATACCGCGAAATAAATATAAGCATATTTATTCATTTATTATTATTTACATTCATATACAATCTCTAAATATTTTTAATAACTAAAAATAAATGGTTGAATACAGTAAATTAAGTGAAGCCAACAATTTTGACCCGATTTATTTAAAGATTTAAAACCTTATATCTTGTACACAAATCTTGCACTAGCTTATAATCGGAAAAAAAGATAATATGATGCAAGTTCTCATCAATTAAAACATTTTTTGGAAGATTTTCAAATGTTTAATACCAATTTCTAGAAATTCCTTTTTCGAAAAAATATTTCAAACTACAACAGGACTAAATTCTAATAAATTGCATCAAACCTAGTGAGCTGAGTTTAAAATAATGCTATCAAAATATTTTTCCTAAACTTCTGGACCTCCGTGGACTGGTTACAGGAGCCCTGAAAGATAGGAATTTTTTAAACTATCATAACTATAATTATAACAAAAAAGGTCCAAATTTCACACATTTAACGAGCACGTTCTGCGTTCACACGCCAATTATTTTACGACCACCAGCATCTAACTGACTACCACGAGACCTCCAATCAGTAGCGTGTGCTACGCCTTAACCAACTGAGCTACCGAAGCGCCAACAGTTTTTAACGTGTAGTCTATCTCTTCTGTTTTGAAATATATTTAAAAAAAATTCCACACCAATTTTAAGTTCAATTTAATTCACATTTAATTTAAGACTTTGGAAAGTATACTTTCCAAGGAACATTGTTCAAGCTTAAATCTTGAATATCATTTTGATAACACCAAAATTATAATTTTTTAATGCAAGCTCTCATCAATTAAATTGCCTTTTTGGAAAATTTTCAATAACTTAATACATATTACTAGAAAGTTCTTTTTTGAAAAAATACTTCAAACCAAAACAAAAATATAATTTTTTTTAATATGATGCTGTTGTTGTTGTTAATTTACGGCGCACTAGAGCTGCTCAATGGGCTATTTTATTTTATTTTATAACCGTCGTTGAACAGCCGACCCAATTTCATGGGTTTACGACTACTTACGTTCAACTCCGTAGCCTTGTAATTTTGAACCAATCCAGAAGACAAGGAAACTCCTGGATCGGTACCCCCAGAGGTATTGATTTGTTATGGGAACATGGAGGACTTTGAGACTCGACAGATTTAACGTGCATCAGTCACCATTTACTACAAGGGGAGTTTTCGACCAGCAGGGACCGAACCCACGAACTCTTGGACATGGGCCCGGCACCCCACTGACCAGGCTATCCCGGCCTAGTAGCGACAATTTAATTTTACATAGATTAACTAGCAGCGTTACATTACAGCCACAAAGAATGGACATCGACAATAACAGTACAATATAAAATAGCTAGCCACGTCACAGGTATTTTTTTTTAAAACATTTAACATAAATGGCCATCACGGGTAGCTGATAAGCTCCGGACTCACTGTCTGTCCCACGACAGTCTGCGAAACATCCCGGAG
Source organism: Parasteatoda tepidariorum (assembly GCF_982258835.1). NCBI lineage: Eukaryota > Metazoa > Arthropoda > Arachnida > Araneae > Theridiidae > Parasteatoda > Parasteatoda tepidariorum. The sequence continues at coordinate 107,156,234 of NC_141758.1, forward strand.
GATGATCCGAAGACATGCCATCACAATTTTGATCCTCTGCGGAGGGGATGGCATCCCCGCTTCGGTAGCCCAACGACTTGTACGCGAAGTCGAGCACTTTACGGTAGAACAGTTTAACGAAGACCAATTCCGCACACCCTCGGTCCCTACGCAGGCTGATCCAAGTGGTCACCCACCCGCACACTGACCGCAGCCAGTGATGCTTGACTTCGGTGATCTGCTGGGAACTGTGTCTTAACGATCAGTCCACTGCGGGACTTTAATATGATGCAAGCTCTCATCAATTAAAACGCATTTTTGGAAGATTTTCAAATGTTTAATATCAATTTCTAATGTAGTTAATATCAATTTCTAATGTAAGTAATCAATTTAAATGTAGTTAAATTAAAAAGAAGAATGATTATTTTAACAAATCGATGTTTTTCCCCTCCAATGAATTTCTAAACCACAATCGCCACGTTACTCTCTCCAAACTTCCACTCAACAACCATCACATACCTCTCTTCACACCACCACTAACAAGTGGACTTTCACTCACAACACACTTAACTTGTACGCTCTCCGTACACATGCCTGTTCTTTCACGAACACCAGAATCGAACTCACAACCTTGAGCTCACCAACAACACGCCTTAACCAACTGCGTTACTGAAACGCCAACAGTATTTAACGTGTAGTGTATCTCTTCTGTTTTAAAATAGATTTTTAAAAAATTGCACACTAATTTCAAGTTATATTTAATTTACATATAATAAAAGGCTTTGAAAAACATACTTTCCAAGGAACATTGTTCAAACTTAAATCTTGAATATCATTTTGATAACACCAAAATTAAATTTTTTTTAATTTGATGCAAGCTCTCATCAATTAAAACTCCTTCTTGGAAGATTTTCAAAGATTTAATACCAATATCTAGAATTACTTTTTTTAAAAAATACTTCAAACTACAACAAAATTATCATTTTTTTAATACGATGCAAGCTCCCAGCTAAGATAAACTGCAGTTTTTCTACAGAACTGAAGTAATTTTGTAGTTTTTCTAGAGTTAATTGTAGATTTTCTGTAGTGTAATCCTAACTGTAAAAACACTGCAGTTATTTTGCAGCTAATGTGAAGTGATTCATCAGTAATTTATTTCAAAAAAACTTTTAGCTATCGTCTACAAAATTACTATAGGTTTAAAATCTTCAGAATTTTTCAAAGTTCAAACTCCTTCAAACTATGTTTAAGTGCAAACAAATTCAGAATTTTTCAAATTCCAAACAGTTTGAAAATTCTTTTAAGTCTATCAACTTCAGTATTTTTCAAAGTTCAATCGACATGAAAATATTTCTAAGAGCGAGAAACTTTAAAATATTTCTAAGTACAAGAAACTTCAGAATATTTCAACGTGAAAATATTTCTAAGTACGAAAACTTCAGTATTTTTCAATGTTCAACCAGTTTACAAATATTGCTAAGTCTAATATACCTCAAAATATTTTTATATTCAAACAGCTTAAAAATATTGCATAGTCAAACAAAATTGAAATACAATAAGCATACCGTTTCTATTATCATTCGTTTGCTTAATTGTTTCTTGCTCTTTGGGTGAAACTCTTCATATTAGTGTTGCTTTATTTACTTTTTCAATTCCTACTATTAGTTCACGCTCTCCCTAAACCTTGTTCAAATTTTCAATCGTTAATAAAATACTTTTAATTTATTCATTCAAGTTCAAATACAATAAACTTGTAGTGGATGACACTTGTTGTTTATACAGTTTTTTCAAATATTAATTCTTTCAGGGATGAGCAAAAAACGAAATGGAATTTTTTGATGGGTTAAGCGTTGGTCACTGTTTTAAATTTTACTATAAGTGATTCAGTTTTTAACATATTTTAAAGATAACATCAGTCATAATTTCTAACTATGTGAACAAAAAACTACTTTATTGCGCACATTTAAATATTTACTTATTTTATATTCGTTGTGTGAGATAAATTCTATGAAGAACATTACGTGGTAGCCCGTGTGGTCCATGTCACCAAATTTGTACTTTTATTGTTGTCTGATACCCCTCTCCCTAATTTTTTTTATCTAAATTGTTTCTTTTTTTTAAGTCTAATTTTGTTTTACTGATCACTGATCCATGGACCTCTAATGTTTTCGGACAGAAACTACGTGGTTTCTCGAATTTATTATTATGAAGTTTATTGTCCTGTATATTTTATTTCCAGTAACTTCGGGCGAAACTAAGAAATAAAATGAAAAGCGATATACCCAGATAAGATCTTTACATGTCCAGTAAATGATGATTTCACCTGTTGTGAAAATTGTTTTCTTGTAATTGTAAAAGTTTCGTTAACGCTATGAGCTTTCGTTCATGCGTTTGTCTAAGATAAATATAAAGATTATTTTTCAATTACGACCTGCTCCGTTAAACTTGAAAGTACGTCACTTAATATTTATGGAAAATTATTTTTAAAATTGCTTATATGGTACTTCTTGCACGTTTAACCATGAAAATATTCCTTAAAGTAAGTTTATTTTACTTTTTTACATATTGTTAAACTGATATCAGATTTAATGGAGGCAACTCATCAAATTTTGTGAAGAAAAAAGATTTTTATGTCTTGTACTATTTTGTATTCAGCTGCAGTGGTAATTTTAACTAATTTCGTACGGAAGTTAGATTTATATTGTTATAAATTACTCAGGGAAACAATTGCTTTCGTTTTCCGTTACAAGAGATTTTTTAACAGTTGTTAGATAGTTTCGTATCCCTGATTACTAATCTGCAATAGGTTTTTCTCACAAAGCCACTGCTTTTTTAACTGCATTTTTTGTTTATTTTTTTCGAAATGTGCAAACTTCAAAACGTTATATATAACATGTAGATGCATAGATGTTGCGACAAAGTTCTACAGAAGCTAGGGCGCACCATGAGCTTTCAAAATGTCATATGAACCCGTGTCCGGAAATATCATCATACGCCGCTAAGGGCGTTTTCCTATATTGAACTAATTTTTCATGTCATTCTGAACAGGTCAGTATAAAAAAGTGCCCTTAGCCTACATTTCAACAAAAAAAAAAGTTAAAAATGTCGTTTAAAAAATTTTGCGTCTCTAGGCGGATGGCTAATTTCATACTTGAAATCTCCACACCTGAATTCGACAAAATTAAGCTCTTGTATAAATACAACAAACAATTCCCCCCCCCTCCCCTGTGTTATTTATTCTCATTTTTTTTCTCATTTTTCTCATCATGTTTTGGTATTTTATTATTTTTATGAAAGTTCAGCAAAAGCTCTACATGATGATTTGAAAAATTGTTAAGATTTGTATTGTTGGATTATTAATAGCTTTTTTAATTTGGTACGAGATTATAAAAACCATAAGTTTTCCAGCGAAATTAATATACTGTTGAATTTAAACAATAAATAATTGCTCTAGTGGATTGTCTAATTTATATTAAAAATGTTCCTTTTGCAGAATAAGATTTTAAGACATGCAGTTGACATTTGAGACGGATAATTGCCTCAATTTTCGAAAAACATTTTATCAATATTAATTTTTTTGTAAAACTTTGCAATATAAATGTATTTAAACGATGTCCAATAGTGATGTACTAATTCAGGCCCTCCAAAATGAGATGGTAGACGAATTTTGTTTAATTTCTAGTGGTAGGGCAGCATGCTAGTCTTCATATTTCCGATTGAGGTCTCGATTTTATATTTGGCCACAGAATTTAGTTAGACTTCAAAATACATTATGCACAGTGATCCAAAAGAAAAAAAACGGACCATCCAGAATAACTTTTGATCCTAATGATCCGATCTTTTAGAATAGGACTGAATCTGAATGGTTCAAGGGGGTGACCTCAAATATGCTAAACAATTCGTGCAGACGATATTTTAAAATACGAAATCCGACACAAAAACTTATTTTATTTGAATAAATATGCCTTTTTTCGAAGGATTAAGATTTCTGATCCCCAAAATATAGGAGGTAGCCGCAATTTGGGAAATATGGTCCACATAGTTTGTTCAAATCTTTGACCCCCTAATGTTAATTTTATTTTGTGCACGTTTTGTCATATCTCGAGAACTTTTCAAAGAAAATTGCAAAATCTTCACGCATAATTATAAAATTCGTACGCCCAAGGAAAATACCATGCAAAAAATAAATTTAACTAAATATTTGTCAATATTTTAATAGTCCAAACAATTTTGAATTTCAAGGCATAGTACTTTTTTTATCATTTCAAAGTACCTAAAATTACATCGTGAAATACAAAATGTGAGCGAAATCGGTTGAATTGTTCCTAAGAAATGGAATTTTAGAAAAGTCGCGCATTCAAAATTCGATTTCTCAGAAACCATTCAATCGATTTCAGCTTACTCATTATATTCATTTTTACCGTATTAACATTCTATATCGATGTATCATTCTTTCTAAATATTACATCTTTCATTTTGAATTTTATTTAAAATTCAATGTTTAACACTATAAAAGTAGATCCTGAAATTATTATATATTTGACTAGTCTCCCGTGGACACGTACCTTTCGGTTCGGATCTGTCTTAGTAAAAACGTGTTCTGTCTATTATTGCATCGCTTACCATAATGCTAGTGTGGGGAAAGACGATACCAACTATATAAATATCTAATGATCTTTCCCCATCATTGGTGACTCGGGCGTGATATGATCACGACTACTTCGATGGATCGTCCACATTGAACAGTTGACTTGCTATTTGTGATTGCAGCATCGTCCTTCTCGCACTGTTGCTTCTCTGTCTCATTTACACATATAAGGTTTCTGCACACACTCGACTGCTAATAGCAATACAGGAGAGATCACACACACAACCATGATCTTAATACAGCTCTCATGACTAAAGCTCTAAACCCGGTGACCTTAATCCAACTCTCTCGTTCCTTCACAAATACAGCAACTAGTGATATCCGTTCATCGAATTCTATCCCTGATAAAGTTTTAGTGGGAGAGTATTGTGGCGTAACTACTACTACAATTATTAAACATCAATTCACTAGTATATAAAGGCATGGTAACCTGATTCAATCTCGAGATACCTTTTAATAGATGAAGGCATACCATAAATAAGATGATAATCAAACAGCTAACTGTGGAAAAAAACCGTTTATTGACTGTTTTCATCTAAAACGGTTAAACAACCGGAATCTTATCGTATAAACTAAGCCACCTTATAAAGCTCTTTAGTTCCTTGCTACTGCGTGTGTATTATAGCCGAGAGGGCCTGTCTGTCAGTCTCATGGCCAATAGCAAGGGAGTTTAAGTCCCAGCGTTGACACCACAGTATTTTCTCCATTCCCTTCAACGCATTAAGAAATTCCAGTGTTCTGCAATGTCCATTGCCTAACGAAAAACCTAGCTCCTATGTCGAATTAAAATTTCTTTTTTTATGGTTTTGAAACCATGCTGGTAAAAAAAAAAACATATAATTTTGTATTCATGGTTTTATAAGCATCCTAGTTGTAAATGGTATCTAAACTGTAACGATAAAAAATGTTCTTTATTGTAAACTTAACGGTTAATTGGATGGACAGACTGCTATCGGTTATTTTACCATAATTTTGGAATGACGATTCTTACAGTGTATAGTGCCTTACTGATTTATCATTGATTTATTTTCCATGTCCATAACACGACAATTAATCAACCAATATAAATCTGATGAAATATTATTGATTAAAAGTGCGATTCAAATAAACAAAATCAGTTTATTTGTCAGAATGATCATCCCTATGAAACCACAGCTCGGTGAAGTACTGATTGAATCATTAAAATTTTTAGGGATGTTTACCAATATTTTCCCATGTAAAAACAAACTTTTCTTGCCAACGGAAATAAACGATTTATATACGTTCATCAATTTCGTAATATTTTATTATTTGAAAACACTTTGAGTGAAGTCATTTAATTAAAAGAACTTTAAGTGAACATTTTAGACTTTAAATTTTGAAAAAAAAAAAGGCGAAGTTGTGCTTATTTCCATTGATTTAAATAAAATTGGAATATACCAAGTTAACTGAGCATGAGTTTACTAGTATAGAAGTTATGGCAGTATTCAATCCTTAACTATTGAATATTTTCTTAAAGAGCGATTTACTAATATAAAATTTTTGCAACAGCTTTCAAATTTTAAAAAATGGTAGTTATCGTTTCATCTTTAATAATAAAAAGAAGAGTCTCTCTCTCTGCATGATTTCGTAACATTCTTTAGCACAGAAAGTATAATTTTTTTAACCCCTCACATAAAACAGGTATTCAGCTTGCCAAATATAAAAAAAATAATTAAACGAATGAGAAAAAGTTTATGAATTGTGATTATTTATTTTATTAAACTATAACAATAAGAATGGCTCTAGAATTTGAAAATCTGAAAATGTTTTTAGATATTTAATTACATTAAAATTAATATTTAAACTAATATTATAATTTCATAATTTAGATTCTTTTTGAAGTTTGGTAAAAATTTTAACAACTAATTTAGAAGAAAATTTAGGCAAGCTTAAATAATACCTAAATATATGCATTTTTTTCCTCAAATTTTCTTGTAGATTTTGACTGGTGGAGTTCTTCTAACAGCTGTACTTTATATGTTTTATAATCAAACAGTACTAAAAAGGACAATAAAAGTACTTAAACATATGTTATCATTAGTTACTGATTCGAACTTGATGATGGAGACTACAATTCCAAACTCAGAAGTGACATCACCAGAAGATATTCAAAAAATTCTTTCTGAAAGAATATCGAAACTTTTAGATGAAGCGATGTTAGAATTATAAAGATCCTATAATTTACTGTTTTATCAAATCAATTAAAGTTATGTATGAAAGTATAACGCTTGCTAATTAATAAAGAAATTCATACTATTTTTTATTACTGTAATTAAGTTTGTATGCAATAAAATTGCTTATTCTTATATTTTATTTTATGTACTTATTCGTATCTTCATTGTTTCTACATCATTTAGAATAATTTCCTATATGTTTTTTGTACATACTTCGTTCACCAGGAATTGGCACTTGGGTCCACCTCCTCAGATGAAGAGTGCATTTCAGAGCTCGAGTAAGAGGAGAAACATCTCCGCGCTTGAAATTGAGACAACCATTAATGCGTGCCAAACGCAAACAGTGACTTCTTTTTCAGTCACTTACTTTGCTTTATCATCTGTTATTATATCTTTCGTCACTCTAGCTTATTAAACATGTTGAAGCAAAATGTCTCAAAAAGGACAAACTATTCACTCAAAAGAGAGAAATATAAACTTTATTAAATATTTAATATTGAAAAAATGCACATAAATATTGCGAAATAAATATTTTTGTCCTACGACTGCCAAATAGCAAGCTCAGGATTGTTCACATCCTTCTCCCAAAAATAGAGACATAGTATATCGTCGGATACCACGTGTTGAAGGCGGAGCCAAGTACAAACTACAAAAATAATATTTTGAACAATTACAATAACTATATGATCCAGTCAGAAAACAAAATTAAGATACTTGAAATATTTCAACTTTAAATGATCTGGTATTCAGAAGCAAATATTTTTTTTATGTATATTTATGACTGTAAGGTCAAGTTAGGCCTATCTTTGGTGCTAATCCTGAAAATGGCGCAAAACGCAAATACGAAGAAAAAAACCACGCTTTTGTGAAAATAAAAAGCGCTTGACCTAATTTTTGAAATTTAAAAAATTATTCCAGTACTACATTATCTATTCTTACAAAAAATTTATAAATAGGGAATGCATTTAAATTGTGTTTTTTTATTTTCCTTCACAAAAGAACTTTAATATATATATATATATATATATATATATATATATATATATATATATATATATATATATATATATATATATATATATATATATATATATATATATATATATATATATATATATATATATATATATATATATATATATATATATATATATATATATATATATATATATATATAAAAATATATATATATCGTTGAACAGCAGACCCAATTTTCGGTTTACGACTACTAAAGTTAAATTCCGAAGCCTTATAATTTTGAACCAATCCAGAAGACAAGGAAACTACTGGATCATTACCCCCAGAGGTATTAATTTGTTATGGGAACATGGAGGACTTTGCAACTCGACAGATTTAACTCGCATCAGTCACCATTTACTATCTATATGTTATATTATTATTACTATATTATTATTACTATTTAGTAATAATAATATATATCTATATTATTATTACTATTTAGTAATAATAATATATATCTATATTATTATTACTATTTAGTAATAATAATATATATCGATATTATTATTACTATTTATATCGTTCGACGGCGGGGATCGAACCCACGTACTCTTGGACATGGGCCCAGTGCCCTACCAATCAGGCAATCCCGGCCTCTCAATGATTGATATAGGAATTATTTTGTCTTGTGGGTCAAATTTAAAATTACGAGGCTACTACATTGAATAGGATAGTCGTAAACCTAAAAGTGGTTCGGCTGTTAAACACCGGTTATAAAGTAAAATCAAATAAGAACTTATAAAATACAGGCTAAAAATTTCTTACAAATAATTTGATTACGTTTTTAATATAAACTCATTTTTAATGTTAATGAACATTTGAGGCAATACATAAGCGTACAACTATAAAAATAATGTTGCATTTTCAGCATATAAATAATATGCTTTTCTGCATCACAATTCTTTGATCAATGGAATAATGTTGCATAAAATCTGGGAGTATGAAATAAAGCGATGGTGGCTCTCGTAAGCATTGATCAACGAAAGTAATGGTGCATTATCTTTCTTCATAACCATAATATATTGCATGCATCGTTGTGTAATCTATGCAGCAGCTCCTGGATTAAGGGAACGATGCTGCAGGAGTTTTGGGCGTCCAACAAAAGATAACGGAGGCCCGGAAAGCGTGAAGACATTTAACACTAATGTTATGGCTATCACAACCTGAAAAAAAGAGAAATAGATATTGAAATCTAAATATATAAACTTTTAATGTAACATAATTATATCTAAAGTTTATTTACATATATAGACTTTAAATGTAACGTAAACTGTTATAAATCTTTTGTTAATACTCTTATATATAAAATAATACTGTATGACATCTGAATTTTAATCCCATGATATATCTTTGAGAAATATCGATATTTAAAGATTTATGGCGATATTTCAATTATAGGTAGATGTGAGACATAACGGAATTGCAAAATGTTATTTTTTTAAATTTTTAATATTTTTTATATGAGGAGGTGTTGCTCTTTTGAGCAAAAAATGAGTAAAACTAAAACAAGACGTTACTACTTCACCACTGAAACCACGTTTGTCTGAATTTTTTAAACAATAGTTTTCGTTGAGTAATGTATTACTCCTATTACAATACAAGAGTAATGTATTACACTTACCATGTTACCTCTGATGATTTTGTTATCAAGACAAAGTGCATATATTTGTTCAAGCTAGTTAGTACATGCTGAGAGTGCGCTGAATTATCCTTAGTTTACATTCCTTTACGCATATTTCTCGATTGATCTCAAATTTCCGATCTGAATCGTGTCTCCAAGAATAAATGATTCAATATTATTTAAATTAGTTGAGAAGTAGCTGTAAATTTTATCTAAACTTTAGAGTGATTGCTAAGAGAAAAAAATTTCCACTTAGTTTTAAAATGAATATCAACCACTTTCCAAACATTGGTAATACCTTAACTGTATTGTCTTGAAAACTCGGTCTTAACAAGTTAGATCTCATAAAACTCATCCTTTGACACTTAATCGATATTTGATTATCATCAGATATTTGATTGATAATTTGCATTTTCTATTGTCTTTGGATAATAATTTCTATTATAATTAAGTTATTTTTGATTTCTATAAGAATCATGAAATGTTGTAGAGAAGTTTATTATCTGTTAAATCATTTTGGTTTTCTTCCATATATTATATTACCCCATTCCCTTTGAAGCGTTACTTTTCAATTGAGATCTTCTTTTCGCCACTATTCATTCTAAATTCGCCACTATTTATTTTAAAATACCACAAAATAACTTTGTGGTATTTTATTGCTATTAGCATATTCTTTAACATTAGATTTTCTGTTTTTTTTAAAGCATAATATTTTTGCATACATATATATATATATATATATATATATATATATATATATATATATATATATATATATATATATATATATATATATATATATATATATATATATATATATATATATATATATATATATATATATATATATATATATATATATATATATATATATATATATATATATATATATATATATATATATATATATATATATATATATATATATATACATATATATATAAATATATATATATATATACATTCATATATAATATTGCATACATACATATATAATAATTTTTAAAAGCATAATATTTTTCTCGAAAAATTGCAAAAATACGGAGGAATTTTTGAAATAAGATTTGTATTTTCCTTTTATTTTATAGAACAACACTTACATTTTCGATTATATATCAAAACAAGCGGTAAGAGCAGTTTAAAATGAGTAAACTAAAAGAACACGCCTCTGCTATCACGTGCATGTGATAGCAACACAAGTACTGCCACAAGCAAATTTGTTCTTTTAAGCGAACATACATATCTAATAACCTCCTCCTCCTCCTATTATAAACATGCATCTTTAATTGTGATAATATAGTTCTCTATATTCACCCTAAATTCATAAACATCATACCAATTTATTTATAATTATATCCACTGAGAAATAAACATTTAGTTCAATCGATTTAAAGTTCATGAATTTAGAGTTAATAGAGAGAGAGAATGGGGAATAGAGAGGAGGAGGGATAGATGATCACAATTAAAAATCGCAATTAAAATTATTGCTTTTGAAGAGGAGGGAGAAAAGCATGAGGGGGGGGGGTAATTGAATATGTAGAAGTATATTTTATAACCGTCGTTGAACAGCCGATCCAATTCTATCGGGTTAGGACTACTAATGTTCAACTCCGTAGCCTTGTAATTTTGAACCCAATACAGAAGACAAGGAAACTCCTGGATCGAGTATTGGGAGAAATTTGCCTTCGCGGAGGACTTTCTGATGGAGCTAATCCGCATTTGCGTTACATGGAGAGGAAGACCACGACAACCTCCCATGGTTAGCCTGAAGGCAAGGGGACTCTAACCCATGATCCGTCTACCACTGAGGATATTTCACGTCAACACTGTGGTCGGTGCAAGCCGGGTGCGGAATTCGTATAGACTGGGATTCGAACCCGGTTCGCGCATTGGAAGGCGAACACTCTATTCCCTGAGCCATCGCGGCTCACGTAGAAGTACATATATTTTTTGAAAAATAATAAACTGCTATATATATTTTTAAAAAATGTTTTAGACTAGAAGGCTTTGCCTCTGCTCCCACCGCTCGCCAACACTTGCAATATCTTCTCTTTCATCTTATTCTATTTCGTCTGAAACGTAATATTTCCCACAACAGCTTGGTTTCAAAATATACAATGAAAAAACACTTTGGCACTTTACCTGATTATACAAATTAATTTCCGTATTACCCAGATAATCTATGGAATAACTGATTTCTACACTTTAGCAGTAACTTAATTAAAGTTACCAATTTGACAATTGTAATGACACCTACTACATATACCTCATTCTATGCGGACACTTTTTTTAATCTATAAATGTCAAGCAGAAAAAGTTTCACTTGTGCTTGTTTATTCATTTTTAATCGAACATACCAGTTTTAATGCTACTTAAGTTCATAAATTATTTTAGTTTTTACGTCATTTTAGCTGTAACAGATAGAAGTATAACGTTTTTCTCACGAAACTTAAGTTTTTTGTAACATTATTTTCTGAATGAAAAGTACATAGTTAAAGTGGATGCAAAGTACAACATAATCTCTTCATAAACTCTTACCATAATAAGTAAACTACGTCATTTAATTATTGCTTAATTTGTACGTTGCTAAGGTAAATAGTGTTGGCAGGAAGAGAATTCATATACTTCGAAATTGTATATTTTGATCAAATATTTTTCAACCCATAATGTGAAATTTAACAACATTATTTTCATCCGGAGAAAATTACTTTATGCCTCCTGTATAAGAAAAAGAGACAAATGGAAAGTTTAAAGTTTGTTCTCTTAAACAATCTTTAAAAATATCAAGAATTTCTTAGATTTCAAAACATGTACTCACGTAGTTCCATTTCCATATTTTTCTACTAATGTATAACATTATAAATACATTTAACGCTTAGTTGACTTTAACTACTAAGGTACCACTAAATCCTTTAAACGTACTCGTTTTAAAGCAAAAACCTTAATTCTTCTATAAATGTTGTATTGACAGACTTCTAAATCGGAAGAAAAAAATATCATAAATTTTTATTAAGGAAAATTAAAAACCTTTACATTCAACTTGATTTTGTTGCCCAGCTAAATACACAATATGTGCATACTATTGATAACATCTCAATAGGAATTTTTACTCATAAAATAAATAATCAATAAGCAGTAATTCAGAAATAGAAACATTGAGAAATATACTCCCGCGGAATTGAAAAACCAACGTAAGCGACAAAAATTTTAAATTGAGATTTTTGTATATTTGGGAACTTTATATGGCCATTTATATATTTCTTTAAAAAATTAAAATATTAATAAAAATATTAATTGAAAATAGAGTTTGTTTATGTTTCGTATGAAAGCAAAAAAAAAAAGTTTAAAAAAGTTGTAATCGCCTTTTTACGATCACTAGTTACTTATTGGTCAAATGCTTTTTCTTTCTGGATTGATTCCGTTAAACGCCACACCATTTCAAATCATGGGTTGTAAAAACTGTCTCCATGGATGTTTGTCGTCGGATTAGACTGCCTATGTACGTGTTTCAAGACGTCACAAAATACTTTTCCATCTTCAGCATTCATATTTATAATCGCGATCGCAACGCTCTAGTATACCCTCTAGCGGGAACCTGAAAATATCAATCATTAATTTATTAACTTGTCACTGAGTTCCATCAAAATCATTGACAGAATCAGACGCCATTTTTTAGCAGCAAATAGGAAGTAAAATTTCCCTAAGGAAAAGGCTGAAGAACTTGAAAAAACTCTCCAGAATATTGGTAAATCTTTCCGAAATAGAACACGCCAAACATTTGAAGAAAAATTCCTCAATAATTTTTAACTTCTATTATCAACGAACTTGCAACTGATACGAGGGTTGTTATTTATATTTCTGGCCTTGGCAACAGTAAGTGTTGCTAGGCGACCGCAGACGATTTGAATCGAAAGTTTGATATTTTTAAACATAAATTCAGCAGACGATTTACCATTATAGCTTCATTTGTGTTGTTGACAGTAAATTGAAAAGATCTTCTCTTTCAAAAAATGGAATTGAATCGTGAACATTTTCGTGCCATTATTTTTCATAACTTTCGACGTGGATTGTCAAGACAAGAGTAGTTCGATTAACTTAATTCTTTATTCAGCGATAAAATGCCATCCTACAGCACTGTAAAAAATTGGTATAACGAATTTAATCGTGGTCGATGTTCGATCCAGAACGAATCCCGTGCAGGTCGTCCAAAATCCGTTGTTGTGCCAGAAAAGATCGATGCTGTACGTGAACTGATAAAGCAAGATCGTCATGTGACATACCGTGAGATAGAATCGTCTTTGGACATTAGTATGACTAGCATCAATAAAATATTACATGAACATTTGAGCGTAAAAAAAATTTGTTCGCGTTGGATCCCGCATAATCTGACAAACCCTCAAAAAAAGGCTCGTGTCGATTGGTGCAAGGAAATGTTGGAACAATACGTTCAAGGTACATCAAAGGCTGCGTATAACATCTACACAGGTGACGAATCATGAATCTATGCATATGAGCCGGAAACAAAACAGCAATCAACTGTATGGGTCTTCCAAGATGAGGCAAAACCAACAAAAGTTGTTCGAGGAAGAAGCACATCGAAACAAATGATTGCCTGTTTCTTCGGCATTAACGGTCATGTGGCAACAGTGGCGTTAGAGCAACGCAGAACGGTCAATTCTGAATGGTACACGACCATTTGTTTACCAGAAGTCATCGGAGAAATTCGAAAAAAGCAGAAGAACAGGCGAATCATTCTTCATCATGACAATGCGAACTCTCACACATCGACTCAAACAAAGGCATTTCTGACGGAGCGAAAGATCGAACTGATGGTCATCCGCCGTACAGCCCTGATTTGGCACCCAATGACTTCTTCTTATTCCCACACATCAAAAATAAATTACGTGGACAACGATTTTCGACCCCCGAGGAAGTGGTTGATGCATTCAAAACGCATGTTTTGGAGTTACCTCAATCGGACTGGAAAAAGTGCTTTGAAAATTGGTTCAAACGCATGCAAAAGTGTATTGATCATCATGGAGAATATTTTGAAAAACAATAAAACCAATTTAGATCCTACATATTTTTTTTTTCATTATTAGGCCAGAAATATAAATAGCAACCCTCGTAACTTGCAATTCATTACAAATCAAAGTGAAGTCAACGTTGCTTCTTCATTCCAATGAACAAATGTGAATTCAGAACTGTAATAGTTATAGAATATTCTTCTTCGTTATAGAATAATATATATTTCTGTATTTATATAATTCGGAAAACAACAATAAAAATCATCCAAATTACTTGAAATAGTGTCATTTGTGCTGATTATTAATAAATTTTTATCGTTTTCTTAGTAAGTATTCTTTAGTTTCGAAAGAATAATTTCAACTAGAATTCAGGTATTCTGCTTTCAAGTTACATCTTGAAAATCATATCGAGATCTTACAATTATAAAATTTTGCTCTGTGGTATGTTTTCGAAAAGTAATGAGGGGATGATCTATGTATGTATTATTTTAAAATCAAATTTTCAAACGAAGAACATTTCATTTGGAATTCTCCGGATTTATAAAGAAAGTGAGTGTTATGATTTTAATAATAAAAAATTTGCTTGTAAATATTTTTTTTCTTATTTGATGATAGTTCTCTACAGAATGGTGCTTTACGTCTGATTAAGAACTATGAGAATAAAAAAAATGAGCATTGGGGCAGTTTTTTTATTTCAATATGAGGAATTTTTAAAATCGTTTTTTTCCCCTAAGAATTGCTTGTTTTACGTTTTTTAGTTTATGATTTTTAGATAAAAATTGTTGTCAAAATACTTCTTTTGAAAAGTTAAATGGTATAACATTATGTGTTTATACGTACTTCTTGCATATTCTAATGTTTGAAGTATTATGATTCAGAAAAGTATGGAATAACAATTCGGTACTTACGCATTAACGCCACCCGAGCTGCAGATTTCGCGGTTTTTAAGTGCCGCTAATCCACATCTAAAATTTTTGCTGCAAATTATAAAATAAAACACTTTATTTAAAATCAAAACACTTTTACAATTCAAAACACTTATTTAAAATCAAAGTAGTCAATCAGATTTCGGTGGAAAATGGGCCGATATATAGTTTAACATAGATTCAAAACAATCTTTAATTTATTTTACCTGATGCTCTAGCCATATGAACTCTAGTAAATAAGATTGCAAATGAAATAGCATTTCCAAAACGTACGTTTAACAAGATAAAGTTCCATGTGTTGGAAATTGGTACATTTTCTTTTTTTTGGTAAAATATTTCGCTCCTGAAAAAATAAAATTGCATCTTGTTCTGTTTTTGGCAAATCAGTTACATATTTTAAGTTACATATTGAAATTCATATCGAGATCTTGCAATTATAAAATTTTTGTGTGTGGTATGCCATCTTAAAGTAATGAAGGGAAAATCTGTGTATATATTATTTGTGAATAAAGTTTTCAAATGAAGAACATATCATTTTTGGATTTTTAAAGCAGGTAAGTGTTATATTTTATAAAATAAAAACTTTGCTTGTAAATAATTTTTTTCTTCATATTTCATGATAATTTTATATAGAATGGTTTTCTACGTCCTATTACGAATTAAAAAAAAGCAAAAAAACATGAAAGTATTTTATTATAATGTGAGGAATTTTTAGAACTGTTTTATTTTTCTGTTTCGTAGCCATCCTTTATTTTACGTTTAGTTTCTAAATAATGATTTTATTGAAACTTAAAATGTTTTAATAAAAATTGTTGTCAAAAAACTTTTTTTGCAAAATTAAATTATATAAAATTATGAGGCTTATCTATACTTTTTGCTTACTTTAATGTTTGAAGTAATATGATTCTTAAAACAACGGAATGTAAAGTTTAAGTGGGCCTTTCATGTTATTGCATTAAATTTAGTAAAACGATTTCTCAGGCATTAGGTTTTAACTCTAATAAGAAAATACATATTTTTTTCTGTTCATTTACAAATAATTTTATATAATGTGTATTTGATGTTCCTTCTCTAAAAAAAGAGATACCATTTTGTTTTCGTTTTGCATAAGAAAGAGTATCAAACATTTTTCTTTTTTCTAATTTAATAAGCCACCATAAAGAAGGAACGCTACAATGTTAAATGCTATATTAAAGACGTTCCAGAGTTAGGGAATGACTGTTCATATAGAAATCACAGGTATTCATCTCATACAACAACGCCCCCTATAGTTATTAAAATAATGAGAGAAATTATAATTGAATATTTTTTAACGGGTAGACATCAGTATTTTTTAGCAGATTGTTGCTAATTTCTGTATCATGACGTCATGTTAAAGAAGCATTAAACACCTAAACTCTGTGTTCGATAAATTTCTTTGACATTGAAAATTTGAATAATCTCAAAAGATTTTCATATTGAATATAAGTCCTTAATTTGAGAGAAATCAGACATGTTTAAGTGGATTAAGAAAGCTGTGTGAGTACATATAAAAATTTTATTGAAATTTAATAATTTTACTTTAAAAGTTTCCGATGAGTTTTTGATATTTTTTTGATTAATAAAGTCGCAAGCAAAAAGCTGTCAAAAAGGTAGACCTTTACAACATGAAATTTATTTCATTTATGTATTTTTAACGCCTAAAAGTAAAATAAATTAAAATAAAATGAAATAAAAAAAACTAATTGAGTTTCCTTGCTTCCGGCAAACTGAAATTATTCCGTATTATTCCGTATCTATTCCGTATTAGACATGAACAAAGATTATAAGGAATCTTAGCTTAATGAAAAGGTATATTAAAAGTTAATTAAAAACTATGTTAAATATTAAGTAGAAAAATCTGTACTGTTAGGTCAAATAAAAATAAAAATTATTCCGCTGTGATACGCATAGAAATTCTGTTTTATTTAGTTCATAAGTTGTTTATTGTATTTATTTAGATTTTTCTAACACTTAATATCCGTCATTGTAAGAAACATGTTTAAACTGGTGTTAAAGTTAAGAATCAAAAATTGAAAGAAAATAGAAAACGTTCGACAATATGCCTATATTAAGGATAAGGAAATCCCATGATTTCCATTTAATTATTCAAAAAAAGTTTTTAGGCTTTTATTTGAACATAACTTCCTTTCGGAATTTACTGTAATTTAAGGTTTATGCATCATATGCATTTTTTTCGTTATTTAATTTTTATATTCTTTTTATAATACTTGATGAGTATATAAAATTTTTATGCAGAAAAATAATATCTTAACAATATTAATAAGATTTAACTTATTAATAATTTGTCTTTTAAAAAAAATTAGTTAATATGATAATTAACTTGAGCTTAGGAAGTATTGCCAACCACGTGTGTATGCTTAAAATATGTTTGTACCAAATTAGTAAACTATAAAATATTCAAATTTAAGAAAGACGACAACGAACCTGGTGTAAAAGCCATTTTTATTTCTTTCCTTATAGCATTTAAAAATCCCGTAAATGACAATGTTTTGATCTTCCGCTATTTTGTCTTTGCATTTCCATATTTTATCTTATTTTATAATCGACGTTGAACAGCTGACCCAATTTTTTGGGATTACGACAACCAATGTTTAACTCCGCAGTTCTTTCACCCATTTTCAACTCCATGAACATCAATGTTTAACTTGTAGTTTTAAATACAGTTCAGAACACAAAGGTACCTTGCTAAATTTCAGATGGTTTCATTTATTTTTTCGATAAATATGATAAAAGATATAAAAGAAAAAAAACTTGTTTCCAAATATTAATATAATATTTTCGAGTCTATCCGAGCTATAAGTTAGTTTTTGTTTTCAAAGCCATTCTGTAATAATGTTAGCACAATGACGTCATCTTGTTCTAAAATTATTGAATTAATAATTTGATCTTGTGTAATACCGATTCTTGAAAAAACAAAACAAGATGATGAACTTCCTGAATAAACTGTGAGTTTTATAATATTTTTTTAGATTTTTAATTGATAATTAAGGTAATAACGATTATAATATATTTATTTACCTTAAAGTTGGTTTTTGAAGTTAATATGCATCATATATTAAATTCTAACGAAGTCTTATTTCTTAAACAATAAATTAATCATATATTATGAGTAGATTTTAAACAATCTTTGGACCAAAAATGCTTACCTCATATAAATAATATTTTTATAAAAATGCGATATGAAACGCATCTATTTCATATAAATAATACAATATGCAACGCAAAATATAATGTATGCACGTAATTGTATTACCCATTCTGGTTACTAATGTAGCTGTATTAATACTTTCTATCACAAAAACTTGGAATATAGATAAAAATTCCTTATAACACTATTGAAAATTCTTTAAAAAAATGCGCAATGCTTTGCAAACTCCAATAAAAAATATAATCTTTTTGAAATTCCCAAATGAATTACTCTATATGAAGGATTTGTTAACAGCGGAAAATTAAATTGTGTAGAAATAAAAAGCAGTACATTTCCTTTTCCGAATACTTTTCAAATTTTAATCACGGTTAATCAAATCACTTTTCTTAAGCCTAACTTATTTTTTTATAAGTTCCGTGCAAGAATATCAAATATAACATCTTTCATGCTTACAATTAATCGGAAGCAAAGGAAAAATTTCCTAATAACAACCAGTTTAAGTTATTTTTAGTTTTAAAGAGTTTTTACGAACATTTCAGTAAGTAATTCGCGTGAATTTTGTTTCTTCACATGAATAAAACACATCACTTCACCAAACATAGTACCTTTTTTTCTTCATGCATCGGTAAATCTTGATGTCTTCATTAAATTTCATTTTCTTTAACTAACTAAATAAAAAAATATTATTTGAAGTTATTAGATTTAAGATTAAAAAAAATGTTGCGATTGGAAATGTCAAATAATAGTAAAACCTCAAAAGAACTTTGCATGCATGTTACCGCGAAAGACCAAAGAGAATGTCGACTTTCACCGGTGAATGTCAACAATCACATAGTCATTTTGGTGAATGTCCGAAATATTTGTTATATCCAATTTTATATTAATTTATTCTTTGATATTATTATATTTATTCGATATTTTATTAGATTAGGAGAAAAATCAGTGTTCGGTGTACAGGATAAATGTATACCGGGCAGTAGTAGCATTTGACCTTAAAAAGTGTAGATGTAGGGTATACAGGGGAGTGTCGTTGAATAGACCTAGTATAGATTTCGGACTTTTACCAACATTCATCGATGGAAGTCAACAACCACCAATTTCTGTCTTTCACAATAACATCTATAATTATTAAAAGAAAAGTACACTTTTTTGTTAAAAAAAAATAGTGTAAATTAGAATGTTTCTTAAATAAGACATTAAAAAATGGAGTTTTTTACTGAATTTCTCAAATCTACGTTATCGTACGTACGTTCCCGCAAGGAATAGTTCAAGTATTTGCGCATGCTCCCGTGAAAAAAATATCAAATTTACGTAAGTGAAAATAAAAGATTTCTCAAAAATCATTAAAAAGTTAAAAACTTTGAAATCAAAACATTTATTTACAATGGATATACACAATTTCTTTAAAGCTGTGGCATACGATTCAAGAGTCTTTGCTCTACGTACCTCTCACTATTTAAAAATATCATTTAACTTCTATTGACTAAATTGTATAGTTAAAATAAATATAATTTATAATTTTGAAATAGAGAAAACATATCCAATTTCTTATGGATATGTGACAATGGTCATTAGACAACCATAATGTTTTCGCTTCCACACATTTTTCACATATTTGAAAACGAAGAAACATAAAGGTACTCAATTGGGTATAGTATGAAAAAAGCACAACTACTTCCACTTACGAGGAATAACATTTACCTTTTAGTTTAATTAATAAACTGAGTTTTAAATATTCTTACTAAATTCATAAACTTCGGTAAAACAACAATATAAATTATTTCCAAAGGAACTAGACTAATACAATTCCAACCTGGCGAGTAGCGACTTATAACAAGACATTTCGTTTGATGCTTTTACTTGTTACTAGAAATCAAGTTCGCAGAAAATGCTGTTTACTAGTTAAATTTAGTAGGAATAGCGCGATCTGTGCGGAGGCTATAGTATACCCAATTCAATATTAAAATAATGTTCAAAATAATATTTTCAACGGGTAGACATCAGTATTTTTTAGCAGCGTGCTGCTAATTTCTATATAATGACGTCATATTAAAGAAGCAATAAACAACTAAACTCGGTGTTCGATAAATTTATTATTAAAAATTCGAATAATCTCAAAAGATTTTCATATTGAGAAGAATTTTAATCCTCAATTTGAGAGAAATCAGACATGTTTAAGTGGATGAAGAAAGCTGTGTGAGTACATATAAAAATTTTATTAAAATATATATAAATTTCATTTTAAAAGTTTTAGAAGATAATTGATATTTATTGATTAATAAGGGCGCAAGCAGAAGCCGTCAAAAAATGTAGACTTTCACAACATAATTTATTTTATTTCATTTATTTTTAACGTCTAAAAATGAAATGCATTAAAATAAAATAAAATAAAAAAAACTATGTAGTTGAATTTCCCTGCTCCCGGCTAACGGAAAAGTAAAGATTTTATTCTATTCCGTATTAGATAATAACAAAGATTCTAAGGAATCTTAAGCTTAGTGAAAAGGTGTATTAAAAGGTTATTAAAAATTACGTTAAATATTAAATAGAAAAATCTGTTCTGTTACGTTAAATCAAAATGATAATTTATCCGCTGTGATGCACTTAGAAATTTTGCTTTATTTAGTTTATAAGTTGCTTATTGTATTGAATTTTTTTGATTTTTTTAACATATAAAATCCGTCATTGCAAAAAACACGGTTAATCTGACGTGGAAGTTGCGAATCGGAAAATGAAGGAAAATAGAAAAAAAAAACGGACAATATGAGTATATTAAGTGCAAAGAAATTCTATGATTTCTATTTAATTATTCACAAAAAATATTTTAGGTTTTTATTTGAACATAACTTCCTATCGGATTTTACTGTAATTTAAGATTTATGCATCTTACTCATTTTTTTTTTGTTATTTAATTTTTACGTTCTTTTATAATACTCGATGAGTAGAGAAAATTTTTATGCATAAACGCAATAACTTAATAATATTTAACTTAATAATTCGTTTTTTGAGAAAAATAAGTTTAAATACTAATGAACTTACGCTTTGGAAGTATTGCCAACTACGTCTCTATGTTTAAAATATGTTAGTACCAAATAAGAAAATGTAAAATGTTCATATTTATTAAAGACGTCAACGAACCTGGTGTAAAAGCAACTTTTATTTCCTTGCTTATAGTATTTAAAAATTCCGTAAATCACAATTTTCTGATCTTCTGCCATTTTGTCTTTGCATTTCCATATTTTATTTTATTTTATAACTGACGTTAATCAGCTGGCCCAATTTTTGGGGGTTTACGACAACCAATGTTCAGCTCCGTAGTTCTTCCACCCATTTTCAACTCTATCAACACAAATGTTTAATTTGTAATTTTAAATCCAGTCCAGAAAACAAAGGAATTTCAGGATCCTTTGAGAAATTTTCCTTACCGGAGGACTTTTTGATGGAACAAACCCGCATTTGCCTTACACGGAGAGGAAAACCACGAAAACCTCCAACGATTAGCCTGACTGCAATTAGACTGTAACAAACTGTGAACGGTGAAAGCCGGATGCGGAATCCATATCGATCAGTCATCGCTGGGATTCGAACCTGGATCACCTCATTGGAAAGGCACACGCTCTATCCCCTGAGCCATCACGGATCAACATTTCCATATCCTGATATTTGTTTAAAGAGTGCATAAAATTTATCATGCTTATATTGTTCCAATGTATTGCGGAAAAGAACTTTGGCTTAAATACCTTACAAGTACTGAAAGAAAGAGAATTACAGAATTCACTCAAAATCCGAAGTGACGAGTGATAGTTATTTTTTAATCCTTCTTCTTTCAGTGTCCCACACAATCCATTGTTTTCTTCATGAGAGCCTAAACTTATCATCTTTAGGATTCCATGACTAACTAAACCATATAATGACTATTTTTGGATGTTATCTGCAATGTTCCATCTGCGCATTTCCTACAGGAAGCTTATTAAAGTATATGTCTTACATTAATTGTTTTGGACTTTTTTTTATGACTTGATGGCAAATGCAATCTAAATATGTTTTATTAATTCATTTTGCAACTTTTTTTATTTCAGAAAGTGTAGAAAATGGAGGCCATTAATGCACTGTAAATTTCTTTTTTTTAAGAATAATTAAGAAATAAATATTTTTCAATCTTTAAACTTGCATAATATGGATATAGAATAATTTTACGCTAATATAGATAACTAACTTTCTTAGCAAAGAACAACAATGAAAGTAGCCGTAGTTTTTTTTACAAACAAAATTATAAAATGTTAAATAAAATGATATCAACAGTCAAAATATTATCATATCAACCAGTAAAAAGTTTTCATGGTAAGTATGATGTATTTAACTAATTATAATTACTAAATCTTAAATTTCAAATACGTTCTTAAAAGTATTGTTTCCATTAATACCTTATATCTAATTTATTTCTTAATTTCCTTCGAATAACAAATTTCTTGTGAAATAAATTTCTGAATAAGCGAAAAAATAGAGTCGATATTTTTAGAAAATTAAAAATAATTTATAGGAAGGAAAATAAAACTTGTTTACATAAACATGTCAATTAATTTTCATTTTATTCAAGAAAAAAACATTATTTACAGTCAAATTTTTCACGACACCAATGATGTTCGATTTATTGTGGTACTAAGTACAACAGGAAATTTTTTAACTGGTGTTGTGGTTTTAGGTACCTATTAATACCTTAAAAAAGGGCATCCGTAAAATATTTTTGATTCTTCTTCAAAACGGAATAGTGCCAACTTTTAATTTTTTTTAAGAATATTTGCTCAGAAAACAAAATATTACTCTGCATAAAATTTTTGGTAATTATAGGATTTCCATCTACTTAGTGACAAATTGAATATTTCAAAGGACTGATTTCATATATGCTATTGAATTAGTACTAACTATATGAAATTAGAACAAGAAAGTTACTTTTTCAGAATGCATTACAACTGATACAATTTTCCGATAATTAATAAATGAACGGTAGTAGTAAATTGATATCAATAATTAAGCGAAGACACCGTCGAAAGTTTCAGTATCTTATAGTTAATGTCATTTTTTTCGCATTTTGTTACGTCTTGGGAACTTCCCTTTTGCTTGAAATCCGTTCGTTTTTATTTTTGAAATTTAAAAATCCGTTTACACAAAAACTCAGTGTGAAAATAAATTTACTATTTCAATTAAACTGCAAGAGAAAAATTTAATTACTTTATTTATGTAGTTTATTACATTTGTTTAAGAAGAGAAACAGCTGTAACTCATAAATTATCCAAAATAACTTTTGAAAAATTGTACCAAAACTATAATTCTGATTTCTTAAAAATTTTTGATTTTTTTCATCGGAAAATTTATTTTTAAAAGTGCTGCAATAATTGAGCGCATTACACTCAGTTTTTTTTAAAAATTATTAACTAAAATAATAAATAAAAATAATTTTAAACAAATAATTTATAAATTAATAATAAAAATAATCGATAAAAATTATCATTTACATAGCATTATCTTTGCATAAATAAGTTTTATAATTTGGTCCAAACGCTTTTCGATTTTCAATAAAAAAAGTTCCTGAGAAATTATTAAATTCAAAAAGTGAAATTTACAGTAAAGTGAATGCAAATTTTTGAGTTCAATTCTGGAAATAATAATATAGTTATCACTAATTAATAAGCATATTTGAATTTAACTCTTTGAACCGATAAAATTGTTTCGTGAAAATTAAAACATAATGGCAAAAGATATACAAAGGAGAAGTGTTATTTTTTGCTTCATTGCGCGTAAAGTATCCCGCATATGCATGTAGTTTATACACTAAACTTAAGATTTTCGCAACAAAACAAGCATTTTTGTTTCTGAAATGTATTTTGTCATATGCTTTCAAATTTTATCTCGCAGTTATTACTGGAATTTGGTATATTATGATACATTGTGTGTTATTATATAATAATACATTAGAATTGAAGTTTATAAGTGGTTTTATTAGTTAACCTTGCAGGAAAAAAGATTTTTCTATGTCTTTCATTTCCATGTGTTTTAAAACAACATATTGGATTATAAAATACTTTTTGCCTAGTCTAATCTAAATAAACTGTTTTACGCAAAAATCTATTTCTAAAAATTTAAATTAAATTAATCGCACATTTAAGGTGCCTTTTGTATGATTTATAAATTTAGCAACTAAGATTTAATGAGAAAAATAAATTTGTTGCCTTCAATACTTATTTCAGCTCGATTTAAATTGATATTTCATATATATTTTTCGATTTTATACATTTTTCTGATGAGAAAAGGAATTTTAAAGAATTAAAATGTACTTTGAGCTCATAGGTAAATTTTGATTCTATCTGAGCAATAAGCTAAGTTTTGTTCCCGATGCTTTACGCTATTACTGATAGAGCTATGACGTCACCGTGTTCTAAAAATATTAATCAAGTCAATTGCTCTTGTT
Source organism: Parasteatoda tepidariorum (assembly GCF_982258835.1). NCBI lineage: Eukaryota > Metazoa > Arthropoda > Arachnida > Araneae > Theridiidae > Parasteatoda > Parasteatoda tepidariorum. Next base: position 107,181,306 of record NC_141758.1, read on the forward strand.
ATTAGCACTTTTAATAATTTCGATCTTTAAAAAAAAAATCAAGATGATGAACTTTCTAAAGAAGCTGTAAGTTTATATATATATATATAATTTTATACTAATTATTTAATGACTCAGGTTATATTAATGAATAAGATATATTTCCTTACTGTAAAATTTATTTTGAAGTTAATTTGCAAATACTAAAGTATAAATGAACTTTGTACAGTTTCATTTTTTTTACAATTTTGAATTAGATATATATTAGCAGTCATGAAGGGTTGATTTTAAACTATCTTTAGAACAAAAGTAATATTTTCCTTAAGCTTGTAGGCAAACTTTAAATTACTATACTAATATAGCTATAATAATATTTTCTACGGTGAAAGTTATGAATAAAGACAAAAATTATTAAAAACAGCGGTTACTTTGTGACAAATTTCATGATGCTCCGTAAAAGTTCTTCCAAAGGATGTATCATCTGTGTGAAACTGTAATATATCTATTACACAGAAATAGTTCCGCATTAACTATATCAATAGGTTTTAAAGCAAAGATTGTCAATTTTGTTTTATATGGCATTTACCACTTTCTTTACGAAATTCGCAATAGTAGGTTGGTGTCGTATTCTCTATTGAATCATATCTCATGGGGAGCTTGAATAGTCTATTCGCATTAGTAATTAGTATAATAGTAAACAAGAAACATATCAAGTCACAACTCAAATCTACTCTTATTGTATCAACCTGTTTAAGTTAATAAAATTTTTTTATCAGTTTTTAAGTAAATATTTCACGAGAACATTTTCGTCACCCGATGTTATAGATCAGATCACCGAATCCAGTCTTTCGTTTTTGTATGCTTTAGCAAATCTTACTGTCTTAATGCAATCTTATTTTCTCTATTAAGCCAATGACTGTCGTTACTAGCTTCTCATTTATTTCAGTATTTTTAAATTATATCAAAATAACCAAAAATCTCTAAAAAAGTGAAATATCCAGCAAATAGTGGAAGAAAAATACGTGAAAAATTCATCGATACTTTAAAATTTGCTATTACCAGAGATATTATAGTACACCTTATTTCTCATAATACAGAGCGGTATTCATAGTTGGCCAGACTGCCCAATGTGAGCCAATGCCTTCCTCTGAAGATTTCTCCATGACGACTCCTGATTCACCTTTGATCTCCAATTCTTTTCATTAATTGTGAGAAAATCAGACTCCACTGAGTCAGCCCAGCTCAACCGCAGCCTTCCCCGCTTTCTTGCTCCAGTGGGTCTATCCTTCTATTCTGTTGTCTAGTTTTTCTATTCTTCAAAAATATCAGAAGTTTAAATCAGCACTTAGTCCTGAAACTACCTCTATTTCACACATAGTGCCTTGAGGGATAAAGTTCAATTTGGCAGAAAGAGTGAAAGAAAAAAAAATCTTTACACTTGTTGTTAGGTACCCAGTCAATTCCTTTTTTGTCGTAACTGTATCATTTTAGTTTTCAATTTAGCGTTTTCCAGAAATTGTATCTGTGACCGAAATTTTAATAAAAAAATTATAACGTTAAAAAATTATAATGTTTTTTTTTATTATTAAATTTTTTTGAAGTGTTTTGTTTACATCCTATATGCACAAAATCTTCGCAAAGTTGAAAACGAAGAATCGGGAAAAGTACTCAATTCAATATTGAAGTAATGTTCAAAAAAATAATTAAATATTTTTAATGGGTGCACATCATCATTTTATGTCAGCTTGATGCTATTTTTTATTTAATGACGTCATGTTAAAGAAGCAATAAACAACTAAACTCTGTGTTCCATAAATTTCTTTGATATTGAAACTGTGAATTCTCTTAAAAAATTTTCATTTTGAGAAGAATTTTAATCTTCAATTTGAAAGAATTCAATCATGTTTAAGTGGATTAAGAAAGCTGTGTGAGTATGATTTAGAATTTTATTAAAATGTAATAATTTATTTTTAAGTTTCACAAGATTGTTTGGTTTTTATAAGTTAAGAATCAAAATATGAAGAAAAAATAGAAAAAGTTCGACTATAGGTGTATATTATGTGTAAAGAAATTCTATGATTTCCATTTAATTCTTCAAAAAAGAAGTTTTTAGATTATTATTTAAATAAACCTTCCTATCGAATTTTATTGTAATTTCAGGTTTCTGCATCTTATGCATTTTTTTGATATGTACTTTTTATAATCTTTCATAATACTTGATGAGTAAACAAAATGCCTCGCAAAAATTCAGTAACTGAATATTTTTTTTAAAAAAATAAGTTGAAATGATAATTAATAATAATTTAGAAGTATTGCCGACTACGTGTTTAAGCCTAAAATATGTTGGCACCAAATAAGCAAATGATATATATGTCTTTCACAAATAAGAAAACTTAAAATATTCATATTTATGAAAGATAACAAATAACCTAGTTAGAAAGCCATTTTTATTTCTCGCTATTAGTATTTAAAAATTTAGTTACAGATAATGTTGTGATAATCCGGCATTTTGTCTTTACATTTCCATAGTTTATTTTGTTTTATTTTATAACCGTCGTTGAACAACCGAGCCAAATTCTTGAGTTTACGATCTCTAATCTTCGAATCTGAAGCCTTGTTATTTTGAACCCAATCCAGAAGACAAGGAAACACCTGAAGTCTCAGAAACGTGCCTTCGTGGACGACTTTTTTGTTGGAAATAACCCGCATTTGCGTTACTCGGAAAGGAAAATCACGAAAACCTCAAACAGATAGTATGATGTGAGGGAGACTCCAATCCATGATCCGTCTACCACTGAGGATGAGACGTCGGCTTTGTGATCTGTGCGAGCCGGGTGTGGAATTTATATTGACCAACTATTGCTGGGATTCGAATCCCGAATCTCATTGGAAGGCAAACGCTCCATCCCCTGGAGTATTAATGCTAAACTCCCTTAGCCTTCTAATTTTGTGCCAATCCAGAAGACAAGGGAACTCCTGAATTAAGTATTTGGATAAATTTGCTTTCTTGGAGGAATTTTTGATTGAACTAATCCGAATTTGCATTACATTGGCAAGAAAACAATGAAAACATCCCACAGTTAGAATGATGTCAGGGGGACTCTAACCCATGAACCGTCCACTATTGAGAATATTTTACATCTGCACTGTGTTCGGTGCAAGTCGGATGCGGAATTCGTATCAAATAGTTATCGCTTAGATTCGAACCCGGTTCAAACCATTGGAAAGCAAACGCTTTATCCTCTGAGTCATAGAGGATCATATTTCCGCACAGTTTATATTGCAGCTGCTTTTAAAACTCAGATATTTTTTTTAAATATTAATCAATATTTATAGTATTCCAATATTTCGCTGTAAAGGATTTCGGCTTATACACCTTACAAGTACTGAAAGAAAAAGAATTACAGAATTCACTCAAAATCCGAAAGTGAGAAAATCATTGATAAAGAATTATTTTTTACTCTTTCTTCTTTCAGTATCTCCCACACAATCCATTGCTTTCTTCATGAGAGCCTAAAGTTATCATCTTTAGGATTCCATGACTAAATAAACCATATGATGATTCTATTTTTGGATGTTTTGTCTTGGTGAAAATACTCTATCTGTATATGTCTTACATGGATGACTTTGGACTTTTTTGTTTACGACTTAAAGGCAAATGCAGCCTAAATATTATGATTTATTACTTGTTTTTGCAACAATACAAGAAACAAATGAAATAAAATAAAAATATGACCACCGAAGCCGACGTCTTCAGGGGGTACCGGAGCCGGTAGCCATTAAAAACAAAACCATTTCTATTTGAGGGAGAAGCAAAAGCTTAAACTGAGGGAGCTTAAACTGAGGGTACTGAGGGAGATATTTTAAGCTTTTGCTTCTCCCTCAAATAGAAATGGTTTTGTTTTTAATGGCTACCGGCTCCGGTACCCCCTGAAGACGTCGGCTTCGGTGGTCATATTTTTATTTTATTTCATTTGTTTCTTGTATTGATACTTTTTTCTGAAATTTCTGCTGCTTCTTAGCGCGTTTTTTTCAAAGAAGTTTTATCCTTTTGATCTTAATTATTTGTGTTTTCTTTCAGTATTGTTTTTGCAACTTCATTTATTTTAGAAAGTGTAGAAAATGGAAGTCATTAGTACAATGTAAATTTTTTTTTTTTAAATAAAATAATAAATAAATATTTTCTTGCCTTTTAATTTGCATAGTATGGATATTGAGAATAATTTTGCTCTAATTTAGCTTAATAAAAGAGAAAAACAGCAATGAAAGTAGACATAGATTTATAAACAAATTTGTATAATGTTAAATATAATAATATCATCAATGAATATATAATATTATCAACCAATATACATTTTTCATTATATGTATTTAACTAATAAGAGACATTAAATCTGAAAGTATAAACATCTTATATCGAATTTATTTTTTAATTTCTTTCGAATAACAAATTTCTTGTGAAACATATTTCTTAATAAGCGAATAAATAGAGTCGATACATTAAGAAACTTAAGGAAAATTTATGAAAAGCACAATAAAACAATTTTTAAATGAATACATAAATTAATTTTCATTTATTGAGGAAAAAAGCATTATTTTTCCGCTTTAGATTAACGCAAAACTTGCCAAACTTTTCTCGACTCCAGTGATTGCTTGATTTTTTGTGGTACTAAGTACAACTAGAAATTTGTAACTGGTGCGGTGGTATTTGGTACCTATTAATACCTAAAAAAAGGGTTTCCGTAAAATGATTTCTATATCTTCTCTGAAACAAATAAATACCAAGATTTAATTTATTTTTTGAAGTTACGTACAAAAAACAAAATATCACTCTGAATAAATTATATTGATAATTGGATTTCTATGAACTAATTTAATCTATCCTATCTTTATTTTTTGTGTGTAATAGCATATTTAAATTTCTTTACTAAACTGAATTATATTTTCAAACTAAATAATTAATTTAATTTAAATTTGAAATTTATTTTATGTTTCTATCAAAAATCCTACTTTTGTTTAAACGGTTAAATTAAGTGCCACCTTGAAATAATTTGTAATTGCATCGAAGTTTTTCATTGTGTTTAAAATTTTTTGTACTTCTTTGCTTCGTGCATTCTTATCACATGATATGTATTAGTGTAAATCATAATACAATTTGCTTGCTTTTTTTATTAATGTTTTGCTTACACTAGTTCTAAAGTATTTTGTATGAAACAGTGGCCTTACTTAATGTCTCGCGATATCCGTATAAATGAAAGAAATATGAGTGAAATCAGAAATAAGTGCAAATTAGTTTACAACACAACTAAACGAAGAATTTTTTATTCAATTTAATGAAATTTATTTTGCAAATATTTGTTTATACTTTTTAAAACATTCTCACGGGTGCTTTTCGCATCATTATTAAATTTGAACCAGTAAAATATAATGAGGGAAGTAATGTATTCTCTTAAATATTTATCCTTGCTGGATTTTAGATATTTAATTTTCTATTTCTAACGGGCACAAAAAAGCTATAATTGATTGAAAGATGCATTAAACTCTGATGGCAAGTTTGTGATTCCAGGCGAGCTGTAAGCTCGTATTTTTCATTTCAAATGCTACTCGTAATAATGTCAGCCGTATGACGTCATCGTGTTCCATAAATATTAAATTAGTTTCTTGCTCTTGTTATAAGTGTTGTTATACTCCTTAATATTTACGATCATATCAAGAGGATGAATTTTCTAAAAAAACTGTAAATTTTAAAATATTATTTTCAATTTTTAATTCATAATTAAGATTAAGTTGAATAGAAATAGTTTTCTTGCTCTTTTTTAAAATTTCTATGCATTCTGATGAATAATAATGCATAAATTAATTTTGAACAGTTCCTTAAATTATCACATATTAAGAACTGATTTAAAACAATCTTTTTGATCAAAACTGCATGCATAATATTTATTTATAACAAATGATGAATGATCGTAATTGTACTATTAATTCAATTATTTTTGCGTAGCTGTACAAATAATTTCTGTAACTTAATTTTTGAATTAGTAATAATGCACTATAATTATAAAAACTCTTAGCCAAAAAATGCAGTGCATGATTTAAATTTGCAAATATGAAAACTCTATATTAATTGTATTTAAATATTTGATAGAAAGGGAAATTTAAATCGTGTCCCTGAAAAAGGAATGCATTTCATTTTCTGAGTATTCAGAAGATTTTATACGCCATTAGATAATTTGCGTTTTGTTAATTTGAACTTGTTTCATAGTTCCGTACAAGATAACTAATTACGTAAATTTCATGTTTACAGCGAGTAGAATAAAAAAAAAATGTTTCATATTATTGAACTGCTTAAGTTAATTCAAATTTTCATAAAACTTCCTGTTATTATTTCTCGTGAAGGTTTTTTTTTTTGGTCCAATGATTAAATTCATCGGTTCCTCAAAACAAAACTAGCACTTTTTTTAAAGGTATAGTGAATCTTGTTGTTTTTCGTCTGCTTCTTAATGGTTATTATTTTCTCTATAAAATAAATGAATAAAATTATTTTTAGTTGATATTTTTTTATTTAATTTTATTTCGAAATAAAATAAGTGCCGTAGGTGGAATCACCACACAATAGGGCCACTTCGAAATTATAATCAAGTATTCATACTGTCTTTTATTATAATGTTTAAAAACACGGTTTTTGAAATATTTATGTTTCCCAGGAAATTAAAAAAAAAGTAATTCAGAACTCTAATCTTTGTAATGTTCTGAGATTTGGTAAGATGACGATATTTGTAATTATAAGAGTGTCGACGGTCTGTCATTTTTAGTTTCCAAACAGTCACCTTTTTTCCTCTTTTCAAGCTAAAATGCGATTTAAAGTATTTAGAATTTTCTCAAAAATAATCATTAAAATTTGTTGTTCATCAGTCTTAATATATTTAAATGACTTTCAAAAAAGATTTATGTAGCTGCTTAATTAGTGTTATTTTAAGACTGGTGATTGACTTTTGAGCTTTTTAAAATTATAATCACTTTATATAAAAGGAAAACCATAAGGAATCAATGATTAAAGTTTAAAGATTCGATCTTTTCATGATTTATATCAATATTTATCTCAAATTAATGGTAACCATCCTTGAGAATACCATTCACTTCTATAATATATACAAACATTTTAGTCAACAGTGTTTTTTTAAATTTTTTTGAAACTATTATGTTGTTTGAAAATATGACAAATCATCTATCTACTATTTGCGCATTTAACTTTTAAAACTTAATGGTGTGTTTGAGGGACAAAATCACACTCAAAAAATGATAGAGATAAGATATTAATCAGCCTTTAGTTGGATCAATAATGCTCAAAATGAATTTTAAGCTATTAAATTTTTCTGCTAGCATTGAGAAAGATAATTCAAAAAGTGGAGATAAATTAAAAAAGAATTCACTGGTACTTAACTGTTTATTTCAAGAAAAACATTCAATTATATTTTCAAAGATGTATTAAGCGCAATATTAATCCAATAAACACTGCTGCTGATTATTATATCAATATTTATCTTAAAACAACGGGCATCTTTCGTTATTTTTTTAGTGACTTCACGAAATCAAACGAGAAAATAAAAATTTAAAAAACATAGATTTCTAACAAATACTGAAAGCAAATTAAAAAAAGAAATAAATTACAAAAGAATTCATGGATACTTTAAAATAGGTAAATTCCCGAAAAACATTGATTAATATTAATTTTTTAAAGCATTTTATCAAACTGAAAAAGTTATAGAACATTATAATGGTAGTGTCAATGACGACATTTGTTCAAAGCAGCTGATACCAAATATGGAGCCATATGTGGTGAGATAAATATTATAGATAAATTAAAAAAATTAGCATTCATTGCACTTGTTCCGCAGGATATTTTCAAAGATTTTTGCTAAAAGGACTCCTTGATATCTACAAATTTCAATAATTTCTATAATTTCTTTCTACAAAATTCCAATTCTCATATTTTTTTTAAAAATTGAATATTGAAACACTCACACATTTTCACATTTATTTATTAAAATTTTGTACAAAATATATCTCATATATGATAAAAGCTGGCACACCAAGTTCTGGGTGTTTTAGCACCTGAAATAAAAGGTTTTGTTTCTATGGTTCCCCGTCTCATTAAGTTTTATAATATAATAATTTTAAATTTGAGCACTATTTTTAACCCTTTCCGATGCAGTGTATCCAATAAATGATACAAACAACTAGAAATGTAATACTAATTGCCTTTTAACGATTAGCAACCACTATTCTTTAAACAACATATTACTTCCCTTACAATGTATTCTAAGCATCTAGTAAGCTTCTTAACATTATATAATAGTTTATCGGTTGAAGAAAAACTGAATATTTCGAAAAGTTTCTATGTCTGTGCCCTTTAGGTTCCCAGACAGGTGTCCTTTAGGTTGTTTGTGCTAGTGTACTGGGACTGGGACGGAGAGTGATTAAGGAAATATTATACTCTTACCATAGAAATTAATTAAATGTTTCAATTTTTCCATTTGTAAAGGAAATTTGAAAAAAAAGAGCTTTCTTCACGTAGATATAACGCACTGTTGCCAATTAAAAAACAGTCTTTTCCATCAATTAAATGATGAGAAATGTTGCGTTTCCTTTCGTAAAGTTCTTCCGTTTTTGATTCATTATTTCATGTATCCTCATTTAATAATAACGTGTATGGTATATGAAAACGACGTCACAGAATCAGTGCTTTTAATGCTACCTAAAACAATGAGTGGTTTTTTTAAATATTTTTTTTGGTTGCTTCTATAAATCTAAACAACGTAAAATCAATAGTAATTGAAATAAAAACTCAGTCATGTACTAAAATGAAAATGTATTAAGAGAATGTTTTGAATCTTCGAAAAGACCAGAAATTATCATGATCAATAGCAACATATTCAGTGTTTATTGATCTTTATTTTGACTCATTAATGTTTATTTTGTTTTGAAGTTTTGTAAAAACAATTTTGAAAAACTATTAACTTAAATTCCACGGAAAGGATAATCAATCATTAAAAATTAGATTTTTTCTTCTTTTTATGATTTTTTTTTTGTAAATGCCTTTTGTATTACGTTTATGCTATGGTTTATTGTCGATTTATTTATTATTATCTACATACTAAGAATTAGATTTCATTTATTGGCGACCAGCAATAATCATTAGCTGTACTTAATTTTAAAAGAAAACATAAAGCGAATTTCCTAGTTTACCTGATATGAAAAGGACCGTAACTTTTTGAAACACTTTTAATGGAGAATGTTTAATGAGAACTAATAACTGAACAGTGCCCAATTATATTTTTTGATTTGTTCCTGGTTTGCTGCAAGTCTCGATGCAGTCCTTTAAAATTTTTTTGAGCTATACTGTTAAACTGAATGAGTTGTTCTTCCTTCTTTTCAGGCGGCGGGCCTTTGGAGGTAAACGAAAGGGAGATGTTGAAGAACTGAAGAAGGAAAAAATTCCACTTCTTAATGTGACTCAAGAGGAAGAAGAAGACTTCTTTCGTTGGAAAGTTCCTTTTCAGGAATGCAATTTGGTGAATTATCAGCCTGATGCTCATAAGGTAAAGTTGTGTAAAGAGAAAGATTTGTTTGATATCGCCAGTAAAGGTGAAGTTGAGGATCAGTCGACTAAAGTTGACTTAGTTTTCTCTGATGTTGAATTGAAACCATCTCTTCATTGTGCCTGGCGGGATGTCAACTACCTATTAAGAGAGGTAAGTCCAAAAATGTGAATCTGTGATGCAAAACAAAAGAATGTTTTGAGATAGTTCTCTACGATCTAAACTTTTATTAAAAAGTGCTCAACAGCAACGCTGACAGTGTCTGAAAGCAGACCATCTTACGTCAAATTTTGGTATATAATTCATATTATTTTATGTAAACTGTTGCATACCTTTTTCATTCACTCTCTCCGTCAGTAAGTTTTCGTATGAGCACATTGTTTGTTATTAAGTAATTTTGAATCTAACAATAAAATACGGCTTTATAATACGAGACGAAATATGGTAAATGTGACAAAATTTGATAATTATATCATATCTCAAAGCATGGCATAAATACCATTTATTCGATTAAATTTCATTTTTGGTTTTGTATTTTATTCTAAATTTGAAATAATAACATGTATAAGTTTGAAATCCACAATTTCTCCCAATTCCACAAATGTGAGGAAGTTACCAAACGAAAAGGAAAATTTCGAATGAATGTTTTAAACTACGTATATTTTTGTTTTCGTCACCAAAGTAATAAAACTTTTTTGTTGCCAGAACTGTCATTATCATATAGTACAGAAATTTTTCCATGAAATTTTTTTTCGTGTGGTATTTATGTATGAATCAAAAAATGTCTCGAATAAATAAATATTAAAGCTGCTGTGTCATGATGTTCAGGACAACTATTGTCACAAGTGTTTTAAGTTTTTACAAAGAATGGTAAAAAAGTATTTTCTCGAAAAATTTTGCAATCACTAGATTTTCTTCATCCATATTTCCTTTTCCTTCAGAATTGGTAAAAAATACATTTTTCTCATTAACTTGAGTTTGTATTTCGACCCATGTCACATACTTGTCATTTTGACACAATTTGATAGTAAGTAAGAAAATAATAATCTCTATTTTCTCATGGTTTATCATGTCTCAAGAAAAAAAATTGCACAAATTTTAAGATTTAAGAACTCCGTTTCCATACCCCTCCAATGAGTCTTTCTTATATGTATCATAAATCGAAATAATATAAACCAGCTGTTTCTATACGATTCACGTATCATAGTTTCTAAGTTATATATACTGCTGAGTCCTTTTAAAACCTGATTATCTTCACAAAAATAAACTATTACTTAATGAACACAATTCTCTCCCATTAACAAAATTTCAGGTTTTTCACAAAGGAGCCAAAGTTCAGTGAGAAACTGATTTTTACACAAAAAACGCCTTGACTATATACTGCAACTATATACTTTAAATATATACGTTGACTTCCATGGGTGAATGTTGACAATCGCATAGTCGCTTTGGTAAATTTCTGAAATATATACTATGTCTAGTTAAGTGTTCTAGTTTATTTTAGGAAACTTCTTTTAAAAGGCACTTACTCAAGTGCTCTACTTTGCCTCACACATCCATGGGGCTGCTCTCTTACATCAAGTACTCATCAAGTTTTTCCTCAAGTATCAAGTATTTTAATCAAGTATCAACTGTCCAGTATACCTTTGCAAGGCACCCGGTATACCTGCAATTCCCTCACATTGCGAGGGGGTAGCATGGCAGCATGAATTTGGTTTTCCAAGGGGGACCACAAATTCTCTATTGGATTAAGGTCAGGTGAATTTGGGGGCCAAGATATGACTAGAAAGTCACTGGAATGTTCCTTGACGATTCGACCCTTATGACATGGTGCATTATCCTGCTGGTAAACACCATCCCCAGCAGGAAAAACTGCTGCCATGAATGGGTGAACCTGGTCGGCAACTATGTTCAAGTAGCTTACAGACGTCAGGGATTGCTCTATGAGGATTATGGGTCCTAATGTGCCCCATGAAAACACTGTTCCTGGACGAGAAACCATGAAAACCTGGGCGATTGTTATAGATGGAGGGTGGTCATAATGTGATGGCTCTTCAGTGTATATATTTGTTAAACTATAATGCATCTAATTTATATTCTTAAAATGTTTCTATTTACAGTACGACATCGAAAGAAGTCTCACTGTTCCCTTGATGACGAAAGGTATTCCGCCTAATTTTGCGGGAAAATTTGATGCCACTGTTGTGCGATGCAATAGTTGTACTTGGTGGTGACCGGTGAGTGGATTGCTTACGATTTATCATGCGTTATTTTCACTGTAATCCTAAAAATATTTTGTTTCGAAGAACTCACTCACGTTCTTAGGTATATGATATAGTATTATCAAACAAAACATTTCATCTCTTCAATTTTAAAAATTAAGTAATTAAATTATCTATTTAGGAATTTTTAATAACTTTAAACAAACAAATGATTCAATAATCTCATTATGATTTCTATGACTAAAAAATAATGTTCAAAAAGTTTGCCTTAAAAGAAATAAAGGAACAACCATAATTTTTGCATCTTGCAACAAGCATGGAAATATAACATAGCAGTAATTAGTTACATATTGAAATATAAAACAATTCTACAACCTTAAATAAATTTTTAACTATTTATGCAATTTCAAAGATATCAAACAAAATTAACAAATTTATAAATTTATAAAAAACAATTTCCGAGGTAACATACAGAGAAAAACCAATTTTCTGAACAATTAAAGAGCTTTTTTTTTTCTTAACATGATTGTAAATGCGTGCAGTTTTTTTAAAAAAAGGATAGCTCTAAAAACTCTTTAACCTTGCTAATTCCTTAGAGTATATATAAATTTTTAATTATTTTCAATAATTGTTTTGATAAACTTTTTCTATTAGATGTTCGGATTAAAATGCAACTCTTTTTTAATTATTAAATATTAATAATTTTTTAATGTCCCAATTTTGTCAGGTTTTGTCACATTTTCTGCAACTATTTGTACTCTTGCATTCCCATATTTATAATTTTATCTATCAGTGTCCAAGATTTATTGTGAAGATTTTTAATACTTATTTCCTATTTATTTTGAAATTTTTTTACCAGTACTGAAAAATTTATATTTTATTTCCATGCCCATTATTTAAAAACTCGATGAAAGTATAGTTATTTTTTTTATATTAAATTTAAACTGAAATTGAATAGAATAAATTTTTTTACTTTGATTTCTTTTCTGTGGTGAAAGTAAAATCTAATGAATACTGATAACAAAAAAGAATGCTCAATTCGTATTAAAAAATATTTAAATATTTCACTCATAGAACACTTTTTCTGTTCACTAAGCACTTTGAAATAACTTTTGAACATTCATCTGAATGTCAAAATGAGACGGGAACTGTAAAATATTTTTGTAATGTCATTTATAATGAAAAATTCAAAAATTGTAGTTTGCTTTTTTATTATTTAGACTAATATTTTTAACAGGATTCCCACGATCTGGAAAGGAATAGAATTATTTTACAAAATTATGGGAGAGACAGATGCATTTAACATAAAATTTTTACTGAATTCTCAGAAAACTTTTAAATTAAGAATCTGTTGCATTCTTAAAAAAAGCTTTTATTTTGGAAAATCTTGGTTTAATCTCAGCAACAATTAATCAAGTGTGATAACAGCAACAATATTAAAATTGCAGCTAAATTATTTTACACTGTGACCAATAAGTTCTCATGCACATTCAAATTTTCAAAATAAATCATTCATAAACTTTTTGCATTAAATCAAAGAAGCAATCTTTACTATAAATGCTTTGAAATAAAACCGCCTTTTAGTTTCTTATTGAGCTTTAAGTTCAAATTCATCGCATGCGGCTTCAAATTGGTGTTTTTGTAATTATTAAGTTGAGAGAGAGTATGACCAAACAATATAATCAAATGGTTTTATACCGGGAGAGTTGGGAGACCATTCAGTTAGACAAAATATCCCCTAAATGTTTGCTGTCCAACTCTTGAACAGCACGTGTGGTATTAAGAGCACCGGCTTTTTGGAGGCAGAAAAATTACCCTTATACATACTCTTTAACTAAAACTTTTTTGAAAACCTCAATTTTATATTATTGGGCTTTGATTTTTAATCCCTTTTTAATGAAAACTACCAGGAGATTGCGTCTTTTTGAAATAGCCCCAAACCACTGTGGCCCAGAAGACCATGATCTTTGGCCAAAAGTCAAAATTAAATTTTCAACTAAAGTATGTGTAGGCAGTTTTAATATCGCCCAAATTAAGGATTCATAATTATTCCAAACATTAAAATTTACTTTTTGCACCGACGCGAGTACAATGTAGTGAAAAAAAATTTTTTAATTTAACTTATAAATTTTTATTTCAGAAATATATATATAGGAATTTCACCTTACTGTTACATTTTTATCAGAGTAATTAGTCTGAAATTATAGTACAATTTTTCAATTTGTTGGATTAGTTAATACTCTTGACAAGCTTATAGTTTGTATCTTATCATTTGACATTTTACAATGTTTGAATCACTTTCGAAACTTATCTTCAAAAAGTTCCACGAGGTAATTAGCTAAACTTTTTTTTGTTGTCTTCTTTGATGTTTCTTCTTTCGAAAAAATCTGCCCCATTTTGCCCGTATTGCAAAGGTGGACTAAATATACCAAAAAGCAAAAATTATGGTTTTTTTCATGTTTTCGCGTTATTTTGTAATATTACTTCGGAAATATAATATATATATATAGTGCTCGCCATATTTCAGTCGCAATTTCTTTGTTGGTCTTTTTATTGTATTGCAAAATTTCAACTATGAATTTATTTTACCTGCACATAAAAACTCTAAATAAGAACCCCCAAGTTTTGAGACCAATTTTATTGAAATACTAATTTTGGCCACGAAATCTTGGATGCTGGCCCACTGTGCAAACCCCAAAAGCCATTGCAGACAAAGCATTTTTATAACACAGTACATAATACTAGATTTTGGGGATGTATAATGAATAGAAATTGACCATATTCAATCATTTTGTGGGTTGAGATCGTAAAACGAATTGCTTCTCATCTGAAAAGGCAAACTCATTTTTAAGGTGCTAGGCAAGAGATTCTACCACTGGCTGGCTCTTTTTCTTCTTAGCAAACTTTGAAAATCCGTGAATATTGCTCTTCCGAAAAGTTTTGAAGCTACGTTCTTTCCTCAGAAAGTTTTACATTGATTCCCTCGAAATCTTGAGATCTAAGGGTTGCTTTGTAGCAAATCCTTGTCCGTTTCGTCGTATCTTTTCCCTGACCCTTTTCACGGTCTTTTTTGTCCATTTTGTAGTATCCTTCCCCTGAACCTCTTTACAGGCTCTTTTGTCCATAAAGTCAATGGTCTGCTGCATTTTCTTCCTTCATAGACTGAGGTCATCTCACTATTCCTTCTGATAGTTCTGAAAATAAAAATCTCTCTTCACCCCCCCCAGGGATTTTCAAGTCTCTAAAAATTTACCCAGCTGCTTTCCTTTGATGAATTTACCTATCACTATTTCTCTAAATTTCTTCATTCTATCAAGGTGAAAAAAAATTATAAGTAGTAAAACATATAAGCTCGTAATAGCTTACACTTAATTGCCCAAAAGTTATTGGCATTACAGAAGTAATTATAAAATTTTTTAACATCCTTCAAAAGAGTTGTTTGAGAACTTTTTGGTCACGGTGTGCATTATGTCATAACTTGCACTAAAATCTTAAATTTGGAAATGAAAGTGCAAAAATATTCAAAAAGATTTTCTAAAGGTATTAAATTTCTGCAGATTTCTGGAAATTTTATTGGTAGTTTTCACTTTTTCCTGGGTCGTAGGAATCCTGTTTTATTTACAGGTTCTGTGCAAAAGTAAGCCGCTGCCTTAAAATATAAACGGAATTATTGTTATTGCAGATTCTATGGTAATATGGTATTTCTTTCCTTACTTAGATGCTTAACCGTAGCTGATTGTGGTCATTTTAATAAGTAAATACATTAAAAAAGTACACAAATTTATTTAAAGTTAATTTTATTTGAAAATAGTTAGCAATTCAATCCATTGATATCTTTTTTTTAATTAACATGTTGCAATTTCTGCATTTTTACAGCAATTTGACAGGAAATTTTTTTTTGGAGGTGATAAATAATTGCAGTAGAGAATGCATGTCTAAAATTATTTCGTCCATTGTAGTTATGAAATAAGCGTTTTTTTAATACCGACTTGATTAATAAATATTGCATGTAACTAAATTAGCAACTTCATACTGAATTAATTATTTTTTAAATTAAGAAAGAGTAAAATGTTTTAATTGCTTATTTCTAGGAGATATATATTCCGCATTTGTAAGGTGATAAATAATTAAGTTAGAGAATTCATGTCTAAAACTAATTGCTTCAAGTGCTATTTTAAAATAATCGTTTTTTACGCCGACTTAATATGATTAAAAAATATTGCTTGTTAATAAATTAGCAACTTCATACTCAATTAATTATTTTTTTAAATTAAGTAAGAAGTAATATGTTTCTTTTGCTTATTTCAGTAGTTTGTGCAGCCAATAATCAGCTAAAATTTGTAATTGTTTTCGCAATATCATTCGCAACGAAGCATTCAATTTTTCTTACTTTTAAATTAATTCATTTTCACAGGATTCCCACGTGCTGTTTTTTCAAACAAACTGTTAGCAAACTGAACGTGCTGTTAACAAACTAAACCAATATATTAGAGACACACATGAAAGTAAAATCATGAAAAATTATAAATAAAAAATAATGATGAATAATAATAATTAATAAATAATAATCAATATATATATAAGTAAATAAAATTACATGAACAAAGTTCGAGCTACAGGTAGTTGTTTTTTTAGATTTTGTATGCATTTCTATGTTCCAAGAACAATGCTCTATGAAGGAACTTTTACAAAAGATGTTACTTAATTTAACGTGAATCTCTGGTAATATTTATCAGCAAATATTACCAGAAATTATACAATATATCAAGAATTAAACACTTAAAAATAAATAAAAATAATTAATTACTCTAAAGTAAATATTTACAATTTTATAAATAGCACTAAATTAATGAAATTAAATAAATTGAAGAAACACATTAAACTAAAAAAATAATAAAAATAAAAGTAAAAATAATAAATGAATAAGAACAATAAATAATTAATAAAAAATAAAGGAAAATATAACAGTGAAGTTCAAGACACAGGAAGACGCACTTAAGATTTTATCAAATATATCAAAGATCCAAGAACATGTGCAAAAAACGTGATAACTTTGTAAACTTCTGTAGACTTAACAATATACAATTTTTTTTAATGTTTTTTAATTTTGGAAATTTATATATTTGTTGTTTTCATCAATCGACATATACTCCCGACACACCAGAAAAATATTATCTCTTAATCAAAAATAGGAGATCGATGGATGCATGGTATTTCTGAAGTCAAACTATAAAATATAAATAAACTAGTCTGAAAATTTTCTAAATTGTAAAGTCTTTTGTAAATTATAAATTAGAGCAAACAATAGTATTAATGGAAGTTCTTTGTTCCATATTAGTTACTCATATATATGAATTTATTAGCTGGTTCACTGATTGCGAAGCCTTTAAATTTTAATTTGATGAAACATCACAAATTTAAAAATATATGACAAAAATAATATAGAATTGAGTAATACTACATAGATAAAAAAGCAGACTAATTATTCCACTTTAGTTTGATAGGGCAGAGGAGTAGAAGTTGAAGTTGTTGTTTTCGTTCTTCTTACGTGATCATCTCTCTTCAGAGTTAGGGTTGAGATTCTCCTAATAGAAAAATATCGTTTGGTTTCTTTGACTTCAAAATTATGTCGTAAAAATCAAACTATTATGGTTAAGTTACTTATTTATCTATTTATTCTTATTATTTTAGATTTAAGCAAAATTTATATCACTTGCATTTTGGCTTTTTAGCTTTTAAGGTGTGTTGGCTTTTTAGCCGTTCCATATAACATTAGAATATCTAAGATTTATTTGGTTATTTGGGAGTCTAAATTTCTTGTGTTGGTACACATCATGTGTATATTTCTATTATCTCTTTTTCTATTCTTATATCTTGCTCTTAATATTTTTCTTTTTGGGAGAATTCTCAAATCTGCTTCGAAATTGATGC
The DNA here is from genome assembly GCF_982258835.1 of Parasteatoda tepidariorum. Classification (NCBI taxonomy): domain Eukaryota; kingdom Metazoa; phylum Arthropoda; class Arachnida; order Araneae; family Theridiidae; genus Parasteatoda; species Parasteatoda tepidariorum. The sequence continues at coordinate 107,199,037 of NC_141758.1, forward strand.
TTGCGTGGGATACATGGATTCAGCGATTTTTATCTATCAACTCTTCGGGGGGTTGCCACAAAGTCAACACCTGGAATGAAAAAAGCAGAGTGTGGCAGCCCCTTTGGGGAACTATTTTGACTGCTAAGACACTGAAAGTGAACAAAAAGTCTTTTTTCTTTTATACTGGTCATACTGCTATTCATTAATTTATGGTGCCTCTAAGATTTGTGTTACTGAATTTCTATTTCAATGATCTGAAATTTTTGTATTTAATTATATTGAGATTACAAGAAAATGGACTTCTTTTGCACGGGGGATAAAGTCGATAAACTTTAAAGTTGTATTAATTGTTGTTTTTAATAGAATGGTAGAATTTATTTTAAATAAAATCTAATTGTGCAAAATATTCGTGAGAAGTATTTAAATACTCCTTAAAAGAATCTCTTCACACAATTGATTTTTTTAGTATCTCCAATAAATTCATAGCAATATTATTTCTTTATTCTAGTATGTTTTTTCCTGTTATTGTTGTTTTTAGTGTTTCGGCAGTCAAAATAATTTAACCTCGCCTCCTCGTCTGGCGTTCCCTGGGCAACATTGTAATTACAGTTGGTGATAAAAAAAACAACAGGACAAATCATTTAAAAAATTTGATTATGTTTTTAGAAATTCTTTAAATGAATTAATAAATGGCAGAAGCAATTTCAGTATTTAAACAAATGTTTAAGCAGAAAATGAATTTAATTTTAATTACCGTAAATTAGTTAAAAAATATTAATCAGCATAAAATATTTTGTGTAATCTATTATAGTATAATACTCATTACTAAAATAGATAAATTGTTAATACTATGATACGATTTTTTTCATAAATATTTAATTTAGTTTTCATGCGATTTTATAAATTTTGTTTAAAAATGCGAACATTTTTTTAAAGTCTAGAGAAACCGAGATTGTATTTTATGATTCTTGAGGAATTCGAATAATCTTTGTATTAAAGTACGCCAGCAAACTTTAAAATTTTATTTTTTTTAAATTTTCAGGAACAAAGAAAGGCTCATTTTTATGATTTTTAAAAGGCTTAAATTTATTTTTATTAAAATAATAAGCTAGACATTTTTAGAAATTGTTTAATTTTTGCAAATCATTGTTTTAAAACTGTGAATCTTATAAGCTCGAATCTTGTTTACTGCGACCTGAAATAAGTATTTTGATATTTTGTCTGGTAAATTGGTAGTTATAAGATTCCAACGAAAAATAACTTCCTGTTGTTTTTGAGTCTACCTTCAAATAAAGAACAAAGCGATGCAGTGCTTTTTGATTACAGTGGCTAAGAGGTTAAGTGACTAAAGTGGAAAAAATATGTTTTATTTTGAAAAACAAAAATTTTTAACGTATAAGTATCGATAAAACAAATATATTTTTAAATTTTCATAAGAGAACATTACTTATAGAAAGGCTATACGTTTAGATTAGCTGCAGAAATATGTGATTGAAATAAATCAACACACTACTATACTTTTCTACTTTTTATAGTTTTTTAAGTTTAAAACACCACTAGTTTAATTTGTCATTTATGAATGTTAAAGAACGATTCTTGAAAAAAGAAAAGTAAAGGGTAATTATAATTCGACCCTTATTTTTGAAATAAATATTTAATAATATTCTTGTTTGGCTCGTCTTTGTATTTTTATCTTTTGCAATACTGATTTGCTCTTTTTTTGTAATTTTTTTAAAAAAAACCTATGAAACGAGTAAGTATGATTTTTTTATCGTATTTATCAATATGAGGAACACTTTTAATTTCACATTCTTTTTTCAGAGGGGATGAATATTAAAGAACGATTTCTAAAAATAAAAAGAGTAATTATATTTAGATCATTACTTTTGAAAATAAATCTATTATATTGTTGCTTTGCTTTTTTTACATTTTTGTCTTTTGCGTTGTTTTAGAATGACAAGGATAAAACTTACCTGCCGGGGTGGGAAAGGTTTAGCAAAATCTATTCCAGTGGATTTTCTCTTTTTTCTCATTCGACCTTTTTTATACCCGTTTCCATCTCCAGTCCCCGGCAGGCATGCATGTCCATCTCTAACAGCCTTTCAAGCTTGCGTTCAACGAAACTGTTGTATCACATAATCTTCCTCTTGTTGACCAAATTTCTATTGCCGTCAATCCTATTTCTATAAGATTCATAATCTACTGTTCACACTGAATTTCTATTTTTGTCTCTTGGTTCTATATCATCCCACTCCTGCTTTGATCATTCCTTGAGGTCCTCAAAATCTTTCCATCATCCCTTCATATCACAAGTCAAAATTTAACTGATCATGATAAATAAATTATCGTTTTGAGTATTTTACAAATCAAAATAAAAGTTATTTCTGCGAATTCGAGAAGAAATTTACGGTAGTCTATTATTTTATTGGTAAATATCCTTGAAAGAAAAATGTGTGTGTGTGTGCCTAAGAGGAAAAAAAATTAGGAAAAGTAGTAAATTTCTCATCTGGGATTGTAATCAGTTTCTGACAGAATCATGTGAGGAAAATATTCCCGAACTACAAAGAAAACATTCCCAACCATTTCATTATTAGATTATATAAATTTATATAATTTCGTAAAAGAGAAACTTCCGTCATACAACATACCATTACAATATATGCTGACCTCTAAACACAGGTAATTTGGTTTTAAACACAAGTAAATAGTATTCTGAACTTTTGTAGATGATTGATAAATAGCTTAGTAAAATCAAAACCACTGTTATACAAAATGAGATGACGGTACTGCATTTTGAAGCAACCATTTAGTTATTTGTATTCATTAAGACAAATATGGGCACTGACTTCGAATTAAACTCACGACTTCTGGCCCCTTAAAATTTTAGAAATTAATCTATGGCTGTACTTTGTCTCTTAAAAAAAATTCAAATGGCCTGAAGGTTCACTTTTTTTAAAAAAAAATTATGAAATTCTGTAATTAAAATTTAAGCATTTCAAAATGATTTGCTCTACGTAAAATTGTGGGTCTGTGAGCGGAAAAATTTAGTAGATTATAGATTTCTATGAGTTCAGTGATAAAGAATGCAATTTATTATTCTTAATATTATTATTAATATTTAAAAACATATTAATGAATTTCAATTGGTCATTTAATATTTTTAAGAGTTGTTAAAATCAATGTAATTTATAATTTTAAAATTACGGGAATATATCTAGTTTCTTATGGAACTAGTGCAATCAGACAACCATCATGAGAAACATGAACCAATAAAGCTAACTAATGGGTTGAGCCCCCTGATCGCTAACGCTCGCCAACCCTCGAAAATTGCTTCGCAAACCAAGGTCACTTCGCTCGCTACTAACTTAAGTACATTGCAAATGCACAAAATTCTAAGAATTCAAAACAATCATTCAAATCCATATAACAAAATTTTTTTTTAAAAAAAATTACATCTTTTTAGTAAATGCTAAGACATTAAAATAAATTTATCAAAAATCGTCAAATAATTTCTCGTCAAATAAATTCGTAATATATAAATTCGTGAAAAAAAAAGCACTTTCGACAAAATACTAAAATAGAGATCTATCGACTAAGACAACTCACTTATGCCTACCTTAATAGTATGAGATTGCCACAGCTGATAGGTTGAATTTCGGAAGAGATTCAGTTTCCGCTTTTATAAGCGTTATATGTTGAGCCACCTTAGCTAGATTAGGCATGTGACATTTTTAGCGGCAATCATTGATCGATTTTCTAGCGTTGCCATTCGGGAAATTTTAATGAGGGTTTTTTTGTCACCCTGTAAGAGAAATATATATATAGATGTCAATTGCTGTAGTATCACATGATTCAGTTCTAAATGTCATCGACACAATTCTTTAAGTTCGTTTTCTATGTCGATGATTTTAATTCGACTGTAGGCTTAAACAGAAAGCAATATTTAACATCTATAAACAGCGTGCTTGTAGCTTTGTCTTTGTAGCGTAAATCACGCCAACAACATAAATATTCGTAGCATTTAAAGTAAGAACGAGCATGCGTAGTTACGTGTTAAGCTACATCTTACAAACGGGAGCTAACTTAAAAGTGCTAAATCTGCCTATTTTTCCGTATTTCTAATACTTTCAAGGAGTTTTCCCATCTAATTTCTCTCATTGTTGTTTAAAACCGGATTTTTTTTGAAACCCACATTATAGAGCCGTTGCATATTTTTGAAATTTCCAAGCCGTAGGAAAATTATTTAATATTTACCAATTGGTTTGTTACAGAGAAAACAAAATCTGACAAAACGGTAATGACGTTTGGTAAAATAGTATTGACATGAATAGTCGTGCATGATAATGATATTTCTGGTAAAGAAAAACCATAATTGAGTAATAAATACTAAAATATAAGGTACTTAAACCATGCATTTGGTAAGTTTTTCTTTCATAGGGTAACGATTTACTAGAAATTCTGCCTTGAAAAATAATAGTTCTTATTCTCACACATGTAGGAGAAAATAGCAAACAAGAAAGTAAACTTAACCGAATAAATGGTTTCTATGCCATACTCTAAGGTATAATAATAACATTACCAAATTTTAGCACATACTTCAAAAACATATTTAATTGTTGATTTTACCAAAACCATTATTAAAGCGCTTCAGTAAAAATTATAGAGCTTTTTGGTGTTTCCATAGAACCATAAACGTAGTATATTTGACCATATTCTAACGATTTTGACCAAACTTTTTTTTCTCCAAGTGATTAAATTTAGCTTATTTAATTCGTGTTTTATTAATATTAAAGTAAAAAATTAGTGTCCTGGACGTGAAATTGTGGTCGATTGGGTACGACATCAGACTCGCTTCTTTTACATTATCAAACAATTATCTCTTCAAGTTGAAAAAAGTGCTTATGGTTTTTATTTACGTTTACTTTTTTTTTATATCCGTCGTTGAACAGCTGACCCAAATTTTGGGTTTACGACTACTAATGTTCAACTCCGTAGCCTTATAATTTTGATCCCAATCCAGAAGACAAGGAAACTTCTGGACCAGTTCCCCCAGAGGTATTGATTTGTGACGGGAACATGGAGGACTTAGCGACTCGACAAATTTAACGTGCACCAGTCACCATTTACTTCACGGGGAGTCTTCGGCCGGTAGTGATCGAACCCATGACCTCTTGGACATGGGCCCAGTGCCCTACCAAACAGGCTATCCCGGCCTTTATTTACGGTTTTCTATTGCAGTTTGAAGCAGAATATCCTACGAGTACTACCAACTATTTGGGGTTCATTATTTATAAAGCAATATGTTCACCATTTTTTAGCAGGTTATGCACAACTAATCCAGCTGCTGGTGTTTTTATTTATTTATTTATTTATTTATTTATTTATTTATTTATTTATTTATTTACTTATTTATTTATTTATTTGAGTGAGTGATTTAGAGAAAATCCAAGGTGACAGTACCAATTTAAAAGAATTATCTGAAATTATTTAACTTCTTCGTGACCTATGGTAAAACGTATAAAAGGTGTTCGCAGCAATGTTTATTTAACAGTATGTTAAGAAAAGTCAAGCGTAACAGTTCAGTCCTTCCGCTTGAATTTTATAAATTTTCAACATTTTTGGATCAAGTTTTTCAAGATATATTAGAAGGTTCCACACCCAGCCAGCCCAACTCTCGTAATCAATTTCGCAGTTCCTTTCGAAATGTTACATAACTCACTCATTGGCTATTTACGTATTTTAGTCAAGCTTTGTATGGTGGTTCTTTTTTTAAAAGTGATCTAAAATTATGCAATACGTATGTTTATGCTGATTCTCGAAAGCATTTAATATGCACATTACGTGGCTGATTTGCATATTAATTAGAGTGACCGGTTAAAGGGTATGAAATCAAGATGATTTTTTTTTCGCTCTTCTCCAAACTCAACTCCGTAGCCTTGTAATTGTGATCCCAATCCAGAAGACAAGTGAACTCTTGGACCAGTTCCCCCAGAGGTCCGTTTCTCTCATTACATCTACTAATATGTTAAACATTTGATTGAATTAATTGATGATTTATTCACCAAAAAATAAATAAAGAATACAATAATTATTCCCTTAGCTGTAATAATATTTTAAACCTAAGTACTATATTTTTTAAAGTGATTGATGATTGATTCGATCAACTAAAATATTGATTGCTTGAATTCAATAACTTTATTTATTTATGACGAAATATTAATAAATAAAACTACGTTATTTTAAGCGTTCAGAAACGTTGCCAACATTGATTTTATTTTCACTTTAATAAGTACCTACTTAATAGGTAATGCTTAGATTACCTAAGTGGTATGCAGATTACTTACGTGATTTGAAAAATGAAACAGTTTTTCGGCACTTTAACGGATTACCCTAGTTAACATGCACATTGCCCAGACAGTCTATAGAATAACTGATTTCTGCACTATAGTGATAACATATATATGTTGTGTAACCATTGTTTCCTAAATATTTCATTCACTTTTTATTGATTTGATTTGTATACAATTCAATTCTATTTTGGAACTGTATCTGGAATAAATAATTCATAGAATTTTCTTATAAGAAACTTTTCTTATAAGAAACGGTACACGGTAGTTTTACATACGGACGGATTATAGAAACGGACTCAGTACTTTTACATCCTTTCGTATAAAACAATATTAAAACTATAATACTAAATAATTTAGGGTTTATATTATTTTAAACAGCATATTAAAGTAGTCGGAATGCAAAATGTTAAAAAAAAGATTTCTGCCAAGTAGCGTTTGATAAGGGATAAATAAATTATCTTTTGGTAAATATTATAATAAATATTATTCATTTTACTTTGATGATAGCCAAAGACATACCTGAAACTTCTTTGATTATTAATGCATGCATCAAATTTCCTGCTTAATGACAATTTACGAAAATGAAATAGATAAATTATCATTTTATGACAGTGAAATGCGATACAAAATTTTTTTAATCAATTAAACATTTGTTTTTGCTTAAAAATTATAAATTTATTTACATATTGAAACACATATTATGTGAAACAAGTCATTCTTTTTAAACCCAACATCTAAACTATCAATGAAAGACCATGGTTGCAACTATGTACAATATTATGCAAACTTAAAAATTATAAATGTATTTACATACTGAAACACATATTATGTGAAAAAAATCGTTATTTTTAAACCCAACATATAAACTAACAGTGAAAGACCATGGTTGCAACTATTTCCAATATGATACAAACTTAAAAATTATAAATTTATTTACATATTGAAACACATACTATGTGAAACAAATCATTTTTAAACCCAGCATCTAACTATCAATGAAAGACCATGGTTGCAACCATGTACAATATTATACAATATTGTTTTTTAATATATATATTATACAATTAAAAAATGCTCATGTGAACTAAACATTTTATGATGTATATCACTTCATTTTTGAAGAGCAGCTGCTTCAGAAGTTGACAAGCAGGTAAATTTCGAGGTAAGTTTTCTTATTTACATGAAAATGATATGATTCACGAACCGCCTGGAGGAGGACGTGGTGATATTTTTAGTGGATCAATAAATTTCGTAGTAAGAAATGATGGGAATGGACATCATCGATAACCTGATGGTGGGTACAATGATGTTTCCAATCGATCCAGGTAATGATGTCTTTGAGGTTTTCCAACAAAAGGTTGAGGCATTGCAGTTGTAACGGTAACTAAGTACAATAGCGTATAAGATAACTGCAAAAAATAGAAGAACACATTATAAAAATAAAAAATTAAGTATATCAGGAAATTAAACCTCTCCTAAGTACTAATCATTAAAGATTGTTAGTGATCAAGACTAGGAAAAATAAAAAAATATTATTTTTAACGAAATATTCGAATTGTTATTATTGTATTATCCACATGAATTCTGCATTATTATTATTGTATAATTCATAAAACTATTTCTTCTGCATCTGGAATGAGATCTTTTGTTATACATTACTAGCAAGTGTTACTTGAGTAACATAATCATAGCTGGTCAGACAGCCCAATGTGCGCCAATGCCATCCTCTGAAGATTTCTCCATAATGACTTCCAATTTATCTTTGATCTCCAATTCTTTTCATTAGTTGCAAGAAAAGCAAACTCCACCGGGTCAGCCCATCTCAACCGTGGTCTTCCCCGCTTTCTTGTTCCAGTGGGTTTGAAAAGCTTTTTTTATTGTATTTTCATCACTCACTCGAATCACGTGGGCCATCCAATTCATTCTATTTATTTTTATGTATTTAATAATATCGGGTTGTTTATAAATTTTCTACAGTTCAAAGTTAAATCTCTTCTCCAGTTATTGTTTTCATTTACACCACCAAGTATACTCCGCTATATCTCTCTCTTAAATATGTCATAAGTTATGCCAAGACTGGCCTGACAAGAGTTTTGTAGATCAAGAACTTCGTTTTTCTAGAAAGAAACCTAGATTTAATAAGTCTTCTCAGCCCTATTTGCCAGATAGAGTTGGTTTCTTATTTCTGGAGTCATTCTGTTGTCAATAGTAATAATAGATCCTAAGTAAGTATAACTCCTTACTGTTTCAAATCCTTATAAACGCCTTACTGTTTGTACTTTAATTTTTCATTTTATTTATTTTTCATTTTTATTTCTCATTTTTTCATATTTATTTGTTATTTATTTTTCATGTTTTGATGATCTTGAATGTTGTTTATCTATATTGTTTATCTGTATAAGTATTATGCACTTCAAAGCATTCATGCAAAATTGAATATTACTCAGAATTTTACAACTTTATTGTCATTTATGCAAAGGAGTTCACTTTGGTTCCCCTCGTTTGCTATAAAATGACTGAAGAGAGATTTTTGAAAAACAAGGAAAACCAAAACATAACTACTCAAAATTTGCCCCTATTGATATAGTTGCTGAAAATGTAAAAAAATTAGGCTGAGTAACTTCTCTCATTTTTAATGCAGCAATTACATTAAAAATGAGAATTACATTAAATAGTTTTTTTAAAGTCATTTTTATTGAAAATAAAAGAAACACACATGAAATAAATATAATATAATTTCTACTTTTTTTTAGAATTTCTGCATTTTAATATTCCTAAAAACATGACCTTTAAAACGATTTCTGCTGTTTGAATTAATTGCATCAATTCATTGTCAACCAGTAGAGAAAATCAATTAATTACAAGAGTAATGTGCACGGTTTTATGCAATTCTAAAATATACTTAGTATATGAATAATTTTCTAAAAGAAAAATAGACTCTGTTAAATAATTTAATAATTAAAAATCAATGTAAACTTTAAAAAACATATAAAAAGTGAACACCCTGAATAACTTTTGATCTGAGGATCAATTGTTAAAATAGTGATTACAAAAATAAAATGTATTTATTTAAATATAATTCTGTGGAAAAAATAAATTTTAAAATTTATTTATTTGTTTTTTAAATAATAGTTGGAAAGAATTTGAACTGTGAGGTAAACAAGCTTTTGCACCTTTTTAACGAATGTAATTTTAAATATCAAAGTACGAAAATCGAATGAAATAAGTAGAAAAGTTCCTCAAATCAAATCTTTAGCATCACTTATCAAATTTTAAAGAAGTAGTACATTTTATTTCCCAAGAGCTGCTTACCAAGCTATTTAAAATTTCATAAATCGCAAAAAAAGTTGTGCTTGAAATCAAATTGGTTAAAATAATTTAAATATTCGTACACATCTAACTTCAAACTGTTTTGCCTACTATTTAAGAAATAATATTGAAGGTTATAAATAATTATAAAAGGTTATTTTTTTGCATGGAATTAACTTTGGATAAACGACTAATTGTACAACATTTTTAAGAGTCTGCTGCTTAAAACAAAAGCAATCGAATAATTTCTGAGTTATTCAATTTTTAAAAAAAATTGTAATCTTAAATGGCAAGATACTAAACTTGAACGAAATCAATCGAATAGTTGTTGAGAATTCAAATTTTAAATGAACGAATTTTTTCAATGTTTTAAAATCTATTTGTTTTTTAAAAAGTAAATTTCATATGTATAATGAGCTTAGTAATTACCATATAAAATAAACTTCCGATTTGAAAAAGAAAAACTTTTTCTTAAATTTTTACATGGAAACACCATAAATAAAGAATTTTTAATGTGGTATATAATTGTAATAAAAAAAATATATCGATATATATAAAAGAAATGACATTTACCGTTATTGCTGTAAAGTTTAAAAGTCGGTTGATTTTCATTTTGTAGTGAAGTGATTCTTATTTGACATCACAACTGGAAACACGTCTCTAAGTGCAATCTTTATAAAACCTTGCTTTACTCGCATTATAATATGACTTTGACAAAGGACAAAATGAATCATAAAGCTCATAACTATAAATCATAACTCTAAATTTCTTAAATCTGATTTTTACTGCATGTGAAAATTCTTTTAGAGATGGTTTATGGTATATAAATTGTTACCTAATGTACTATGACTGTATAAATATTTGACCGGTGGCTACTGCTTTTAAGATGATTCATTCCATTTGATGTAATGGTTACGGGTAATTTATAGTTCTTGAAAGACTTAAGAGTACAAAAGTTGACGCTGTTTCAACAAAAGCTTAATGATTTTCCTTTGTAAGTGAAAAGATTATTTAATATGTTGCAACAAAAAATGATATAACTGCGATATGGGGATTTCATTTCGAGAAGCCGAAACATTTTAGTAACAGCTGCGGAGAATAAACAAATAATTTATTTTTAATATTGTTTTAAGAAGACTGCACTGAGAAAAAAATTATGGTGAAAATCACCAGAATATGGTAAAATTTAACGCGTTTCTGACTCTTTGAAAACACTAAAAAGCTCGATATAAGTTTCACAGAAGCGTTTTGGTAATAATTTTGGCAAAATAAACTATAAAATATGGTTTCACAATATGTGATGAACTGTGGTAAACGTGGTAAAATTTGGTACTTTACCATGATACCTTAGATAATGGAATGAAAAGCATTATTTCGGTTAGATTTAATTTTCAGTTTTGTGTGGTGTTGCTATGAGTTTGAAACTCAGAATTTCCGTTCAATAGTTACTATATGAACGGAAAAATTACCAAACGAATGGTTTAAATTCTGTATATTTCGTTTTTTATTACTGAATTCTGGTTTTTCGTTCACCTCAAATGTCATTACCATGCGGTGCGGTAATTTTACCTGAATTTTTTTTCCGAAGGGCTATGCAATTTTTTTTGTACCATGGCATCATTCCTGTTTTTTTTTTTTTTTTTTTTTTTTTTAAATTTATAAATTTTATTATAACCCCCATATTTCTTAATAATCCCACTTTTTAGACACTTAATCAGAACTCGTTCCCCATATATCTCCGTAGTCCTCTTGTTATGGGTCTCCCCATTTTTCCACAATTTTATAACCATAAATTAGATTTATAGATTGGAAACTATCTTGTAAGAGTATTTTTCCTTAATTTATTAAATTTAAAAACAAAGTTATATTCTGCAAAGAAAAGACACACTGCAATAATAGAAGAGACACAATCAATTTTTGACAAGTTTTTTAATTTCTCAATAAATACTTAAAGGATTATTTTTTAACTTTTGAGGTGCTAAGTTCATGCAAGTTTTAATACTTAGCAATAAGTTTTAAAGCTTTCAGAGGTTTGAAAGACCTAGTTAAAATTACGAAAGGAAACAAGTATTTTTGGACACCCTATGCCAGACAGTTAGCTTGTAACTTGTATAGATTTCTTTAGTTTCTATTGCTAATAACTGCATAAAGTTTCGTAAACCTAGAGAAATAGTTATTGAGATATGAACATTTTTATAAAAAATAAATTTTTTCGACTTACGTTTTTTTGCTATAACTTCATAAATATTTAATGGAATTAAATAAAAATTTTAGAGTAATTTAAGATTAATTACAAAATTATTGATTCAAAATTTTAAAAATATTCGTTTAAAACTGTGCAAGAACTGAGTATTTAAGCTGGGTTTTTTATACTGTGCAAGCGCAAAAATTATTTTTTAAAAAAATTATTATTTTGTAAGGAATTGTATTTGACAACTAATGATAAAAGCTTTATTTGAATATCTCAAAACTTTTAAACTGTTTAAAGCAATTTTCTAAGTAGTTTTTGTACTTTTTAAAAGAAAACTTAAAAGGATAAAATTATTTATCCTTTTGAGTTTTAAAATTTACTCAGCATTACATTTTAAATTTTAAAATTTATTTACCTTTTAAATTTTAAAAAGTTTAGGTAAATTTTAAAATTTGCTTATACTTTTTAAAATTTACTCCTATTTTGTACTGAGTTTTAAAATTTTATATCAACAGTTTCGTAATCTATATTATTAAAAACGCTAATACGTACGTATGTATCAATAAAACCGATGATATTTCTTTTCTCGCGCTGGCAACAGTTTTCATTTTTAATTGATTGGATTCGGCGCGCAAGAGCACATAGTGAGCAACCAGATAACAATAACCAGAGTGAGCATTATCAGGTTGTTCAATTCAGATTCAGCACTAAAAACATGACAATATTTAATTTAAACTCAATTGGGTATAATATGAAAAAAGCACAACTACTTCCACTTACTAGGAATAACATTTACCTTATAGTTTAATTAATAAACTGAGTTTTAAATATGCTTACTAAATTCATAAACTTCGGTAAAACAACAATATAAATTATTGCCAAAGGAACTAGACTAATACAATTCCAACCTGGCGAGTAGCGACTTATAAACAAGACACTTCGTTTGATGCTTTTACTTGTTGCTAGAAATCAGGTTCGCAGAAAATGCTGTTTATTAGTTAAATTTAGTAGGAATGTAGGAACATCATATGTCACATGACTATTCATATTACTTTTATGAGAGTTGCGAATGGCAACAGATCAAAAAATAATAATAAAAAATGAGTGTTCTAAAAAATGTCTGCTGATCATTTTTTATCCTGTAACTCTGTTGCGTACAACTGGTGACCCGGATTTTTGACATGGCTACAAAAAACAGTGAAAAGATCGAAGCAACGATCGCCATGGACGCCGAAGCTAATAAAGTAAGCATTAAAATTCCACCTTTTTGGAGAGAGAAACCCGACATTTGGTTTTACCAAGTAGAAGCACAGTTTCAAATAAATAAGATCACAACTGAAGAAACCAAATTTAATTATTTGATATCCCAACTGGAACCGAAGTATGTAGAAAATATTTGGGACATTATTAAAGACACTAAGCCTAACAAATATACCTTGGCGAAAGAAAGACTTTTAAATACGTTTAAGGAAAGCGAAAACAAGAGAATTCAGCGCTTAGTTACAGGATTAGAACTTGGAGATTACAAGCCAAGCCAACTTTTGCAAAAAATGAAAAATTTAGGAGCAGACGATTTTTCAGAAAAAGTGTTAAAATCTTTATGGCTTGATAAAATGCCGAATTTTATACGAAATATTCTGCTTGTCAGTGAAGAAAGTTTAGATAAACTGTCTACGATGGCGGATAAAATTCACGAAATGAAAACTGGGGAAGAAATATGTGCTGTTTCACCAAATGTTACCAACAATGATGCTTTAATTGCACGAATAGCAGCATTAGAACAGAAAATTGATTCACTGCAAATAAATGACCGTAGTAGATCTAAATTTAGAAATAATTACCGAAATACATCTCGAAGTCGCAGTCATTCAATAAAAGCATTCAATAGGAAAGGTAAATATTGTTACTATCATTTTAAATTTGGTAATCGTTGCCGACCTGAGAAATGTTATTCACCATGTGCTTGGCGAGAAAAGTCGGAAAACTCCATGATGCAACAGGATTAGCGGCTACAACTGTTGCTGATGTTAATGAAAGCCGCAAGTTCAGATTATTTGTAAAGGATAAAAAGTCAGGTTTACGATTTTTAATTGATTCAGGAGCTGATGTTAGTCTCATACCTGCAACTCTCACTCGAAATAAAACAATAGAAGATTTTAAACTATATGCAGCAAATGGATCCGAGATTACAACCTATGGAATCAAAATATTAACTGTTGATTTAGGACTTCGCCGCTCATTTAATTTCCCATTTATTATCGCCAAAATTAATAAAGGAATAATAGGGGCCGATTTCCTTAATAAGTTTAATTTATTAATTGACATTAAAGAAAAAAGATTAATTGATGGAGTAACCAATTTAATAGTTAAAGGAGAAATTTCTCCAATATGCATGACGGAAAGAATTTCCACTATGGATAAAAATTCTAAGTTTTCTGAATTATTCTCTTCATATCCAAATTTAACTAAGCCAAACTTATTAATTAGTGATGCTAAACATGAAATTCGACATTTTATCGCCACAACGGGAAAACCTGTGTTTTCTAAGGCACGACAATTAGATCCAAAAAAATTGAAAATAGCCAAAGAAGAATTTCAATTCATGCTAGACAACGGGATTATTAGACCTTCAAAATCGCCCTGGGCAAGTCCCTTACATATGGTTAAAAAGAAGGATGGGTCTTACAGACCATGTGGAGATTATAGAAGACTAAACGACCAAACAATACCAGACCGATATCCAATACCAAGAATCGAAGATTTCCATCATATTTTAAAAGACACCAAAGTATTTTCTAAATTCGATTTATTTAAAGCTTATTATCAACTTCCTATAAATGAAGAGGACAAACAAAAAACCGCAATAATTACCCCTTTCGGACTCTTTGAATTCAACGTTATGAGTTATTCCTTATCTAGACGATATATTAGTGGCATCTCGAAACAAAGAAGAGCATCAATCTCATTTAAAACAACTTTTTGATAAATTAGATAAATATGGCCTCAGAATCAATATCTCCAAGTCAGTCATTGCTGTGGAGAAATTGGAGTTTTTGGGATATGAAATCAGTTCGGAAGGATCCAAGCCCCTTTCCCAAAAAGTAGAAGCAATCCATAATTACAAGTTGCCAGAAACCATACGTGAACTGAGAACCTTTCTTGGTCTAATAAACTATTATAGACGATACATCAAAGACGCTGCTAAAACACAAGCAATTCTCCACGAATATTTGAAAGGAGCTCATAAAAATGACAAAAGAAAAATAATGTGGACTGAACAAGCTATTAACATGTTTGAAAAATGCAAACAAGACTTATCCAATGTAGCCTTGCTAACATATCCGAAGTTTGAATTACCTCTATGCCTTTGCTCAGATGCTTCAGATTTCGCAATCGGATCTGTATTGGAACAATACGAAAATGGTGCTTGGAAACCGATAGCTTTCTATTCAAAAAAATTAAATGATGCACAGAAATCATATAGTACCTACGACAGAGAATTATTAGGGATATATCTTTCTGTAAAGCATTTCAAACATCTATTAGAAGGTCGAGAATTTACTATATTTACAGACCATAAGCCACTGGTTTTTGCCTTCAAACAAAAAAATGAAAAAGCATCTCCAAGACAAAATAGACATCTCCAGTACATATCCCAGTTTTCGACTAACCTTCAACACATTATTGGCAAAAATAATATCGTCGCAGACGCGTTATCCCGAATTCAAGAAGTAACTAGTGTAGATTATGAGAAAATTGCTGATGATCAAAGTAGTGATGAAGAATTAAAACAACTAATGCAATCAAACACAACCTTAAAATTCAAACAACAACCACTGCAGTCTGGTAAATTTCTATGGTGTGATATCTCTGCTAATAAAATTAGACCATATATACCTAAAAATTCAAGAATGATTATTTTCAAACTGATACATGGTTTATCTCATCCAGGAATCAGATCAACTATCAAACAGATAGTGTCAAGATTTATTTGGCCTGGAATTCGAAAAGATGTTCGAATTTGGGCACAATCCTGTATTGATTGCCAAAAAAACAAAATTTCAAAACATACTAAGTCCCAGTTTGGAGAATATCAACAACCCGATGAAAGATTTAACGAGATACATATTGACCTAATTGGACCGTTACCCCCATCCAATGGAAACAGATACTGTTTGACTTGTATTGACCGTTTTACAAGCTGGATAGAAGTAGTTCCTATACCTGATATCAAAGCTGAAACAGTCGCCAGATGTTTCTATGAAAATTGGATAGTTAGATTTGGAGTGCCATACAGAGTAATTACCGATAGAGGATCACAGTTTGATTCTGAAACGTTTAAATCTCTTACCAACTTATGTGGAGTAAAAATCAACAGAACAACTGCATATCATCCTCAGTGCAATGGCAAAATTGAGCGTCAACATCGTACATTGAAAACTGCAATAAAGGCACACAACTCTATTAAATGGTCTGAAACTCTTCCTACTGTCTTACTTGGTCTCAGAGCTGCTCTACGCGATGACACCAACTATTCAATATCTCAGATGGTTTATGGTAAATGCATTAAACTTCCTGGTGAATTTTTTGATAACTCAAAAGTGACAACATCCACGGAAAACTTTATTAGCAATCTTCAAAATCAAATGGAAACATTAAAACCTTTAGAGTCAAAATATTTCAAAAGGAACAAAGTATTTGTGCACAAAGATTTACGTTCATGTTCACATGTTTTTATGCGGATTGATAGAGTCAAGAAGCCATTAGAGTCTCCTTATCAAGGACCCTATAAAGTGATGGATAAGTCAGAAAAGTATTTTGTAATTAGTTATAAAGGAAAAAACGTAAACATTTCAATAGACAGGCTTAAACCAGCTTATCTACTGAATTCTGAAAATGAGAATCCAGATTACGATGAAAACCTAAAAGCTGCAAAACCTAACGAATGTTTAACATCAAATAAATTACAAGAAAATGCAGCCAATTCCGAGCAAAATGTTAAAATGTCTAGATTTGGCAGAAAAATAAAAATGCCTGTTCGCTTTTTAGAACAAAACTGTATTAATTAGATACATATACATTTATTTTATATATATATTTTTTATTGCATTGAAACTAGAATGGTATAATTTGTATATATGTTATATTAATATCTTGTATATATGTTTTCGTATTATGATGAGTCATTATGTAGTATAATTTTTGAACTGTATATATGCTGTTATATTATCATTATATGACAAATTTGACATACTTGCCCAAGCATCGTAACTTAGTTACTGGTGAGGGAGTATTGTAGGAACATCATATGTCACATGACTATTCATATTACTTTTATGAGAGTTGCGAATGGCAACAGATCAAAAAATAATAATAAAAAATGAGTGTTCTAAAAAATGTCTGCTGATCATTTTTTATCCTGTAACTCTGTTGCGTACAGGAATAACACGATCTGTGACGTAGGCTATAGTATACCCAATTAGGAATTAATTAATTAATTGAAGTGAGAATGCTTTAAAAGGCCGCTGTTGAATTGATATTTTTCTACTGGGAGCTACCTAAACGTCTAAAAACCTTTAAGTGTTTGTATTGAATGCATTGAATTTTTTTATATTTCGCGTTTATTTATGCATTGAATTTTCACGCTTTAAAATGCAGAATATTAGTGAAGCAATATTTAATAATTTATTTTGCTAATATTTTTCTTATTTAGCTAATGTTTTGATTTTTTCACCATGTACAATCTAAATAGCTAATATACTTTTTTAAAAGCCAATAAGAACATTGGTGGAATTCTTCTACATAAGTACAATACTATGTCTTTGATGATAAAATACTATGTTTTTGATGATAATATATTATGTTTTTGTGCTAGAACATTGTGTTCATTGGCGAGCGAGCGCAGCGAGCCATGGTTCACGGCGTGAACCACATAGGATTGCGTAGCAATCCTCGGGGGTTGGCGAGCGTTAGCGAGCAGGGGGCCGAGCCTCCTAGTTAATCTTTAATTGCTTCAAAAATTTTGGTTTATTCCTTTGAATATCTATAAAATTATAACGGAAAAACGTAAGGTGAAAAAATTTATTTTTTACAAAAATGTCCATATCTCCAAAATATCCATTTTTACAAAAATGCTCATAAATATTTATTCTAGGTTTACGAAACTTTATGCATTTAATAAAAATAACTACTCAAATAATCGATACAAGTTACAAGTTTTTTGTTTGATTTTCTGCATAGGGTGTTCAAAAATACTTGTTTTTTTCATAATCTATGTTATATAAAACGCTAATACGTACGTATGTATGTATGTATCAATAAAACCGATGATATTTCTTTTCTCGCGCTGGCAACAGTTTTTATTTTTAATTTATTGCATTCGGTACGCAAGAGCACGTAGTGAGCAACCAGATAACAATAACCAGAGTGAGCATTATCAGGTTGTTCAATTCAGATTCATGCACTAAAAACATGACAATATTTAATTTAAACTCAATTAGGAATTAATTAATTAATTGAAGTGAGAATGCTTTAAAAGGCCGCTGTTGTATTGATATTTTTCTACTGGGAGCTACCTAAACGTCTAAAAAACGTTTAAGTGTTTGTATTGAATGCATTGAATTTTTTTATATTTCGCGTTTATTTATGCATTGAATTTTCACGCTTTAAAATGCAGAATATTAGTGAAGCAATATTTGATAATTTATTTTGCTAATATGTTTCTTATTTAGCTAATGTTTTGATTTTTTCACCATGTACAATCTAAATAGCTAATATACTTTTTTAAAAGCCGATAAAAAAACATTCTTCTACATAAGTACAATACTATGTCTTTGATGATAAAATACTATGTCTTTGATGATAAAATACTATGTCTTTGATGATAATATATTATGTCTTTGTGCTAGAACATTGTGTTCATTGGCGAGCGAGCGCAGCGAGCCATGGTTCACGGCGTGAACCACATAGGATTGCGTAGCAATTCTCGGGGGTTGGCGAGCGTTAGCGAGCAGGGGGCGGAGCCTCCTAGTTTACTGTAATTTATTACTGAAAGCTTTGAATCTCAATGCTAAATATGAAATATCGCATGAATTAAACACCTCTAAAGTTATAAAATAATCTTTTAAGTATTTCCTGAGTAATTTTTAAAAATATCAAAACCTGATAGTGTCTTTTTCAATATTGTAGGGTAGTGTATATATAAGACACCCTGTGGCTGAGTGGTAGCACTTTTTGCCACAGGTCCTAGGTTCGTTCCTCTAGTCGGGCATAGTTCACTCAGCCTTTAATCCCTTCAGTGGGTCGATAGAATGAGTACCAAGCATGCTTGGGGAATAAACACTAGGAGTTCTGCTTTCGGATGACCAACCAACCGGAAGATCTAGTCCTACAAACCAGAGAAAAAGGTCAAGAAAACTGTGATTGGCACAGTAGGCCTTCACCCTCCATGGGCTGTTAGCCACTGAGTTTTAGTTTAGTTTAGTGTCTATATAATACGTGTATGCCTGTGTTTCTCCAAAACCAATTGTAGTAGGGTTGCGAAACTAGAACCTTGGGAAATTCGACTAAAAACTATAATTACTTCGTTCTGGGATACGTATATACATGAAAAACTTATTTTTACACGTTATAGAGGAACATGTAAAAGTAAATTTTTTTCTTCATATCTTTAGAATTACGCAATGCTGCTAATTAAAATGCAGGCTCTTCTTCTTTTTATAGTTCAGCAGTGACTGATAGTTAAGACGCGGTTCCCGGCAGATCACCGAAGTCAAGCATCGCTGGCTGCGGTCAGTGTGTGGGTGGGTGACCACTTGGATCAGTCGGCGTAGGGACCGAGGGTGCGCGGTATCGGTCCTCGTTAAACTGTTCTACCGTAAAGTGTTCGACTTCGCGTGCAGGTGGTCGGGCTACCGAAGCGGGGGTGCCATCCCCTCTGCAGAGGTTCAAAATTGTGATGGCATGTCTTCGGATCATCTTCAGGGATGTTTCCCAGACCGTCGCCAATAGCCCATTATGCAGCTCTAGTCACGACGTAAATGAACTACTGCAACAACAATCTTCTTTTTATCAGTCATTTAAAAGACTAGGAGGCTCCATTTACTGCTCAAGACTGCTTTGCATTCATCATTGTTTTGGGTTTTTTTTTTTCATTTAAAGTCGATAATTTCCACAAAAAGAACACGTCGTTAATTAAATATGCAATTATTATAATCGTATCCAACAACATTTTATTTACTAATCGTAACGATGAAATGAGTGATTACCTAATTTTGAAAAAGATTCAACTTCACTTAAAAAAATGTATACTTAGGATTACAAATTGTTTGACATAATAAGAATATATAAAAGGAAACTGTGCTTTTATTCATAAAGGAAAGATAACAGTTTAAATTGGAACTAGTACCTTCAATTAAGTTTTTAAAAACTCCAATATAAATGTTAAGATTTAGGCAGCAATATCGAATCTCTTCTTTTTTACAATTAGTTTATCATGAAATCAAACACGAGCTTAGAACATAAAGATCTCGGGAAAGGATAAAGTTTCATACAACAATGGATAAGTTTACAAGAACTCTAATGCAACTATTATATCATTCAGAAACTATAAAAGCTATATTTGGCTCTTTTTTTTATAAAGTCATTAATCTATTATATGTCGAAGTAATGTTTCGATAAAATGCTATTTTTATTAAAGTTTTTTTCCTGTACAAATACTTACAATAACACTATAAAAAAAAATCAGATTTTTATATTTAAAGAATAAATGAATAAACTTGCTAATAATATACGTAGCTTTGGTTCTTTATTTATATTTTAATTTCATTTTATCTTACGGTTGGGAAAAAACGAAACGAATTGCAACTGGAATATTGTTTACATTATTTTGTCGCGAATTAAGAATTTTAAGTGAAAATTCACCTAGTGTGGTAATTAACTCGGATATCTTTCAACCCCTAATCTGTATTTTTTTAAATTACTGCTCTAGTTCGTTTACCAGGAGTTGACAATTTCCCCCACCTCCTCGGACGAAGAGTTTATTTCGGCGAGGGAGAAGGAGGAGAAAAGTCTCCGCTCTTGAAATTGAGACAACCCTTAATGCGCTCCAAACGTAAATAGTGAATTCTTTTTCAGTCACTTATTTCGCTTCATCATCTGCTATTATATCTTTCGTTACTCCAGCTAATTAAATATATTGCATCAAAATGTCTCAAAAAGGACAAACTATTCAAACAAAACAGAGAAATGTACTCAAATTTATGAATTATGTAATGTTAAAAATATGCGCATAAAGAATGCGAAATAAATATTTTTGTCATACGATCGACAAATAGCAGTCTTGTTCAGGATTGTTCACATCTTTCTCCCAAAAAAAAAGCGAAATAGTATCGTTGGATACGACGTAATGAAAGCGGAGCCAATTGCCAACTCCTGGTGAACGAACTATAGTCGTAATTCTTTCTAACTACGTTAGATACTGGGAGTTAACTGTAGCAAACGGATCCAGTATCATCGTTTTTCATCGAATGAAAAGCATATAAATTCACATGATTCAATATCGAAGTTCTCATATGGTTAAAGTTTAATAGGCTATTTGAGTAACAAACACACGAAACACGATAATTTTGCCATAAATCTTTTCATTTCATTCGTTTATAAATAGAACAACTCGAGCATTTACTGTTTGATTTAAAGGTAACTGCTCAAACAAATCACCAGTTTGGTATAGATTTCGTAACAAACATTTTAAAGCAACGCGTTTTTTCACTCTTTTTTTTCTGAACAGATACAATATTGTACAAGAGATATTAAGTCAACCTCGATTTAGATTTACATAAAAAGGTTTTTGCTGAGTGGAAATAAACCATATTTTGCTATCTGGTTATCATATTATCGGTACTGAAACCAGGAATAATGAGTCAGTACAATCAGTCTTTATTTCTTTACTTGGAACCTCTATCATTCAAACTAATTTAGAAATCACACGCAGAATGCATGCAACCTTACGACAACCATGTAATAGAATTTTCTTTTATTGTCATAAAAATGCTTGTTCTAAAAACCCTTTATCAATAGAGCAAAATTATTGGAGTTTCAAACCTTTCATTCTAAAAGGATTAAAAATTATTTTTTAAAGCTTTTTTGAAATGTATTGTCACTAAGGTAAAATGGTAAATGACGTTTTTGTTGACGTCACACTAGCGATAGGATCAAATTGCATTGTCCATTAAAATTTCGTGGCACGGTGGATTTCAGCTGAGCATACAAGACTTTGCGAAAAGAAACCTTATAATTACCTGGATTTAAGATTATTTTCACCTTGAGACTAGCTTTATTAAAGAATTTTTTCACGATTTAAAACCTTAAGACAACCTCGATTTAAGGTTTTAATATAGAGTGTTGTTTTCCAAGGATTAGGGTAAACGTACCTAGAATAGAGCAGATTGTCACAGATCTTGGTTCAAGGTTAGAAAGTTTACACGTAAACCGCATTACAACCTGTTGTTAGGTTTACATTAATTAGCTTTTGTAGAGTGAAAATAAACCTTATTTTGCTATCTGTGATAGGGTGATTTTCCTTTCTCATACATAATTTAAAGTTCTTAATAACACCTTGATACTTCTGTAATTAGATATTATTTTCTCTGATATTCAAAATAGCGTACCTTGTAAATTTCGAAGAAAAGCGCAAAGAAAAATTTTGAGTGTTTTAATAAAAGTTTCAGAAAGTCAGCGGAATTTTCAAAACCAAGTGAAAATACAATGGTTAGCAATACAAAACTCTGAAAAAAAAATCGAAAAATAACTTGGATAAACGTAGCTATAAAGTAGGTGGAAATAAAGAAAGCTAAAAAATAGTCTATTTAAATACGTGATTCGAAAAATGCGAATCAAAATAATATCGTACTGAAAATATGGGGAATTAAAAAAAATTCGTGCGGAAATGCGTAACAATAACTGTCGAAAAGTCACATGGATGATATTTACAATGAAATCAGCACAAATAAAGCGTGTTACAAAATAATTATTCAAATTCAGAATTTCACGCATCGTAATAAAAAAAATTTGGAATTTTTAAAAACGTAGCTATAATCGCTGTAAAAGCTATTGAAAACCACAGAAATTGTAATTGAAACTAAACAAATTGTGTACTAGCAAATTCAAAATATATTTAAAAAAATATTTATAGTAAAAAGAAGACCCGCAGTGGACTGATCGTTAAGACATGCAGCAGATCATCCAAGTCATGCATCACTGGCTGTGGTCAGTGTGCGGGTGGATGACCACTTGGATCAGTCTGCGTAGGGACAGAGGGTGTGAGGTATGGGTCCTCGTTAAACTGTTCTACCGTGAAGTGCTCGACTTAGCGTTCAGAACGTCGTGCTACCGAAGCGGGGGTGCCATCCCTTCCGCAGAGGATCAAAATTGCGATGGCATGTCTTCGAATCATCCTCAGGGATGTTTCGCAGGCCGTCGCCAATAGCCCATTGTGCAGCTCTCATGCGACGTAAATGAAGTACTACAACTACTGCTAGTAAAAGGAAAGTCTATTCATTCTGTGCTATCGTTATGAAAGAGAAATTTTACGTTTAAATGATAAAAATCAACAATTTATTTCCGTATGGTAAAGTTTTAAATTCTCAAATTATTCACAGCTTAAGATTAATGGCTCTTTTTAATATCAAATATAAATTTAGAAACTTTAAAATATGATTTGAAAAAAAATTCAGATTGTTAAATTTCGGAGAAATTACTATACTGTAATAACTGTTAAAATTTATAAGTTCAGTTAGTCAAAATTGATAAGTTAAAATTTAAAGTTTCGAAAACAGCTATTTATATGAATTGTGAACTATTACTGATATATAAAGGCTTTATAGATTATGGCTTATATTGATAAAGATTTCATTGGCTGACGTGTTTCAATATTAAATATTCCACTATCGTCTTCATAGGTGTGCATGTTAACATTTAGGTTTGCGTCGACTGATCTTGAACACTTTTACAGTTCAGACACATTTGTTGTTGTTGTTTCGAATGTCACTTGCCACATGGACAATCCTGCTTGGTGAAACCGAGCAAATTTAAGGCAGAGTGTGCGTTTCTTGTTTTTTCAGTGGCGCCATCCTATGGCCAATAATTCCTCTTCAGCCACACACACGTCACAGTCTGTTTTAGAGGGTGGACCCATTCATACATCCACTCATTCATCCACAGATAGTAATTTTGACATGAATCAGAGAACGATCGATCTCCAATCCAGTACCCCCAGAGGTATTGATTTCTTGGAGACATGGAGGACTTTGCGACTAGTCAGATTTAACGTGCATCAGTCACCATTTACTACACGGGGAGTCTTCGGCCGCTGGGTTTCGAACCCACGAACTCTCGGACGAGGGCCCAGCTCCCAACCGACCAGGCCATCCCGGCCTCAGACACATTTAAATTATTTTATTTATTAGTTAAATTTGAAAGATTAAGTAAAGAGATATTTTAAAGATGGTATTTTAAAGAAATATTAATTCTGAAATTTCCTTTCTCAAACATAATATCAAATTCTTAATAATACCTTGATACTTCTGTAATTGGATATTATTTTCTCTGTTATTCAAAATAGCGTACTTTGCAAATTACGTAAAAAAGCACAAGAGAAATTTCGAGTGTTCTAATAAAATTTTCAGAAAATCACCGGAATTTTTAAAACCAAGTGAAAATACAATGGTTAGCAATACATAACTTTGAAAAAAAAATCGAAAAATAACTTGGATAAACGTAGCTATAAAGTAGGTGGAAATAAAGCAAGCTAAAAATAGTCTATTTAAAAACCCTGCTGTTGTTGCTGTTAATTTACGTCGCACTAGAGCTGCACAATGGGCTATTGGCGACGGTCTGGGAAACATCCCGGAGGATGATCCGAAGACATGCCATCACATTTTTGATCCTCTGCGGAGGGGATGTCACCCCCGCTTCGGTAGCCCGACGACCTGCGCGCGAAGTCGAGCACTTTACGGTAGCACAGTTTAACGAGGACCCTTACCGCACACCCTCGGTCCCTACGCAGACTGATCCAAGTGGTCACCCACCCGCACACTGACCGCAGCCAGTGATGCTTGACTTCGGTGATCTGCTGGGAACCGTGTCTTAACGATCAGTCCACTGCGGGATAAATACGCAATTCGAAACGTGCTAATCGAAATAATATCGTACTGAAAATATAGAGAATTTTAAAAAAAATCGTGCTGAAATGCGTAACAATCGAACTGTCGAAAAGTCGCTTGTATGATATTTACAAGCAAATCAGCACAAATAAGAAGTGTCAGAAAATGATTATTCAAATTCAAAATTTCACGCATCGTAATAAAAAAATTTGGAATTTTTTAGAAACGTAGCTATAAACGCTGTAAAAGCTATTGAAAACCACAGAAATTGTGATTGAAGCTAAACAAAGTGATCAATCAAAAAATTATTTCCCTTTTTTGTTTAATTTTCCAAATATATAAACACAATGATTTTAAAAAAAGAAATAAAGATGTCTTTCATATTTTCCCCTTTTTCGTATAGGATTGTTCACATAAACGACAGAAAAATATTCTGCCTTAAAAAAATTTGTTTCGAAAGGGGGCTAACTTGTCATAAATATACAATTCCTGTATTTTTGATACAAATATTTTGACGGGAACTAGTGGATTATTGAAATAGTCGTAATAATGGATTTATCGTTATATGTTGCACATCGTTGCTGTTATATCGAGTTTTTACTGTATTAAAAAAATTACATCCCGCACATTTATTCCTATCAAAGTGTAACTTTTTTAAAAGTGTTTTTCCATTTCATTGGATCTGATCATCTGCTAACCAAGTTTGTGCTTAAGAATAACTTTCTGTTCATTTTAACAATAAGCATATCCATTGTTTAAATTTGTTATTTAAAAATACAAAACTTCCTTTTTTTCATACCAACAATACTCTAATTTAATTGTTACAAGTTTAATAACGAAAAATTGCTTTGTTTCAGTCATTTCCGATTTGATAGTGGTGCGATCAACTTGTCCTAATTAAGCTCTTTTCAAAAAAAGCGTTTTAAATACCCACTCGCATTATGAAGTGGTTTAGAAGGATCTGCAAGTTCTTTTCCAAACTCAATTGCTGTCCAATGCACAACGTTGGACACGCTGAACCTTGTTCAGTTGCAATTGGATTTTCTGAGCCAGACAGAGTAATTGTTCTGTATGGCCCAGAGAGATTGATTTAATCTCTCTGGATGTCCGGATAAGTAGCATCAGCATGTTCTGAGGGTTGCGCTGTGTCCGGACCTTTTCTTGCAGTAGCTTTTTCTGTGATTTTTGGCTTTAAGACAATTAAAAATCAAAATATTGCTTGCATTTTACACGATTTTTTGCCGAAGGACAATTAAAAATCGAATCACTATCTGCTTTTTATACGGTTTTTGGCAGGACAATTAAATATCGACCCTATCCGATGTGGCACCACCTTGTCACGGTGGATAAGCTTTAAACTAAGAGTGCCACAACAGCTTCAGTAACTTGAAAATAAGAAGAGAATATTTATATATCACAGTATTTCAGACAAAATTATACGTTTTTATTCTGACTTAAATAATACTTCTAAATGTAAATTTATGCATTAACCACTGTTTAAGCCCTTGAAAGATATTGAATGTTCTTAAATAGCTTCGCTTTGATACAAATCTTTTAGTCACCATACAATTCATAATTAATATCATTGATTAAAATGTTTTGTTTCATGTAACTAAATAGTTTTAAAAAATTACATTGAAATAATAGGATATAATTTAAAACGAGAAATTTTTGAAGACTGAGAAATATTATTTAATTCGATTAAATAAAATCTCGTTATTTCAATGAAAAACTTGGGTTTATTTCCATTTTAAAAAGTAAAATCTGTTATCAAACATTTTAAAAACTTTATCTATCTTGATTATTGTAAACTCGAGAAACTAATATATTTCATGAGGCTTGAAAAAGGCAATCCTTGAAGATTCGAATAAAATTTAACATTTATATTAAATTCACTTACTTTAATTTTAAGATTTACGCTAAATACTTAAACGCACTTAACACCAAAATACAGTAAAAAGTTCTCTTGACAGTTTTTTGATACCTCACCAGGTTTCAGGTCATTCAAGATATCAAAAAAATATATGATCTCCTTAGAAGTCGATAAAGAATTTAAGAACAAAGTGAAATTTTGATATTTTTAATTTATTTTGGATGGCACATTACATTACTGGAATGGTTGCTATTATTTTATGTCTTCTAATGGCATATTATGAACAATTACAGCAGAAAACAAATAAAAAGAAAGAACACAATAAAAAATACGGAAACATAGTTCATTAATCTAACATATCTCTAGCCTCCGAATAACACTCAGCGAGAAAAGTTTTACCTAGAGCAGGACAGATGCACGGAGTCTATGGCCTATCCAGAGCTGCACAGCGTGCATATCGGGGAAGGAACAGTTTTGAGTCTATGAAGATGGTTTCTTAAGTAGTCCTGTCCGGCATCTAGGCGGAATTCAGCGACTGCTCTACGCCTTGGGTCATTACACAAACGTCTTCTTATACTTTATTAATTAAGTTTGAATGTTCAGTTTTCCCAAACTTGAAATTATATTGATAGAATATACTCATAATGTCCGTATACGAGGACACCAATTTTTGACTACAGAAGACGAAAGTTTTCGAAAATAAATTATTACACCCAAATGCTAAATGGGTTTTCGTAGCAAGTATTTTTAATAACACAAATGAAAACTGGGTTTAACTACTAATACTAAATGGGATACTAAAATCTAACTACTAAGTGCGTTTGTAGCAAATCTAAATATTTTTAATAACACAAAAGAAAGATTCATGCATGGGAGGGTAAATTTTCGTAGCTTTATAACTTTTAAAACCAACACAGAAGACAAGAGACATAGTTGACTTTTTGAGTGAATCTAATCTTCTTTCGTATTAAAGGGAACCTAGTACAGGAAGGGTAAGAAGAAACCACGAATGCTTCTTTCAGTAAGCCCAATGGCAGGATTAACTGGGATCCATTAATTATTGGGGGACATTTTTCGTGAGCAATATTATATATATATATATATATATATATATATATATATATATATATATATATATATATATATATATATATATATATATATATATATATATATATATATATATATATATATAATTTTATTTTGTAACCGGTGTCGTTTGAGGTTATCTGTGTCCAACAATAGTTCCAACGAGCATTTTATAACCGATGTGAGACAGCAGATTCTTTTTTAAGTTTGAGGTTATCAGTGTCCAACAACAGCCCTAACGAACATTTTATAACTGGTGTCGAATGGCCAACATTTTTTTAAGTTTGAGGTTATCAATGTCCAACAACAGCTCCAACGCACATTTTATTACTGGTGTCGAATAGCCGACCTTTTTTTAAGTTTGAGGTTATCAGTGTCCAACAATAGTTCCAACGCACATTTTATTACTGGTGTCGAATAGCCGACCTTTTTTTAAGTTTGAAGTTATCAGTGTCCAACGCATACTTTCAAACTTAAAATTCATCCCGAAAGGATTGGAAGCTCCTAGATAAAACATCGGGACAAAGTATAGCCTTCGTTGAGGACTTTTTGGTGGGACTGACCCACATTTGCATCGAGAAAAATGATGAAATCCTCACAAGGTTAACCGGACGGCTAGACGATTCTGGCCCATGATCTGTGTACCACACTGGAGCTATTTTACGTGAACACTGTGGTGCTTTATCAGCAGGGATAAGAAATTGAATCGATCCATCATCACTGGGATTAGAACCTGGATCGCCTCAGTGGGAGGTGAGTGCGTTAGCCCCTTGGCTATAGCAGCCTGTGTTAATAATGCAGAACATTCCATAATCACTACCCTTAATGTAATATATTTAAGATCTTTACCATTGTTGGAATAAAAATTAAAATACTTATTATTATTTACGCGAAAAAAAATTAAAAAAAAAAACACGTTTTGACAAATTACATTAGGGAAAGGGGGTTAAATGTTGGTTGTCCGAGAAAATTATGAAGTCAATAGTTAATAATCGGAGATATTTTCCAACCCATGTAAAGAAGAAAACCGTCAGATTCTAAGAACGTTTTTTGTGTCTTTTCTTTCTGAAATGTTAACCTACGACCACTAATCTGTAAACATTTCTGACCCAGTTTTTGAGAATGATTCTAAAAACCATGTATTCAGTACGATGATAACAGCAAAACTTCACGAGCAAAAACTTATACTTCATCAAACGAATGATGAAACAACTAAAGTTATTTAATTATTGTTAAATGGATCGTTTAATCAAAATGAATGAATGATTAAGTATAATAACGATTACGATAGATATTTTATTAAAAATATTGGGTCCCAGATAGCCTGGTTGGCAGGGCGCTGGACTCCCGTCCGTGAGAACGGGAGTTAGAATACAGGCTGTCGAAATAGTAAATGGTGACTGGTGCTCGTTAAATCTGTCGGGTCTCTAAGTCCTTCATGTTCGCATAACAAATTATACCTCTGGGAGTACTGAATTGGAGATTGGTCTCTCTCTGGTTCATGTCAAAATTATGATTTGTGGATGAATGAATGGATGTATGAATGGGTCCACTCTATAAACGGGTTGTGACATATGTGTGAGGCAGAAGTCGAATTCTTGGCCATAGATGGCGCCACTAGTAAACAAGAACAATCACACCCCTTGCCTTAATGGCCTACAACATTTAAAAAAATTCTGATTCTAGAAGACGCTTCAGTATTTTTCAGATTAGTTTCAAAATTTTGAATAAACATAAGAGACAAAAATATATTGTTCCATCAGCATCATCTCTTTATTTTTATTGGCTACATTTGTTTAATAATGTGGATATTAAATCAATGTATCTTTAAAATGTTATGGAACCATAAATGAATGCATTTGTATATTGATGTAGAACATTGAATGAATATATTTATGCAATAATGCAGATTTATAAGTGAATACATTTGCAAAATTAAATGGAATATTAAATAAATATGGTTGTATATAGCAATGTTGATAATGAAATAAATACATTTGTATAATTAAGCAAAACATAGAATTTGTTTGCATAATGATGTAGATTGAAAAATTAGAATCAATTCGATAAATAATATGTTAAATGAATATATTTGCATGAAGGCTTTTAAAATTTGAGTTTAACTTTATAACTTGTATTTTATATATGCGAATTGCATAGTAACTAGAATTTTAAGAAAGATAATAAATTTTCGTTCTATGTTTTCAAGCAGTCATCATTGAAAGCCATCATCTCACAACTATCACAAAATAAATCATAACATAGGATAAGTGATTAAGTATTTTTCTTTTCCAAGATAGCAAATTTATGTCCTTACTTTCTTTGGGGGAAAAAAACATATTTTTTTAAGATTCAGATAAAGAAAAATATGGCAAAAAGTACATAATCTAAAAATTATCTAAGTATCAAAATAATCAATATCTAAATACCGTATAATCATAATAATCGCATCATAATAATCATATATAATATCATAATAATATTATCATAATAATCATATCTAAATATCTATAATCATCCAAATACCATCTAAAAAAACATGTTCGGAAAAAGAAACTAAATTATTTATTGTATACAAATCACTAAAAGTAGACACGCAAATAATTTATGACTTAAGGAAATATCCACACTATGTTTGTTACTTTACAAAAAAGAAAATATAGAAATGGACAAAGTATTGCATTTCTTTGCAACAAAATAAACTGCTATTTTGCAATGCACGATTCAAGTTATTTTACAGCATATGAACGTCGAAGCTGATAAAGTTAGCGTATGACATAATAACTTATTATATTACAACATATGAACATAGAGAAGAATAAAATTAATGAACAGCTTATAAAAGAAGAACTCGGCAAAATAGTGCACAATTTCACAATGTAAAAGCGGACAAATTACTACACAACATAGAGACACAGAAACCGACAAGATATAAATGTAATTAAAAGACATAAAATTTTTTTAATTTGAAACAGAATGAGAAAAAAAAAATATTATTATGTTTCATTACTGTTAACTTGATGTAGATAAATTTATTTTATGAGGATCAACTTAAACTATAATTAACCAGATGACATTTCCATAACGGCACCAGCCAATACCAATTAAATTCGCCACGATGCGAAATGTAATTGACTGGCATTTGTGATTGGATATTTATTTTAATGCAGTGACTTGTCCCAAAGTGGCAACAAGTTTGCCCGATTCTGTGATAGCGGGTGTGATTTGCGGTGCTAATGACCAGGTGCGATTTTCCAATCCAGCTGCTTTTAACGACCTGCTCTTTTGTTTGGCTTTTTTTTAAATAAAAAAACTTGATTCTTGAATTTTGTAGTTTAGCTAACAAATTTTAAAGGAAATAAAAGCTTGCATTATAATTGATACCAACTACAACCAAGATGAAAGTCATCAAAAAGGAAAGCGAGTAGTTAAAAAGCTGGATGGTAAATTAGCGGCACTGATGGAATTTTAATTCTGAAATTATGGTAAAATAACGGGCAGCAGTCTGTCCATCCAATTAACCGCAAAGTTTACGTAAAAGAGCTTTTTTTTGGTGTTACAGTTCAGAAACCAGTTACAACTAGTATGGTTAGAAAACCATGAATACAAAACTATATGGTTTTTAAACCATTTAGAGGTAGCATGGTTTCCAAACCATAAAAAAGAAATTTAATTCGACATAGGAGCTAGATGTTACGTTAGGTAATGGACATTGCGGAACACTGGAATTTCTTAATGCGCTGAAGGGAATGGAGAAAATATTGTGGTGTCAACGCTCCCTTCCTATTGGCCATGAGACTGAAAGACAGGCCCTCTCGGCTATAAGACGTACGCAATTACAAGGAATTAAAAGGCTTTATTAGGGGGGTTTAGTTTGCGCGATAAGATTCCGGTTGTTTAACCGTTTTAGGTGAAAACAGTCAGTAAACGGGTTTTTTCCCCACAGTTAACAATTTGATTATCATCTTATTTATGGTTATTTGACTGCTTTGTTTGAATATGGTAAAATAACAATTAAATAAATTGTTATTTAACCATTTTTCAGAGACATTTTTAACAGTGTTCTCTGTTGTCCCGAAACTTTGCCATCATTTTGGTGCAAGTATCTGCTAGGAAATATTTTCATGGCAATAGAATGATGTAAAAAAAACATTAAAATTTATATACAGAAAAATGTAACTCTTGTGATCAGTACAAGTCGTAGTCTAGAAAAACTACGGATTGCGGTGGAGTGTCCGAATATTCTGGTGAATCCAGCATGTGTTGTAATTGTGGTTCAGCTATGAATGGTGGGGGTGGTCTGGATAATGCAAATGTAAAAATGTAAATCAGCACATGGAAAATCTGCAAAAATAACAAAAAATAAATAAAAATTATTTAGACGAAATAACATAATATTTTCAACATAGTTTATCAATTTGTTACTCATCAACAATATTTTGTATATTAGTTAAAGGTAGGCAGGTACTTTGTTTACGTCACACTGGAGCTGCACAATGGGCTATTGGCGACGGTCAGGAAACATCCCAGAGGATGATCCGAGGATGTTGAAATTATCAATATATTTAAATTATTAAAACTGCATAAATGCAAGATTTAGTAACACATAGATAATTAAATATTAGAGAATAACCTTTATTTCCTGAGCCTGCAGAGAAGGAAATCTGATCTTGAAAAAAACTTTCAAATTGCTCCTACAGAATTAACGATCAAAAATGAACGTCCGTCCGGGCAACTGGCTTAGTAAGGCTCACGGTCACAGTTAAAAAAAAAGTTAGGTGCAAGACACAGTCATAAAATTAATATTATAAATTTAGGCGAAGACTAAAAGATTGAAAACTGAGGGTATTGTGATAGAATCATCACAATATATATTTTTGTTGTTGTTTGTTTGTTTGTGTCGCACTAGAGTTGCACAAGGGGCTACTGGCGACGGTCAGGGAGATATCCATGAGGATGATCCGATGACCTGCCATCACAATTTTTTTCCTCAGCAGAGTGGAGGACTCTCCTGCTTTAATAGCCCGACGACCTGAGAGCGAGGTCGGGCACTTTACGGTAGACCAGTTTAACGAGGACCCATACCGTCACAGCCAGAGATGCTTGACTTCGGTGATCTACTGGGAACCATATCTTTACGATCAGTCCACTGCGGGACGTCGAATATTAGTTATAAACACCGTTTAATCAAATTGAACTAAAAAAAAAATTTTGTTTGAAGAAGTTTTTACCTATAAGAAAATTCGTAAATGTTTCAGAAGTAAGATAAATGTATAAATATGAGAAAAAGTATTTGAAAGAAAAGTGAAAGTAGTGAGTAAAGTATGGAAATAAGTTTGAAAACAAGCAAAAGTTAAACTATCGATGAAATGTTTGATACAATGCTGAAATGAATAAGTGAAAAACAATTGCTTCGAAGAATTAAATCTTAAGATCTAAATCTTAGAACTTATGATTTATGTTAACAGCCGTCAAAACAAGGAAAAGTACGGAAACTTATCCAATCTTACAATAAAGAAACTCACTACTGTATAAGAAAAATCTAATTGGTTAGAAAATTTTATTGCTTAGCAACCATAAATAAAAACCACAGAAATCAACTTCACCTTAGATTTTCAGCTGTGACGATTTTATTTTTTGATATACCGTATCCTCGTAATACATAAATTAGTTGTAAAAATTTGTTCTTAACATTTTATTATTTTATCAAAACTTCCCCTGAATAAAGTATTAATTATTAGAGAATATGAGATAATAAATTTTATCTCTTAATGAGATAAAATTTACCCTGAATATAAGTGAATGTTCCTTTTCAGTCTCATAGTTCATATGAAAGTTTGCATGATATTAGGGGGACTGGAAAGTAATGTCGTTTCGGTGCATTTGATATTTGTTATCAAGATTTCATTTTTAATAAATAATGTATTCACTCACGTTAGCCTTTCAATGCCAGATCGAAAATTAATTTTAAAAAATGAATTGGTTTTTAAGACTAACGAATATTTAATGCGCCAAAACGACATTACTTTCCGGTCTCTCGAATATTTTGATATCTTAATGGGAATCGTAATGGGATATCTGCAAGTGACGTAGTGTGGGTATCTCGATTTTGATTGGTTGTTGAAACGTGGCATTTCTTTATGTTAGCAACTGTTCTTTCCATTCCATTTCGAGTAAGCCAAGCCCATCAAGTATCAGTTCTCTTAAGACAAAGATTCATACACTAATATTCCTTCTTAAAGATTTCAATTCTTTCACTATGTATTTCTTGCTTACGGCAAGGAAAAAACATAGAGCCGTGTAGAGCATAAAAAAATTAATTAAGCATCGAAATTGCCAGACACAAAAAACAAAAATATATCATGGTTACAATGAAATACATAAGCAAATAATAAATCTAAGTTAAGCAAAAGACGCAGACGAGAAAGAATTATATTTCAACAAATTCCACGTGCGATACGACGTGGTATTAATTAACTTCACGTTAATTAGCATTCTAACTTATGTGGAGAAACTTAGCTCAACTTTAACTCGCCATTTTGCTTAAAAACGACCAGCTGCCGCTGACGTCATAAATCACATGTGTGGGTTTTTGCCATATTCTTTTTTTTGAAGCGTGAGTACATAATTGTAAAGAGTTTCAAATAAAATTTTATCAATACGTCTGTTTGATATTATTTTCTATAGGTAAAACCCGAATGTAATAAAAATACATTATTACAGATTGCATTGTGTTGAACATGAGTGAAATATACGTTGATACGAGTTGCTTTAACAGAACATAGTTTTTTATGCATTCACACTCAAAGACTTATTTAAATTAATCAGATTTATTTAAAAATTTAACACCGCCATCTTGATTATTTATGCAGCTTCCGTTTTAGGGAATTGAAATTTTGAAAAATTAAGATTTTTGATTAATTAAATATTAAATTCTAAACTTAAGGCACTTTCAGATTAAAATCTCCGTATCAAATATAAACTGGTTCATTAAGTTTCCGCCATTTGCGCTAAGGGAAAAAATTGGCCGTACAATTGTTAAGGACGAATTTTGCGTCGTAACAAATTTTATTGAAATTCTTTTATTAATTAATTTATATATAATTCAATGCTTTTAGAGTATTCGAAGAAAAATACACTAATAGGATAAAAAAAAAAATCAAAAGTATGAATTTACCTATATTTTTCCTAAGGGCGATACATAGATTTGTATATGTAGCAGAATAGCAGAGCGCGTAGAAATAACGGATAGATCTGTAGCAAAGTGCTCGGAAATAACGGATAGATATGTAACAGAGTGAGCGGAAATAACGGATAGAAATGTAGCAGAGTGCGCTGAAATAACGGATAAAAATGTAGCATAGTGCGCAGAATATGCTGAGGAGTTGTAATCAGCGTTCATTGTGATATCACCTTAAAAATTGTTTTCTGCGAAAAACGAAGAAATTACTACATATATGGTTTTAGTATGAGTCCGGTAACAAAAAGTGGCTGGGTGAGCTAAAAGTTACTACTGAATAAAAAAGAATCTTAATATACGAATTTTATAACATAAACGTAACCAAACTTAAGCTATATAGGCATACCCTCCAACTGCTCCGGAATTTCCGTAGTTTCAGAAATCTTCTTTTCAGACGGTAGCAAAATTAATGTCTTAATATTTAAAAAAAATTAATTTTAGCGTAACTTGTCCACTATTACTTATAAAAGTTCAGGCCATATGGCTAGATTCTTAAGTTCTGATAAAAGTTTTATGAGAGATCCATCCCTTATGAAAAAATCGAGGTATAAATGAGGTATAAACAAGGTATATTTTAAAGGTATAAAGGAGGTTGTTATTTAAAGACGTCGTTGAGGTTGAAAAGGGTGCAAATGAATACCTCAAAACCAACCTCAAATATACCTTAATATATACCTCCAGAGGTATATATGTTTCAACTTGAGGTGTTTAATTTTACATCTTGGGAGAGGTAGATATTTACTACTTTAAAGTGTTTCATTTTCAACCTTAGGTTATTACTTATCAGCTTGAAGTATATTTATTTACACTTGTGGAAGTATTTATTCAACAACCTAAAGTGTGTCATTTTACACTTCAGGGTAATAAAAATCAACCTCAGGTGTATTTTGTTCCACTTCAGGTAATTATTTTTCAACCTCAGGTATCTAATTTTATGCTTGTAGAGGTATATATTTTTCAACCTGAGGCATGTCATTTTACTCTTCAGGTTATTTCAAATCTACCTCAGGTGTAATTTTTGATAGTTGGAAAGGTGATTTTTTACTAACGTAAGGTGTATTATTTTTCACCTCAAATATAAGTTTTTATGCTTGTAAAGGAAATTTTTTTAATCAAACTAAAATATGCCATTTTTCCCTTCAGGTTATATTTTTTTATGCTAATGCTGGTAATTAAATATAATTAAAATGTTTCTCCTTAGACTGCTAATTTTTAACCTAAAATATATATCTTTTCACTTGTAGAGGTATTTATCACTCTGATGGAGTTTTTAATGTTACACATTAGGTGGTAATTACTTATTAACTTTTTACGGTCTGTCTTAATTTTCATTGCTAATCCTGATGCTAAGAAACTATTTTCTAAACACATAGGCGGAATACGGATGAATCTTTCTTTCGAAAGAATTTTCGACGTATTTCCATGTATTGTGTGAAGAAAAGTAAAATGCAATGCAAAGAATATATC
The DNA here is from genome assembly GCF_982258835.1 of Parasteatoda tepidariorum. Taxonomy (NCBI): domain Eukaryota; kingdom Metazoa; phylum Arthropoda; class Arachnida; order Araneae; family Theridiidae; genus Parasteatoda; species Parasteatoda tepidariorum. Next base: position 107,235,698 of record NC_141758.1, read on the forward strand.
TTCCTTTAATTTTGAAATACAACCCATTGGAATGTATTCTTCCTCACACAATTCAAAATAGGAATTTTCACTTAACGCCTTTAATTTATAGTTTGTGAACCTTGTGCTAATTTGCAATTAAATAGTTCATAAAATTTATTAATCTTGAATTAACATGTAGAGTTGAATAATGTTAAGTATGCTGACTCATAAACCTTAAAAGAACATTTAAAATGTTTCTGTAATTTTAATAATTTCAATTAAACTATCGTGAAAAGAGGATACATTTGTTTCAGAAAAATGTGGGAACTCATTTATATAGAACAGATGTTAAAGGCGCTAATTTTTTGTAAAAGCGAAATAACAGCAAATTTAAATAATTTAGCCAGCTTACAAATAAAAACTTTTATTAACAAAAAAAAATTAATTTTTCGTTCAAGAAATCAAAATTCTTGACAATTACTCTGCTTCTTCTGCAAGTTTGCTGTGCTTACGTTATTTGGAGCATTGGAACCTATAAATAAAAAATTTGAATTAGCGAGAGTCATATTTACATTGATAATGACAAATTTTAAAAGATTAGAATAATATTTTAAAGCTTATTTCGTTGCATAAATCACCTTTTATTATTATTTCTATTCAATTTTGAATAAATAAATGGTTTCTTTAGTAACAGCAGATGAATAATAATAATGACCTGCAAAACTCTCCTCCCAGTATATTTCAATTCTTTATTTTGACTGTTTAAACATATCACTTAAAAAAGCTAATTTTTCTATAAGATGCATATAAAAACTGCTGTAGAAATAACACGCTTATTGAAATTCTTAATTTTCCAATAATTCAACCGACCATTTTTAATTATGGATTGTTATGCTGATATTTAAATTTTTTTTCTCAGCAAATTTTGAATAAATTCAATTACACTGGCCTGCTTGTTTAAATTTTTAGTCCAATTTCGCAAAAGAAATTGTACTAAAACCAATTCTCAATGCTGCTGATTCCGAAAATAATTGTCTATCACGTAAGGTTTTTAAAAACAAAAGGTCATTTTCAACCTTTTATTTAATGTGATCAAGAATCAATCATCTTTTAATAAAAGAATGTGGAACATCAATGTTTTGTGTTTTTCATGCCCCATCGAAATAAAAGCAACATTAAGTTTATATGTTTACTTGCCTGAGGGAATAATTTAAGATAATGTTATAAAATAATGTTTTCAAAAATCAAAGATCATGCAAACTTTATCAGTAATTTTTTAGGTGAAAAGATTTCATTGAATCAAAGGAGAATAATTTACTTGTCTTTTTTCTTTTTGGTGTATATTTAGAGTTACTCCCAGGGGAAGGCTCTCCAGTTACTAGTCTCCACTTCCTCCTAGCTGCAGAGCACGTATTATTGACAGCCTTATTCAAACCTTGAAATTCTGGATGCCATTTACGGAGCAGCTCTGTAAAAGTTGCATGTTCAAGTTGAGTAAAATCAAGTTATATAAAAGTTGCATAGCAAGTTTCATTTGGAAATTTTCAGATGAGATTTTTTTTTAAGAAATTGAAGGAAATTGAAATAAATATTTATATAACTTTGATAAGTTACTAATGTTGACAACAAAAATCCAGAGTCAATAATACTTTTAAACTTTTTTAACTACAATATAAGCAGATTAAGTATAGGTTCACCAAAATGATTTTAATATTTAATTGAAATAATAAAATTATTTTTTTGGAATAGCTGTCTCAGTAAATTTGTTTTATACAATATTCTTTGTGGATTAAAGATAAAAACTATTTTATTAGAGCACACTATTTATACGAAAAGTTTTCATGTTCTTTTAGTCTCTTAACGAGTCTTCACGAGTCTTATTAAAAATAAATTGAAAATCATTCCAAAATATTAAACTGCATCATGTTGATCTAGAATAATATTCAAGATTTTGCCTTAGCGGACTAAAAACTAAAATAAAACTAAACACAGTGGCGCGACAGCCCATAGAGGGCCAAGGTCTACTGTGCCCATTTCAGTTTTCTTGACCTTGGGCTCTGGGATGCAGGAGCAGATGTTCCGGTTAGGTGGTCAGCCGAACGCGGAACCCCCAGTGTTTAGTTCCCAAGCATGCTTGGTACTCATTTATCGACCCACTGAAGGGATGAAAGGCTGAGTCAACCTTGCCCGGCCTAAGGATCGAACCCAGGACCTGTGGCACGGAAGAGCGGGGCGTTGCCTTAGTGGACTAAACGGACAAAAAGTTTGAAATTTGCATGAGAATTTTTTAAGTGGATGCCAGTTTTCCTTTACCTATAGTTGCCTTTTTGCTAACTAACTTCAGATATTATTTAATAGGTGATACACATACAAATACTTTTAAGATACTCAACTAAACCAAGCTTATGTATAAAAGGGCAAGTAAACTTAAACTAGGCTGCATTAATTTCTTCGTAAAAATTTTAGTAACTTGTACTTGTCAGAATTCAATATGCTGTTGCTGGAATTATTATGGTGTTATTGAAGAAATGATTTCTGGTGAAAAGATGCGTTCTCTTAATCTTAATTTTAATGTTGAACTAAGCCATATTACACAAGTAACTAATTCTGGCAACTTTAACTTAATTCCTGTGACAAATATATCTTCTGTTTGTATTTCCATCCAGTGCGATGACACTGGAAAAATTTATTTTGCTAATGTGGTGAACAATCTAGAATTAGAATAACTTTTTTCTCTCTAGAGGCAATGTATATGTAAGTTCAGTAATCCCCGCTTATATATAATGTAATCGCTGCTAATATCAATCACTTATTATTACCGAAATTATTCGGTTCTGATTTTTTTTCATTGATATTATAGTTTTCTGTGATCCTTACATAATTTAATGTTATTAGAATTTAATTTTCAAAATTCTTTATTTATTAGCGTTATATTTTTATTTACTCTGCACATTTAAAAATAAAAAAAATTCTTTTCTTTCTCTGCGATAATGTTAGAATTTCCAATTTCTCATCATTTCTGGAGTTTAAAAACAAAATATTTTTCAGATTATGAAAATTTATGAAGTTTGCTTTATTAATTTGTGAGGGGGGTTAAAAAATTAGTTCACTAAAATTAGCTTGAATCTTATCTCATATTACATATATTTTTATTAAAAAAAAATTTCAGATTTTACTAGGAATTCTCATATATTTTTTAATAAAATTTGTTGATTTGATATGGTAAACTTGTTTCCTACCTTAGAATCACCTGTTAATAGTAAACATTAATTTAAAAAAATGAATATTTACTTCGAAAAACAGGATTGTTTTTTTTCTTCATGTTTGTAAATATATATTTTTATGAAAATGCAACTTTTGAAGAAATATTAAAATTTTTGTGTGATGTATTTACCCTGATTGCAATTTTTATTGTATATGTTTATTTTATTAGTTAAATATGTATGTTAGATTTTTGTTGAAGGCAACAAATATGCATTTCGTTCCTTACAATAGTATTGTTTATTTGTTTTATTACCTGCAATATATAGAAACTGTTAACTTTCAATTTTCAGTGATTTATTTATAAGAGAAATTATGAACCTTTTACTCAATCAGCTTGCATACTGCTACATTAAAACATATACATTTAAGCAAAACAAAAAGAATAGTTATATTTGAATAAATTACAAACAATAAAATATACTGTGCGTAACCTGCTGTAACGATTCACCAGTAACGTTACCCTAAACAGCGACGAGAAATATTTAGATTGATCTGTCTTATTGCTAAGCCTACAACAATAGCCTCAAAGAATATCCTCCGACTTAAATAATGTAAGATCAGGACGCGTCTTTAAAACAAAAATAATGAAATTTAAGTTTGAAAGTTGAGGCATATTTGATTAAAAGTGACAAAGCTAAATTAATAAATGTCAAGCACACTTACCGAATTTTAAAGAAACTTTCGATTGTAAACACGCACGCCATTTGCCGGCTAGCACGGAACTCTGGGAAGTGAGCTAGTTGATATGAAGTGTACTTTAAACAACCTTAAAACAACCTTAGGTATAAATAAAATGACTTCATACATCTCAATAAAGATCTCACTCTCTTTAGTTGAAAAAAATTATATTTTTTATACCTCGTAAATACCTCTTTTGTTACAAGTGTAAAAAAAACAACCTGGTGAACCTTAAAAACTGCCTCATGATTCTGGTTGATATGAAGTGAATTTTAAACAACCTCAAAATAAGCTTAGGTATAAATAAAAGGACTTCATATACCTCAATAAATATCTCACTCTCGTTAGTTGAAATAAGGTCAATTTTTTTATACCTCAAAAATACCTCTTTTATTACAAGTATCAGAAAATCAACTTGATATACCTTAAAAATCACCTTATCAGTCTGGTTGATTTGAAGTGAATTTAAAACAACCTCAAAATAAGCTTAGGTATAAATAAAATGACTTCATATACCTCAATAAATATCTCACTCTTCTTAGTTGAAATAAGGTAAAAAATTTTACACCTCAAAAATACCTCTTTTGTTACAAATGTAAGAAAATAAACCTGGTATACCTTAAAAATCACCTTATCAGTCTGGATGATTTGAAGTGAATTTTAAACAACCTCAAAACAAGCTGAAGTATATATAAATCAACCTCGTACACCTTAATTACAACCTTTACGAGGTATAATTTTTATTTCTGTTTTCTCTGCAACCTTAAATATACCTCAAATATACCTCAAAACAACCTTAATACCTCAAAAATACCTCAAATCAACCTTAAATATACCTTAAATTTTCATAAGGGATTTGCTTTAAAAATTTCTACTTTGGTTCGCTACCACTAGAAAGAATTATTTTCAAAATCCTCATAAGTTGGAGGGTATGTATATAGGTATAAATTTAACAAAATTTTAAGCGGGCTCAATGTTAAGGTATCGTAATTTAACAGGATATTTTTAACTGTACGTGGATAAAATGAACGTACTCTACTTACTTACCATATTTCTTAATCTGGTTTTTCGTAAACTAGCGTTCGTATTCCTTATTATCATTGTGATTACATCATGAAGCAAATCCATTGTCTCCAGATTCTTGGATAATCGTAGAAAATCTGCAAAAATATTATCATGTTTCATTAGTTAATGAAATAATAAAGTCTGAAAGTTCATTTTCACTCAGCAAAAAACTTTTATTGTAAACCTTAAAAGGTTTGTTTTGCGGTTTACGTATAAACCTTTTAAACTTAAAACGAGATCTGGGACAATATGCTGTATTCTACATACATTACCCAAAATCTTGGAGAACAAGCTTCTATATAAAAACCTGAAAATCGAGGTTGTCTTAGGGTTTTCAAGCGTGAAAAAACCCTTGAATAAAGCTAGTCTTAAGGAGACAATAATCTTAAATCTAGGTAATTATAAGGTTTCTTTTCGCAACGTCTTGTATGCTCAGCTACATAAGTGACAATCCTTTTTAGGAAAGCTTTCAAAAATAATTTTTAATCCTTTTACGATGAAAGGTTTGAAACTGCAATATTTTTCCTATATTGAAAAAAGGTTTTTAGTACAAACATTTTCGTGACAATAAAATGAAAATTAAGACAAAAGGTTGCAACATGCTTTCTGAGTGAGTATATTGATTCCAACATAAAAAATACGTAGTCGTTGTTTTCCTAATCTACAAAAAAACAATCCACATTTTCTAGGGTTGGGTTTAATTATACTCTTTGTAAATAGAATATGCTTCTCAATGTTATACGATTTTCCCACTCTCCATATTTTCCTTCTCTCCGTTACCATGATTTCGGTAAATGTTGCCTTTTCTGTATATTCTAACTTCTTGAAACGTACTGCCGTGAGCCGCGATGGCAGGGGAAAGCGCATTCGCCTTCCGATAAGGTGAACCGGGTTCGAATTCCAGCGATGTCTGGTCGATACGTATTCCGCACCCGGCTTGCACAGACCACAGTGATGACGTAAATCAACCTCAGTGGTATACGGATTATGGGTTAGAGTCCCTTTGCCGTCAAGCTAACCATTGGAGGTTTTCGTGGTAGTCCTCTCCATACAACGCAAATGCGGGTAAGTTCCATCAAAGTTCTCCAAGAAGGCAAATTTTTCCCAATACTTGATCCAGCAGTTCCCTTGTCTTCTGGATTGGTTGCAAAACAACAAGTCTACGGAGTTGAGCATTGGTAGTCGTTAACTCGAAATTGGGTCTGCTGTTCAACTATAGTAATAAAATAAAATAAAATGAGTTGAAAAATTGAGATATATTTCCATATTTAATTAAAAATAATCTTAATTAAAAGTAATTTTAATTCATTAACAGCTGAAAATGTTTGATGAACAGATCTGTCTCTGATAATTGATAAGATAATTGTTTCTCTTATAATTTGGGATTTTTGAGTAGCCACGGATCAATGACTGGTATGAAAACTAAATTTAGTAAGAACTAAATGATAGAGCTGACATGATTTTGACATGGAATAAAAAAATGTGAGAGAATCTTCTACAAGCTATCGAGTCTGATTCCACTGTCTTTTGCAGCCCTTAATCAAGAAAATTTTGAAGCTGCATGCTGTAAATCTTTTTATTTTATATTTTATAACCGTCGTTGAACAGCCGACCCAATTTAGGGTTTACGACTACTAATGCTCAACTCCATAGCCTTGTAGTTCTGAACCCAAACCAGAAGACAAGGGAACTCCTGGATCAAGTATTGGGGGAAATTTGCCTTTGTGGAGGACTTTTTAATGGAACTAACCAGCATTTGCGTTGCATGGCGAGGAAAATCTCGAAAAACTTTCACTGTTAGCTTGACGGCGAGGGGACTCTTAGCTGACGGCGAGGAGACCATAATAGGTCTACCACTGAGGATATTTTACGTCAGCACTATGGTCTGTGCTAGTCGGGTGTGGAATTCGCATCGACCAGCTATCGCTGGGTTCGAACCGGGGTCACCTCATTGGGAGGCGAGTGCTCTATCCCCTGAGCCACCACGGCTCTTGTAACTCTTTTTAGAAATAAAACTACAACTGCACCTGACCAATATTTATATTTTTTTCTATTTTCGAAGTTGAAGAGAATTTTAGCGAAACACCACTAAGGATAGGCACTTAACAGCAATTTCTAAAAGAGAACTGTGCATTTACACAACTCATTCACGAGAGAGAAACTGTGCTTTTTTTACCCAAAGTGCTACCTTGATCAATTTGTCTTTACAGCATAACATTTATTTGATCAAAACTGTTAAAATAATAATAAGCTGATAGTATAAAATAAAAAATAATAAATAAAAATTTCATAAAGGTAAGGAAGTTTTGTTTAGAAAAAAATTTCCGGAACTAATTTAACTAAACATCATAGGCATTTATTCCAGGTTTTAAGAATAAAAATAATGGGTTTGAAAACTGTAAAAAAAATTAAATTAAAGAAAAATAACTGCAAATTTTGGTATAGTTAAAAAAAAACTTAAACATCACCGAGATATTTTAAAAAAATAATTATTTATAAAATATTAATACAAGTGTTGCATATAAGTTATAGCATTATTTTAAAACTCTCTCTCTCTCTAACTCTCTCTGTTTGTCTCCCTTTAAACATTATCTCTTTTTCCGAAGAAACAAAAATAACTAAATAGATATTGTTTTTATTGCTGCAGGATTGTCGAATTTCTGAATGAATGTGATATTTACTGATTTCAGTATTATGGTTCAATACTTTAATATATTTTTGCTACTAACTTTTTTTAATATTTTAAATGAATTTTGGAAATTGAAAATCATAAATAGTAACTATAAGATAGATAAATTTTTAAATATTTGTGGTGATTTATAAATGATTTTTGGTGTGGGATATTTTAATCTTAATATTTGAACACAACCCAATAAGTTCAAAATATTAAACTAAAAAAACATATTTATAATCGGAGGCTTAATTACGTTATTTACGAGGGAAAACATTTTTTTGAATTTTTGATCAGGCTAATAAAATAAAAATCTTGTTCCTGTTTAAATCACTTTTTTTTTTAAAAATATGATTTTTGATTATTAATGACGTAAATAACTCATGACGTAAATAACCCATATCCAAACACCAAGCTAAAAAGAAAAAATTCAGAAAGTATATATAGGGGGTCATAAATTGATATTCGAGAAATACAAGAAGCTCTATTCGAGAGTAAAACGAAGCTAAGGTTATCAAAACCTGTTTGACTTCCAGTTTTTGATGCTCTTTGCTTCAGTTTTTTTTTTTTTTTTTGTTAAAGTATCTGGGGAAGGTTGGATTTGTTTCGAATTATTGTCTATCAACACAACCATGTTTCCGCTAACAGTCGAAGAGGTTTTTGATGTTTTCAGTCCCACCTTTCTAAGTTGAGCTCACTAGATTTCCATAGAGTTTTTGTTACTTCAATAATAATTTGCGACCCTTGATTTTGATTTTTTGTCAAAATTCAAAACGTGTACATTATATGTGATCAATACAGAACTTGAATATTAATTTACGACCCCTGATTTTCATTTTTGATCAGAATTTTTAAAAGTATACATTATGTATGATCAATACGGAACTTGAATATTAATTTACGACCCCTGATTTTCATTTTTGATCAGAATTTTTAAAAGTGTACATTCTGTGTGATCAATACAGAACTTGAATATTAATTTACGACCCCTGATTTTCATTTTTGATCAGAATTTTTAAAAGTGTACATTATGTGTGATCAATACGGAACTTGAATATTAATTTACGACCCCTGATTTTCATTTTTGATCAGAATTGTTAAAAGTGTACATTATGTGTGATCAATACGGAACTTGAATATTAATTTACGACCCCTGATTTTCATTTTTGATCAGAATCTGGAAAAGTGTACATAATGTGTAATCAATAAGGTACCCTCTGAATAACATAGAACAACAAAAATAATGTAGAGAATTTCAAACGTTATATTTAAGAGTGTGTTAAGTTTTTAATACAATGTAAAATGTAATGTTATTACTTTGAGACAATAATTGTAGTTATTGAAATAAATAATGTTAGGTACTATATATATTTAAGATAAAATTCTCCAATAACAGTTAGCAAATATTTTATAACTTTATGAACTGTTCACTCGCTAACTTATTTTAAAACTTCGTACTTAAAAATACCGAAAAAATAGTTATAATAAAAGTAACTTACATCTAAAATACTGTCAGTTTTACACTTTTAGATGGCAATCTCTCTTTTTCCCATTTATTCCAAAAATTACCAACTTAAATACAAGAATAGGACTTCTACGTCTAAACGTTACATATGAATTTTTCTTTGTTTACACAGCCTAACATAAAACAGCGACGTAGTGCAATAAATACTTTATCAGAAAATAAAAAAATCTATTTTAAGTAATCTATTTTAGAAGGCGAATTTCCTCATTTTAAGCTCTTTCGAACACTTAATTTAGATATGCATACAGAGTAAAATACAGGGCCTCATTCTGTATGTCAATTCAATTTCCAATTTCAATTGACCTAAAATTATTTTCTCTGGTAGAGTACACTATTACCCGGGAATATAATTCGTGGTCCAATTAAAATATTATGGGTCAATATTAAGGTCTGATACCGGACTTTACGTTAACATTGAAAATTGACTTCGCTCTTCCTAATTTTAAAGGGTTTTGGAAGGCGAATTTCCCCATTTTAAGCTCTTTCGAACACTTATTTTAGATACGCATACATAGTTAAATATAGGGCCTCATTGTGTACCTCCTAACTGACCTAAAATTATTTCCCCTGGTAGAGTACACTATCACCTGGTAATATAATACGTGGTCCAATTAAAATATTATGGGTCAATATTAAGGTCTGATATCGGGCTTTACGTTAGCATTGAAAATTGACTTTGGTCTTTCTAATTTTAAAGCGATTTACAAGGCGAATTTCCTCATTTTAAGCTCTTCCGAACACTTATTTCAGATTCGCATACATAGTAAAATACAGGGCTTCATTGTGTACCCCCTTATTGACCTAATATTATTTCCTCTGGTAGGGTACACTATTACCCGGTAAAAAAATATGTGGTCCAATTAAAATATTATGGGTCAGTATTAAGGTCCGATATCGGGCTTTACGTTAACATTGAAAATTGACCTCGCTCTTCGTAATTTTAAAGTGTTTTAGAAGGTTCATATAGTTCACGTAGTTTCGCATAGTTTCACATAGTTTCACATAGTTTCGCATAGTTTCACATAGTTTCACATAGTTTCACATAGTTTCTAAGTTCACATAGTTTCTAAGTTCTCATAGTTTCACATAGTTTTACATAGTTTTATATAGTTTCACATAGTTTCACATAGTTTCGCATAGTTTCACATAGTTTCACATAGTTTCGGATAGTTTCACATAGATTCGGATAGTTTCACATAGTTTCGGAGAGTTTCACATAGTTTCACATAGCTTCACATAGTTTCGGATAGTTTCACATAGTTTCGGATAGTTTCACAAAGTTTCACATAGTTTCACATAGTTTCGGATAGTTTCACATCGTTTCACATAGTTTCGGATATTTTCACATAGTTTCGGTTAGTTTCACATAGTTTCGGATAGTTTCACATAGTTTCACATAGTTTCGGATAGTTTCACATAGTTTCGGATAGTTTCACATAGTTTCGGATAGTTTCGCATAGTTTCGGATAGTTTCACATAGTTTCGGATAGTTTCACATAGTTTCGGATAGTTTCGGATAGTTTTACATAGTTTCGGATAGTTTCACATAGTTTCGGATAGTTTCACGTAGTGTCGCATAGTTTCACATAGTTTCGGATAGTTTCACATAGTTTCGCATAGTTTCACATAGTTTCACATAGTTTCTCAGTTCACATAATTTCTAAGTTCGCATAGTTTCTAAGCTCACATAGTTTCTAAGTTCACATAGTTTCGCATAGATTCACATAGTTTCACATAGTTTCGCATAGTTTCACATAGTTTCGCTTACTTTCACATAGTTTCGCATAGTTTCACATAGTTTCTAAGTTCACATAGTTTCTAAGTTCTCATAGTTTCACATAGTTTTGCATAGTTTTATATAGTTTTACATAGTTTCACATAGTTTCGGATAGTTTCACTTAGTTTCACATAGTTTCACATAGTTTCACATAGTTTCACTTAGTTTCGGATAGTTTCACATAGATTCGGTAAGTTTCTCATAGTTTCGGATAGTTTCACATAGTTTCACATAGCTTCACATAGTTTCGGATAGTTTCGGATAGTTTCACATAGTTTCACATATATTCGGATTGTTTCACGTAGTTTCACATAGTTTCGGATATTTTCACAAAGTTTCACATAGTTTCACATAGATTCGGATAGTTTCACATAGTTTCGAATAGTTTCACATAGTTTCGGATAGTTTCACATAATTTCACATAGTTTCAGATAGTTTCACATAGTTTCACATAGTTTCACATAGTTTCGGATAGTTTCACATAGTTTCACATAGTTTCAAATAGTTTCGGACAGTTTCACATAGTTTCGGATAGTTTCACATAGTTTCGGATAGTTTCACATAGTTTCGGATAGTTTCACATAGTGTCACATAGTTTCACATAGTTTCAAAGAGTTTCACATAGTTTCGGATAGTTTCACATAGTGTCACATAGTTTCACATAGTTTCGGATAGTTTCACATAGTTTCACATAGTTTCGGATAGTTTCACGTAGTGTCACATAGTTTCACATAGTTTCGGATAGTTTCACATAGTTTCACATAGTTTCGGATAGTTTCACATAGTTTCGGATAGTTTCACATAGTGTCACATAGTTTCACATAGTTTCAAAGAGTTTCACATAGTTTCGGATAGTTTCACATAGTGTCACATAGTTTCACATAGTTTCGGATAGTTTCACATAGTTTCACATAGTTTCGGATAGTTTCACGTAGTGTCACATAGTTTCACATAGTTTCGGATAGTTTCACATAGTTTCACATAGTTTCGGATAGTTTCACATAGTTTCGGATAGTTTAACATAGTTTCACATAGTTTCGGATAGTTTCACATAGCTTCATATAGTTTCACGTAGTTTCACATAGTTTCATATAGTAGAACTATAGTTTCACATAGTTTCGGATAGTTTCACATAGTTTCACATAGTTTCGGATAGTTTCACATAGTTTCACATAGTTTCGGATAGTTTCACATAGTTTCGGATAGTTTAACATAGTTTCACATAGTTTCGGATAGTTTCACATAGTTTCACATAGCTGCACATAGTTTCGGATAGTTTAACATAGTTTCACATAGTTTCGGATAGTTTCACATAGTTTCACATAGCTTCACATAGTTTCGGATAGTTTGACATAGTTTCACATAGTTTCGGATAGTTTCACATAGTTTCACATAGTTTCGGATAGTTTCACATAGTTTCACACAGTTTCGGATATTTTCACATAGTTTCACATAGTTTCGGATAGTTTCACATAGTTTCGGATTGTTTCAGATAGTTTCACATAGTTTCGGTTAGTTCCACATAGTGTCACATAGTTTTGGATAGTTTCAAATAGTTTCGGATAGTTTCACATAGTTTTACGTAGTTTCGGATAGTTTCACATAGTGTCACATAGTTTGACATAGTTTCGGATAGTTTCACATAGTTTCACATAGTTTCGGATAGTTTCATGTAGTGTCACATAGTTTCGGATAGTTTCACATAGTTTCAGATAGTCTCACATAGTTTCACATAGTTTCGGATAGTTTCACTTAGTTTCACATATTTTCGGATAGTTTCACATAGTTTCGGATAGTTTCACATAGTTTCACATAGTTTCGGATAGTTTCACATAGTTTCGGATAGTTTCGCATAGTTTCGGATAGTATCACATAGTTTCACATAGTTTCACATAGTTTCACATAGTTTCGCATAGTTTCACATAGTTTCACATAGTTTCACATAGTTCCAAATAGTTTCAAATAGTTTCACATGGTTTCGGATAGTTTCACATAGTTTCACATTGTTTCACAAAGTTTCGCATAGTTTCACATAGTTTCACATAGTTTCGCATAGTTTCACATAGTTTCACAAAGTTTCACATAGTTTCTAAGTTCTCATAGTTTCACATAGTTTTACATAGTTTTATATAGTTTTACATAGTTTCACATAGTTTCGCATAGTTTCACATAGTTTCACATAGTTTCGGATAGTTTCACATAGTTTCACATAGTTTCACATAGTTTCACATAGTTTCACATAGTTTCACATAGCTTTACATAGTTTCACATAGTTTAGCATAGTTTCACATAGTTTCGGATAGTTTCACATAGTTTCAATTAGTTTCGGATATTTTCACATAGTTTCACATAGTTTCGGTTAGTTTCACATAGTTTCGGATAGTTTCTCATAATTTCGGATTGTTTCAGATAGTTTCACATAGTTTCGGTTAATTCCACATAGTGTCACCTAGTTTTGGATAGTTTCACATAGTTTCGGATAGTTTCACATAGTTTTACGTAGTTTCGGATAGTTTCACATAGTTTCAGATAGTTTCGAATAGTTTCACATAGTGTCACATAGTTTCACATAGCTTCGGATAGTTTCACATAGTTTCGGATAGTTTCATGTAGTGTCACATAGTTTCACAAAGTTTCACATAGTTTCACATAGTTTCACATAGTTTCGGATAGTTTCACATAGTTTCACATAGTTTCGGATATTTTCACATAGTTTCACATAGTTTCGGTTAGTTTCACATAGTTTCGGATAGTTTCACATAGTTTCGGATAGTTTCACATAGTTTCGGATAGTTTTACATAGTTTCGGATAGTTTCACATAGTGTGACATAGCTTCGGACAGTTTCACATAGTTTCGGATAGTTTCGGATAGTTTTACATAGTTTCGGATAGTTTCACATAGTGTCACATAGTTTCGGATAGTTTCACATAGTTTCGGATAGTTTCACGTAGTGTCGCATAGTTTCACATAGTTTCAAATAGTTTCACATAGCTTCGCATAGTTTCACATAGTTTCACATAGTTTCTCAGTTCACATAATTTCTAAGTTCGCATAGTTTCTAAGCTCACATAGTTTCTAAGTTCACATAGTTTCGCATAGATTCACATAGTTTCACATAGTTTCGCATAGTTTCACATAGTTTCGCTTACTTTCACATAGTTTCGCATAGTTTCACATAGTTTCTAAGTTCACATAGTTTCTAAGTTCTCATAGTTTCACATAGTTTCGGATAGTTTCACATAGTTTCGGATAGTTTCACATAGTTTCGGATAGTTTCACATAGTTTCGGATAGTTTCGGATAGTTTTACATAGTTTCGGATAGTTTCACATAGTGTCACATAGTTTCGGATAGTTTCACATAGTTTCGGATAGTTTCGGATAGTTTTACATAGTTTCGGATAGTTTCACATAGTGTCACATAGTTTCGGATAGTTTCACATAGTTTCGGATAGTTTCACGTAGTGTCGCATAGTTTCACATAGTTTCAGATAGTTTCACATAGTTTCGCATAGTTTCACATAGTTTCACATAGTTTCTCAGTTCACATAATTTCTAAGTTCGCATAGTTTCTAAGCTCACATAGTTTCTAAGTTCACATAGTTTCGCATAGATTCACATAGTTTCACATAGTTTCGCATAGTTTCACATAGTTTCGCTTACTTTCACATAGTTTCGCATAGTTTCACATAGTTTCTATGTTCACATAGTTTCTAAGTTCTCATAGTTTCACATAGTTTTGCATAGTTTTATATAGTTTTACATAGTTTCACATAGTTTCGGATAGTTTCACTTAGTTTCACATAGTTTCACATAGTTTCGGATAGTTTCACATAGATTCGGATAGTTTCTCATAGTTTCGGATAGTTTCACATAGTTTCACATAGCTTCACATAGTTTCGGATAGTTTCGGATAGTTTCACATAGTTTCACATAATTTCGGAATGTTTCACGTAGTTTCGGATAGTTTAACATAGTTTCACATAGTTTCGGATAGTTTCACATAGTTTCAAATAGTTTCGGACAGTTTCACATAGTTTCGGATAGTTTCACATAGTCTCACATAGTTTCGGATAGTTTCACATAGTTTCGGATAGTTTCACATAGTGTCACATAGTTTCACATAGTTTCGGAGAGTTTCACGTAGTTTCGGATAGTTTCATATAGTGTCACATAGTTTCACATAGTTTCGGATAGTTTCACATAGTTTCACATAGTTTCAAATAGTTTCGGACAGTTTCACATAGTTTCGGATAGTTTCACATAGTTTCACATAGTTTCGGATAGTTTCACATAGTTTCGGATAGTTTAACATAGTTTCGGATAGTTTAACATAGTTTCACATAACTTCGGATAGTTTCACATAGTTTCACATAGCTTCACATAGTTTCGGATAGTTTCGGATAGTTTCACATAGTTTCACACAGTTTCGGATATTTTCACATAGTTTCACATAGTTTCGGATAGTTTCACATATTTTCGGATTGTTTCAGATAGTTTCACATAGTTTCGGTTAGTTCCACATAGTGTCACATAGTTTTGGATAGTTTCACATAGTTTCGGATAGTTTCACATAGTTTTACGCAGTTTCGGATAGTTTCACATAGTTTCACATAGTGTCACATAGTTTCACATAGTTTCAGATAGTTTCAGATAGTTTCACATAGTTTCACATAGTTTCGGATAGTTTCATGTATTGTCACATAGTTTCAGATAGTTTCGGACAATTTCACATAGTTTCACATAGTTTCAGATAGTCTCACATAGTTTCACATAGCTTCGGATAGTTTCACTTAGTTTCACATAGTTTCACATATTTTCGGATAGTTTCACATAGTTTCGGATAGTTTCACATAGTTTCACATAGTTTCACATAGTATCGGATAGTTTCACATAGTTTCGGATAGTTTCACATAGTTTCGGATAGTATCACATAGTTTCACATAGTTTCACATAGTTTCACATAGTTTCGCATAGTTTCACATAGTTTCACATAGTTTCGGAGAGTTCCAAATAGTTTCAAATAGTTTGACATGGTTTCGGATAGTTTCACATAGTTTCACATTGTTTCACAAAGTTTCGCATAGTTTCACATAGTTTCACATAGTTTCGCATAGTTTCACATAGTTTCACAAAGTTTCACATAGTTTCTAAGTTCACATAGTTTCTAAGTTCTCATAGTTTCACATAGTTTTACATAGGTTTATATAGTTTTACATAGTTTCACATAGTTTCGCATAGTTTCACATAGTTTCACAAAGTTTCCGATAGTTTCACATAGATTCGGATAGTTTCACATAGTTTCAAATAGTTTCGGATAGTTTCACATAGTTTCACATAGCTTCACATAGTTTCACATAGTTTCACATAGTTTCACATAGTTTCGGATAGTTTCACATAGTTTCGGTTATTTTCACGTAGTTTCACATAGTTTCACATAGTTCCACATAGTTTTACATAGTTTCACATAGTTTCGGATAGTTTCACATAGTTTCACATAGTTTCGGATAGTTTCACATAGTTTCGGATCGTTTCACATAGTTTCGGATAGTTTCACATAGTTTCACATAGTTTCGGATAGTTTCACATAGTTTCGGTTATTTTCACGTAGTTTCACATAGTTTCACATAGTTCCACATAGTTTTACATAGTTTCACATAGTTTCACATAGTTTCACATAGTTTCAGATAGTTTCACATAGTTTCACATAGTTTCGGATAGTTTCACATAGTTTCGGATCGTTTCACATAGTTTCGGATAGTTTCACATAGTTTCACATAGTTTCGGATAGTTTCACATAGTTTCACATAGTTTCGGATAGTTTCACATAGTTTCGGATAGTTTCACATAGTTTCGGATAGTTTCACATAGTTTCGGATAGTTTCACATAGTTTCGGATAGTTTCAAATAGTTTCACATAGTTTCGGATAGTTTCACATAGTTTCGGATAGTTTCACATAGTTTCGGATAGTTTCACATAGTTTCGGATAGTTTCACATAGTTTCACATAGTTCCACATAATTTCGGATAGTTTCACATAGTTTGGGATAGTTTCACATAGTTTCACATAGTATCGGATAGTTTCACATAGTTTCATATAGTTTCGGATAGTTTCACATAGTTTCTGATAGTTTCACATAGTTTCACATAGTTTCGGATGGTTTCACATAGTTTCGCATAGTTTCGGTTAGTTTCACATAGTTTCACATAGTTTCACATAGTTTCGGATAGTTTCACATAGTTTCACATAGTTTCGGATAGTTTCACATAGTTTCGGATAGTTTCACATAGTTTCACATAGTTTCGGATAGTTTCACATAGTTTTACATAGTTTCACATAGTTCCACATAGTTTCGGATAGTTTCACATAGTTTCACATAGTTTCGGATAGTTTCGGATAGTTTCTAATAGTTTCGGATAGTTTCACACAGTTTCGGATATTTTCACATAGTTTCACATAGTTTCGGATAGTTTCACATATTTTCGGATTGTTTCAGATAGTTTCACATAGTTTCGGTTAGTTCCACATAGTGTCACATAGTTTTGGATAGTTTCACATAGTTTCGGATAGTTTCACATAGTTTTACGCAGTTTCGGATAGTTTCACATAGTTTCACATAGTGTCACATAGTTTCACATAGTTTCAGATAGTTTCAGATAGTTTCACATAGTTTCACATAGTTTCGGATAGTTTCATGTATTGTCACATAGTTTCAGATAGTTTCGGACAATTTCACATAGTTTCACATAGTTTCAGATAGGCTCACATAGTTTCACATAGCTTCGGATAGTTTCACTTAGTTTCACATAGTTTCACATATTTTCGGATAGTTTCACATAGTTTCGGATAGTTTCACATAGTTTCACATAGTTTCACATAGTATCGGATAGTTTCACATAGTTTCGGATAGTTTCACATAGTTTCGGATAGTATCACATAGTTTCACATAGTTTCACATAGTTTCACATAGTTTCACATAGTTTCGCATAGTTTCACATAGTTTCACATAGTTTCGGAGAGTTCCAAATAGTTTCAAATAGTTTGACATGGTTTCGGATAGTTTCACATAGTTTCACATTGTTTCACAAAGTTTCGCATAGTTTCACATAGTTTCACATAGTTTCGCATAGTTTCACATAGTTTCACAAAGTTTCACATAGTTTCTAAGTTCACATAGTTTCTAAGTTCTCATAGTTTCACATAGTTTTACATAGGTTTATATAGTTTTACATAGTTTCACATAGTTTCGCATAGTTTCACATAGTTTCACAAAGTTTCGGATAGTTTCACATAGATTCGGATAGTTTCACATAGTTTCAAATAGTTTCGGATAGTTTCACATAGTTTCACATAGCTTCACATAGTTTCACATAGTTTCACATAGTTTCGGATAGTTTCACATAGTTTCGGTTATTTTCACGTAGTTTCACATAGTTTCACATAGTTCCACATAGTTTTACATAGTTTCACATAGTTTCGGATAGTTTCACATAGTTTCACATAGTTTCGGATAGTTTCACATAGTTTCGGATCGTTTCACATAGTTTCGGATAGTTTCACATAGTTTCACATAGTTTCGGATAGTTTCACATAGTTTCGGTTATTTTCACGTAGTTTCACATAGTTTCACATAGTTCCACATAGTTTTACATAGTTTCACATAGTTTCACATAGTTTCAGATAGTTTCACATAGTTTCACATAGTTTCGGATAGTTTCACATAGTTTCGGATCGTTTCACATAGTTTCGGATAGTTTCACATAGTTTCACATAGTTTCACATAGTTTCGGATAGTTTCACATAGTTTCACATAGTTTCGGATAGTTTCACATAGTTTCACATAGTTTCACATAGTTTCGGATAGTTTCAAATAGTTTCACATAGTTTCGGATAGTTTCACATAGTTTCGGATAGTTTCACATAGTTTCGGATAGTTTCACATAGTTTCGGATAGTTTCACATAGTTTCGGATAGTTTCAAATAGTTTCACATAGTTTCGGATAGTTTCACATAGTTTCGGATAGTTTCACATAGTTTCGGATAGTTTCACATAGTTTCGGATAGTTTCACATAGTTTCACATAGTTCCACATAATTTCGGATAGTTTCACATAGTTTGGGATAGTTTCACATAGTTTCACATAGTATCGGATATTTTCACATAGTTTCATATAGTTTCGGATAGTTTCACATAGTTTCTGATAGTTTCACATAGTTTCACATAGTTTCGGATGGTTTCACATAGTTTCGCATAGTTTCGGTTAGTTTCACATAGTTTCACATAGTTTCACATAGTTTCGGATAGTTTCACATAGTTTCACATAGTTTCGGATAGTTTCACATAGTTTCGGATAGTTTCACATAGTTTCACATAGTTTCGGATAGTTTCACATAGTTTTACATAGTTTCACATAGTTCCACATAGTTTCGGATAGTTTCACATAGTTTCACATAGTTTCGGATAGTTTCGGATAGTTTCTAATAGTTTCGGATAGTTTCACATAGTTTCGGATAGTTTAACATAGTTTCACATAGTTTCGGATAGTTTCACATAGTTTCACATAGCTTCACATAGTTTCGGATAGTTTAACATAGTTTCACATAGTTTCGGATAGTTTCACATAGTTTCACATAGCTTCACATAGTTTCGGATAGTTTGACATAGTTTCACATAGTTTCGGATAGTTTCACATAGTTTCACACAGTTTCGGATATTTTCACATAGTTTCACATAGTTTCGGATAGTTTCACATAGTTTCGGATTGTTTCAGATAGTTTCACATAGTTTCGGTTAGTTCCACATAGTGTCACATAGTTTTGGATAGTTTCAAATAGTTTCGGATAGTTTCACATAGTTTTACGTAGTTTCGGATAGTTTCACATAGTGTCACATAGTTTGACATAGTTTCGGATAGTTTCACATAGTTTCGGATAGTTTCATGTAGTGTCACATAGTTTCACATAGTTTCGGATAGTTTCACATAGTTTCACATAGTTTCAGATAGTCTCACATAGTTTCACATAGTTTCGGATAGTTTCACTTAGTTTCACATAGTTTCGCATAGTTTCACATAGTTTCTAAGTTCACATAGTTTCTAAGTTCTCATAGTTTCACATAGTTTCTGATAGTTTCACATAGTTTCGGATAGTTTCACATAGTTTCGGATAGTTTCACATAGTTTCGGATAGTTTCGGATAGTTTTACATAGTTTCGGATAGTTTCACATAGTGTCACATAGTTTCGGATAGTTTCACATAGTTTCGGATAGTTTCGGATAGTTTTACATAGTTTCGGATAGTTTCACATAGTGTCACATAGTTTCGGATAGTTTCACATAGTTTCGGATAGTTTCACGTAGTGTCGCATAGTTTCACATAGTTTCAGATAGTTTCACATAGTTTCGCATAGTTTCACATAGTTTCACATAGTTTCTCAGTTCACATAATTTCTAAGTTCGCATAGTTTCTAAGCTTACATAGTTTCTAAGTTCACATAGTTTCGCATAGATTCACATAGTTTCACATAGTTTCGCATAGTTTCACATAGTTTCGTTTACTTTCACATAGTTTCGCATAGTTTCACATAGTTTCTAAGTTCACATAGTTTCTAAGTTCTCATAGTTTCACATAGTTTTGCATAGTTTTATATAGTTTTACATAGTTTCACATAGTTTCGGATAGTTTCACTTAGTTTCACATAGTTTCACATAGTTTCGGATAGTTTCACATAGATTCGGATAGTTTCTCATAGTTTCGGATAGTTTCACATAGTTTCACATAGCTTCACATAGTTTCGGATAGTTTCGGATAGTTTCACATAGTTTCACATAATTTCGGAATGTTTCACGTAGTTTCGGATAGTTTAACATAGTTTCACATAGTTTCGGATAGTTTCACATAGTTTCAAATAGTTTCGGACAGTTTCACATAGTTTCGGATAGTTTCACATAGTCTCACATAGTTTCGGATAGTTTCACATAGTTTCGGATAGTTTCACATAGTGTCACATAGTTTCACATAGTTTCGGAGAGTTTCACGTAGTTTCGGATAGTTTCATATAGTGTCACATAGTTTCACATAGTTTCGGATAGTTTCACATAGTTTCACATAGTTTCAAATAGTTTCGGACAGTTTCACATAGTTTCGGATAGTTTCACATAGTTTCACATAGTTTCGGATAGTTTCACATAGTTTCGGATAGTTTAACATAGTTTCACATAACTTCGGATAGTTTCACATAGTTTCACATAGCTTCACATAGTTTCGGATAGTTTCACATAGTTTCACATAGTTTCGGATAGTTTCACATAGTTTCACATAGTTTCGGATATTTTCACATAGTTTCACATAGTTTCGGATAGTTTCACATATTTTCGGATTGTTTCAGATAGTTTCACATAGTTTCGGTTAGTTCCACATAGTGTCACATAGTTTTGGATAGTTTCACATAGTTTCGGATAGTTTCACATAGTTTTACGCAGTTTCGGATAGTTTCACATAGTTTCACATAGTGTCACATAGTTTCACATAGTTTCACATAGTTTCACATAGTTTCGGATAGTTTCATGTATTGTCACATAGTTTCAGATAGTTTCGGACAATTTCACATAGTTTCACATAGTTTCAGATAGTCTCACATAGTTTCACATAGTTTCGGATAGTTTCACTTAGTTTCACATAGTTTCACATATTTTCGGATAGTTTCACATAGTTTCGGATAGTTTCACATAGTTTCACATAGTATCGGATAGTTTCACATAGTTTCGGATAGTTTCACATAGTTTCGGATAGTATCACATAGTTTCACATAGTTTCACATAGTTTCACATAGTTTCGCATAGTTTCACATAGTTTCACATAGTTTCGGAGAGTTCCAAATAGTTTCAAATAGTTTGACATGGTTTCGGATAGTTTCACATTGTTTCACAAAGTTTCGCATAGTTTCACATAGTTTCACATAGTTTCGCATAGTTTCACATAGTTTCACAAAGTTTCACATAGTTTCTAAGTTCACATAGTTTCTAAGTTCTCATAGTTTCACATAGTTTTACATAGGTTTATATAGTTTTACATAGTTTCACATAGTTTCGCATAGTTTCACATAGTTTCACAAAGTTTCGGATAGTTTCACATAGATTCGGATAGTTTCACATAGTTTCACATAGTTTCGGATAGTTTCACATAGTTTCACATAGCTTCACATAGTTTCACATAGTTTCGGATAGTTTCACATAGTTTTGGTTATTTTCACGTAGTTTCACATAGTTTCACATAGTTCCACATAGTTTTACATAGTTTCACATAGTTTCACATAGTTTCACATAGTTTCGGATAGTATCACATAGTTTCACATAGTTTCGGATAGTTTCACATAGTTTCACATAGTTTCGGATAGTTTCACATAGTTTCGGTTATTTTCACGTAGTTTCACATAGTTTCACATAGTTCCACATAGTTTTACATAGTTTCGGATAGTTTCACATAGTTTCACATAGTTTCGGATAGTTTCACATAGTTTCGGATCGTTTCACATAGTTTCGGATAGTTTCACATAGTTTCACATAGTTTCGGATAGTTTCACATAGTTTCACATAGTTTCGGATAGTTTCACATAGTTTCACATAGTTTCGGATAGTTTCAAATAGTTTCACATAGTTTCGGATAGTTTCACATAGTTTCGGATAGTTTCACATAGTTTCGGATAGTTTCACATAGTTTCGGATAGTTTCACATAGTTTCACATAGTTCCACATAATTTCGGATAGTTTCACATAGTTTGGGATAGTTTCACATAGTTTCACATAGTATCGGATAGTTTCACATAGTTTCATATAGTTTCGGATAGTTTCACATAGTTTCTGATAGTTTCACATAGTTTCACATAGTTTCGGATGGTTTCACATAGTTTCGCATAGTTTCGGTTAGTTTTTCATAGTTTCACATAGTTTCACATAGTTTCGGATAGTTTCACATAGTTTCACATAGTTTCGGATAGTTTCACATAGTTTCCCATAGTTTCGGATAGTTTCACATAGTTTCACATAGTTTCGGATAGTTTCACATAGTTTCACATAGTTCCACATAGTTTCGGATAGTTTCACATAGTTTCACATAGTTTCGGATAGTTTCGGATAGTTTCACATAGTTTCACATAGTTTCGGATAGTTTCACATAGTTTCGGATAGTTTAACATAGTTTCACATAGTTTCGGATAGTTTCACATAGTTTCACATAGCTTCACATAGTTTCGGATAGTTTAACATAGTTTCACATAGTTTCGGATAGTTTCACATAGTTTCACATAGCTTCACATAGTTTCGGATAGTTTGACATAGTTTCACATAGTTTCGGATAGTTTCACATATTTTCGGATAGTTTCACATAGTTTCACACAGTTTCGGATATTTTCTCATAGTTTCACATAGTTTCGGATAGTTTCACATAGTTTCGGATTGTTTCAGATAGTTTCACATAGTTTCGGTTAGTTCCACATAGTGTCACATAGTTTTGGATAGTTTCAAATAGTTTCGGATAGTTTCACATAGTTTTACGTAGTTTCGGATAGTTTCACATAGTGTCACATAGTTTGACATAGTTTCGGATAGTTTCACATAGTTTCACATAGTTTCGGATAGTTTCATGTAGTGTCACATAGTTTCACATAGTTTCGGATAGTTTCACATAGTTTCACATAGTTTCAGATAGTCTCACATAGTTTCACATAGTTTCGGATAGTTTCACTTAGTTTCACATAGTTTCACATATTTTCGGATAGTTTCACATAGTTTCGGATAGTTTCACATAGTTTCGGATAGTTTCACATAGTTTCGGATAGTATCACATAGTTTCACATAGTTTCACATAGTTTCGCATAGTTTCACATAGTTTCACATAGTTTCGGATAGTTCCAAATAGTTTCAAATAGTTTCACATGGTTTCGGATAGTTTCACATAGTTTCACATTGTTTCACAAAGTTTCGCATAGTTTCACATAGTTTCACATAGTTTCACATAGTTTCACATAGTTTCACATAGTTTCGCATAGTTTCACATAGTTTCACAAAGTTTCACATAGTTTCTAAGTTCTCATAGTTTCTAAGTTCTCATAGTTTCACATAGTTTTACATAGTTTTATATAGTTTTACATAGTTTCACATAGTTTCACATAGTTTCGCATAGTTTCACATAGTTTCACATAGTTTCGGATAGTTTCACATAGATTCGGATAGTTTCACATAGTTTCACATAGTTTCACATAGTTTCACATAGCTTCACATAGTTTCACATAGTTTAGCATAGTTTCACATAGTTTCGGATAGTTTCACATAGTTTCAATTAGTTTCGGATATTTTCACATAGTTTCACATAGTTTCGGTTAGTTTCACATAGTTTCGGATAGTTTCTCATAATTTCGGATTGTTTCAGATAGTTTCACATAGTTTCGGTTAATTCCACATAGTGTCACCTAGTTTTGGATAGTTTCACATAGTTTCGGATAGTTTCACATAGTTTTACGTAGTTTCGGATAGTTTCACATAGTTTCAGATAGTTTCGAATAGTTTCACATAGTGTCACATAGTTTCACATAGTTTCGGATAGTTTCACATAGTTTCACATAGTTTCGGATAGTTTCATGTAGTGTCACATAGTTTCACAAAGTTTCACATAGTTTCACATAGTTTCACATAGTTTCACATAGTTTCGGATAGTTTCACATAGTTTCACATAGTTTCGGATATTTTCACATAGTTTCGGTTAGTTTCACATAGTTTCGGATAGTTTCACATAGTTTCGGATAGTTTCACATAGTTTCGGATAGTTTCACATAGTTTCGGATAGTTTCGGATAGTTTTACATAGTTTCGGATAGTTTCACATAGTGTGACATAGTTTCGGACAGTTTCACATAGTTTCGGATAGTTTCGGATAGTTTTACATAGTTTCGGATAGTTTCACATAGTGTCACATAGTTTCGGATAGTTTCACATAGTTTCGGATAGTTTCACGTAGTGTCGCATAGTTTCACATAGTTTCAGATAGTTTCACATAGCTTCGCATAGTTTCACATAGTTTCTAAGTTCACATAGTTTCTAAGTTCTCATAGTTTCACATAGTTTCTAAGTTCACATAGTTTCTAAGTTCTCATAGTTTCACATAGTTTCGGATAGTTTCACATAGTTTCGGATAGTTTCACATAGTTTCGGATAGTTTCACATAGTTTCGGATAGTTTCGGATAGTTTTACATAGTTTCGGATAGTTTCACATAGTGTCACATAGTTTCGGATAGTTTCACATAGTTTCGGATAGTTTCGGATAGTTTTACATAGTTTCGGATAGTTTCACATAGTGTCACATAGTTTCGGATAGTTTCACATAGTTTCGGATAGTTTCACGTAGTGTCGCATAGTTTCACATAGTTTCAGATAGTTTCACATAGTTTCGCATAGTTTCACATAGTTTCACATAGTTTCTCAGTTCACATAATTTCTAAGTTCGCATAGTTTCTAAGCTCACATAGTTTCTAAGTTCACATAGTTTCGCATAGATTCACATAGTTTCACATAGTTTCGCATAGTTTCACATAGTTTCGCTTACTTTCACATAGTTTCGCATAGTTTCACATAGTTTCTAAGTTCACATAGTTTCTAAGTTCTCATAGTTTCACATAGTTTTGCATAGTTTTATATAGTTTTACATAGTTTCACATAGTTTCGGATAGTTTCACTTAGTTTCACATAGTTTCACATAGTTTCGGATAGTTTCACATAGATTCGGATAGTTTCTCATAGTTTCGGATAGTTTCACATAGTTTCACATAGCTTCACATAGTTTCGGATAGTTTCGGATAGTTTCACATAGTTTCACATAATTTCGGAATGTTTCACGTAGTTTCGGATAGTTTAACATAGTTTCACATAGTTTCGGATAGTTTCACATAGTTTCACATAGTTTCAAATAGTTTCGGACAGTTTCACATAGTTTCGGATAGTTTCACATAGTCTCACATAGTTTCGGATAGTTTCACATAGTTTCGGATAGTTTCACATAGTGTCACATAGTTTCACATAGTTTCGGAGAGTTTCACGTAGTTTCGGATAGTTTCATATAGTGTCACATAGTTTCACATAGTTTCGGATAGTTTCACATAGTTTCACATAGTTTCACATAGTTTCACATAGTTTCAAATAGTTTCGGACAGTTTCACATAGTTTCGGATAGTTTCACATAGTTTCACATAGTTTCGGATAGTTTCACATAGTTTCGGATAGTTTAACATAGTTTCACATAACTTCGGATAGTTTCACATAGTTTCACATAGCTTCACATAGTTTCGGATAGTTTCACATAGTTTCACATAGTTTCGGATAGTTTCACATAGTTTCACATAGTTTCGGATAGTTTCACATAGTTTCACACAGTTTCGGATATTTTCACATAGTTTCACATAGTTTCGGATAGTTTCACATATTTTCGGATTGTTTCAGATAGTTTCACATAGTTTCGGTTAGTTCCACATAGTGTCACATAGTTTTGGACAGTTTCACATAGTTTCGGATAGTTTCACATAGTTTTACGCAGTTTCGGATAGTTTCACATAGTTTCACATAGTGTCACATAGTTTCACATAGTTTCAGATAGTTTCACATAGTTTCACATAGTTTCGGATAGTTTCATGTATTGTCACATAGTTTCAGATAGTTTCGGACAATTTCACATAGTTTCACATAGTTTCAGATAGTCTCACATAGTTTCACATAGTTTCGGATAGTTTCACTTAGTTTCACATAGTTTCACATATTTTCGGATAGTTTCACATAGTTTCGGACAGTTTCACATAGTTTCACATAGTATCGGATAGTTTCACATAGTTTCGGATAGTTTCACATAGTTTCGGATAGTATCACATAGTTTCACATAGTTTCGCATAGTTTCACATAGTTTCACATAGTTTCGGAGAGTTCCAAATAGTTTCAAATAGTTTGAATTGGTTTCGGATAGTTTCACATAGTTTCACATTGTTTCACAAAGTTTCGCATAGTTTCACATAGTTTCACATAGTTTCGCATAGTTTCACATAGTTTCACAAAGTTTCACATAGTTTCTAAGTTCACATAGTTTCTAAGTTCTCATAGTTTCACATAGTTTTACATAGGTTTATATAGTTTTACATAGTTTCACATAGTTTCGCATAGTTTCACATAGTTTCACAAAGTTTCGGATAGTTTCACATAGTCTCACATAGTTTCGGATAGTTTCACATAGTTTCGGATAGTTTCACATAGTGTCACATAGTTTCACATAGTTTCGGAGAGTTTCACGTAGTTTCGGATAGTTTAACATAGTTTCACATAGTTTCGGATAGTTTCACATAGTTTCACATAGTTTCAAATAGTTTCGGACAGTTTCACATAGTTTCGGATAGTTTCACATAGTCTCACATAGTTTCGGATAGTTTCACATAGTTTCGGATAGTTTCACATAGTGTCACATAGTTTCACATAGTTTCGGAGAGTTTCACGTAGTTTCGGATAGTTTCATATAGTGTCACATAGTTTCACATAGTTTCGGATAGTTTCACATAGTTTCAAATAGTTTCGGACAGTTTCACATAGTTTCGGATAGTTTCACATAGTTTCACATAGTTTCGGATAGTTTCACATAGTTTCGGATAGTTTAACATAGTTTCACATAACTTCGGATAGTTTCACATAGTTTCACATAGCTTCACATAGTTTCGGATAGTTTCACATAGTTTCACATAGTTTCGGATAGTTTCACATAGTTTCACATAGTTTCGGATAGTTTCACATAGTTTCACACAGTTTCGGATATTTTCACATAGTTTCGGATAGTTTCACATATTTTCGGATTGTTTCAGATAGTTTCACATAGTTTCGGTTAGTTCCACATAGTGTCACATAGTTTTGGACAGTTTCACATAGTTTCGGATAGTTTCACATAGTTTTACGCAGTTTCGGATAGTTTCACATAGTTCCACATAGTGTCACATAGTTTCACATAGTTTCAGATAGTTTCACATAGTTTCACATAGTTTCGGATAGTTTCATGTATTGTCACATAGTTTCAGATAGTTTCGGACAATTTCACATAGTTTCACATAGTTTCAGATAGTCTCACATAGTTTCACATAGTTTCGGATAGTTTCACTTAGTTTCACATAGTTTCACATATTTTCGGATAGTTTCACATAGTTTCGGACAGTTTCACATAGTTTCACATAGTATCGGATAGTTTCACATAGTTTCGGATAGTTTCACATAGTTTCGGATAGTATCACATAGTTTCACATAGTTTCACATAGTTTCACATAGTTTCGGATAGTTTCACTTAGTTTCACATAGTTTCACATATTTTCGGATAGTTTCACATAGTTTCGGACAGTTTCACATAGTTTCACATAGTATCGGATAGTTTCACATAGTTTCGGAGAGTTCCAAATAGTTTCAAATAGTTTGAATTGGTTTCGGATAGTTTCACATAGTTTCACATTGTTTCACAAAGTTTCGCATAGTTTCACATAGTTTCACATAGTTTCGCATAGTTTCACATAGTTTCACAAAGTTTCACATAGTTTCTAAGTTCACATAGTTTCTAAGTTCTCATAGTTTCACATAGTTTTACATAGGTTTATATAGTTTTACATAGTTTCACATAGTTTCGCATAGTTTCACATAGTTTCACAAAGTTTCGGATAGTTTCACATAGATTCGGATAGTTTCACATAGTTTCACATAGTTTCGGATAGTTTCACATAGTTTCACATAGCTTCACATAGTTTCACATAGTTTCACATAGTTTCGGATAGTTTCACATAGTTTCAATTAGTTTCGGATATTTTCACATAGTTTCACATAGTTTCAATTAGTTTCGGATATTTTCACATAGTTTCGGTTAGTTTCACATAGTTTCGGATAGTTTCTCATAGTTTCGGATTGTTTCAGATAGTTTCACATAGTTTCGGTTAATTCCACATAGTGTCACCTAGTTTTGGATAGTTTCACATAGTTTCGGATAGTTTCACATAGTTTTACGTAGTTTCGGATAGTTTCACATAGTTTCAGATAGTTTCGGATAGTTTCACATAGTGTCACATAGTTTCACATAGTTTCGGATAGTTTCACATAGTTTCACATCGTTTCGGATAGTTTCATGTAGTGTCACATAGTTTCACATAGTTTCGGATAGTTTCACATAGTTTCGGATAGTTTCGGATAGTTTCACATAGTTTCACATAGTTTCGGATAGTTTCACATAGTTTCACATAGTTTCACATAGTTTCACATAGTTTTGGATAGTTTCACATAGTTTCGGATAGTTTCACATAGTGTCGGATAGTATCACATAGTTTCGGATAGTTTCGCATAGTTTCACATAGTTTCGGATAGTTTCACATAGTTTCGGATAGTTTCACATAGTTTCACATAGTTTCGGATAGTTTCACATAGTTTCAGATAGTTTCACATATTTTCGGATAGTTTCACATAGTTTCACATAGTTTCGGATAGTTTCACATAGTTTCGGATAGTTTCACATAGTTTCGGATAGTTTCACATAGTTTCGGATAGTTTCACTAAGTTTCACATAGTTTCGGATAGTTTCACATAGTTTCACATAGTTTTGGATAGTTTCACATAGTTTCGGATAGTTTCACATAGTTTTACGCAGTTTCGGATAGTTTCACTTAGTTTCACATAGTTTCGCATATTTTCACATAGTTTCACAAAGTTTCACATAGTTTCTAAGTTCACATAGTTTCTAAGTTCTCATAGTTTCACATAGTTTTACATAGTTTTATATAGTTTTACATAGTTTCACCTAGTTTCGCATAGTTTCACATAGTTTCACATAGTTTCGGATAGTTTCACATAGATTCGGATAGTTTCACATAGTTTCACATAGTTTCGGATAGTTTCACATAGTTTCACATAGCTTCACATAGTTTCACATAGTTTCACATAGTTTCGGATAGTTTCACATAGTTTCGGATAGTTTCACATAGTTTCGGATATTTTCACAAAGTTTCACATAGTTTCACATAGATTCGGATAGTTTCACATAGTCTCACATAGTTTCACATAGTTTCGGATAGTTTCACTTAGTTTCACATAGTTTCATATAGTTTCGGATATTTTCACATAGTTTCGGATAGTTTCACATAGTTTCACATAGTTTCGGATAGTATCACATAGTTTCACATAGTTTCGCATAGTTTCACATAGTTTCACATAGTTTCGGATAGTTTCAAATAGTTTCAAATAGTTTCACATGGTTTCGGAGAGTTTCATATAGTTTCACATAGTTTCGGATAGTTTCGGATAGTTTCACATAGTTTCACATAGTTTCGGATAGTTTCACATAGTTTCACATAGTTTCACATAGTTTCACATAGTTTTGGATAGTTTCACATAGTTTCGGATAGTTTCACATAGTGTCGGATAGTATCACATAGTTTCGGATAGTTTCGCATAGTTTCACATAGTTTCGGATAGTTTCACATAGTTTCGGATAGTTTCACATAGTTTCGGATAGTTTCACAAAGTTTCAGATAGTTTCACATAGTTTCGGACAGTTTCACATAGTTTCACATAGTTTCGGATAGTTTCACATAGTTTCGGATAGTTTCACATAGTTTCGGATAGTTTCACATAGTTTCGGATAGTTTCACTAAGTTTCACATAGTTTCGGATAGTTTCACATAGTTTCACATAGTTTCGGATGGTTTCACATAGTTTCGGATAGTTTCACATAGTTTCACATAGTTTCGGATAGTTTCACATAGTTTCGGATTGTTTCAGATAGTTTCACATAGTTTCGGTTAGTTCCACACAGTGTCACATAGTTTTGGATAGTTTCACATAGTTTCGGATAGTTTCACATAGTTTTACGCAGTTTCGGATAGTTTCACTTAGTTTCACATAGTTTCGCATAGTTTCACATAGTTTCACAAAGTTTCACATAGTTTCTAAGTTCACATAGTTTCTAAGTTCTCATAGTTTCACATAGTTTTACATAGTTTTATATAGTTTTACATAGTTTCACATAGTTTCGCATAGTTTCACATAGTTTCACATAGTTTCGGATAGTTTCACATAGATTCGGATAGTTTCACATAGTTTCACATAGTTTCGGATAGTTTCACATAGTTTCACATAGTTTCGGATAGTTTCACATAGTTTCGGATAGTTTCACATAGTTTCACATAGTTTCACATAGTTCCACATAGTTTCGGATAGTTTCACATAGTTTCACAAAGTTTCACATAGTTCCACATAGTTTCGGATAGTATCACAAAGTTTCACATAGTTTCACATAGTTTCGGATCGTTTCACATAGTTTCGGATAGTTTCACATAGTTTCACATAATTTCGGATAGTTTCACATAGTTTCACATAGTTTCAGATAGTTTCGGATAGTTTCACATAGATTCGGATAGTTTCACATAGTTTCACATAGTTTCGGATAGTTTCACATAGTTTCACATAGCTTCACATAGTTTCACATAGTTTCACATAGTTTCGGATAGTTTCACATAGTTTCACATAGTTTCGGATATTTTCACAAAGTTTCACATAGTTTCACATAGATTCGGATAGTTTCACATAGTCTCACATAGTTTCACATAGTTTCGGATAGTTTCACTTAGTTTCACATAGTTTCACATAGTTTCGGATATTTTCACATAGTTTCGGATAGTTTCACATAGTTTCACATAGTTTCGGATAGTATCACATAGTTTCACATAGTTTCGCATAGTTTCACATAGTTTCACATAGTTTCGGATAGTTTCAAATAGTTTCAAATAGTTTCACATGGTTTCGGAGAGTTTCATATAGTTTCACAGAGTTTCGGATAGTTTCGGATAGTTTCACATAGTTTCGGATAGTTTCACATAGTTTCACATAGTTTCACATAGTTTCACATAGTTTCGGATAGTTTCACATAGTGTCGGATAGTATCACATAGTTTCACATAGTTTCGGATAGTTTCGCATAGTTTCACATAGTTTCGGATAGTTTCACATAGTTTCGGATAGTTTCACATAGTTTCGGATAGTTTCACATAGTTTCAGATAGTTTCACATAGTTTCGGACAGTTTCACATAGTTTCACATAGTTTCGGATAGTTTCACATAGTTTCGGATAGTTTCACATAGTTTCGGATAGTTTCACATAGTTTCGGATAGTTTCACTAAGTTTCACATAGTTTCGGATAGTTTCACATAGTTTCACATAGTTTCGGATGGTTTCACATAGTTTCGGATAGTTTCACATAGTTTCACATAGTTTCGGATAGTTTCACATAGTTTCGGATTGTTTCAGATAGTTTCACATAGTTTCGGTTAGTTCCACACAGTGTCACATACTTTTGGATAGTTTCACATAGTTTCGGATAGTTTCACATAGTTTTACGCAGTTTCGGATAGTTTCACTTAGTTTCACATAGTTTCGCATAGTTTCACATAGTTTCACAAAGTTTCACATAGTTTCTAAGTTCACATAGTTTCTAAGTTCTCATAGTTTCACATAGTTTTACATAGTTTTATATAGTTTTACATAGTTTCACATAGTTTCGCATAGTTTCACATAGTTTCACATAGTTTCGGATAGTTTCACATAGATTCGGATAGTTTCACATAGTTTCACATAGTTTCGGATAGTTTCACATAGTTTCACATAGTTTCGGATAGTTTCACATAGTTTCGGATAGTTTCACATAGTTTCACATAGTTTCACATAGTTCCACATAGTTTCGGATAGTTTCACATAGTTTCACAAAGTTTCACATAGTTCCACATAGTTTCGGATAGTATCACAAAGTTTCACATAGTTTCACATAGTTTCGGATCGTTTCACATAGTTTCGGATAGTTTCACATAGTTTCACATAATTTCGGATAGTTTCACATAGTTTCACATAGTTTCAGATAGTTTCGGATAGTTTCACATAGATTCGGATAGTTTCACATAGTTTCACATAGTTTCGGATAGTTTCACATAGTTTCACATAGCTTCACATAGTTTCACATAGTTTCACATAGTTTCGGATAGTTTCACATAGTTTCACATAGTTTCGGATATTTTCACAAAGTTTCACATAGTTTCACATAGATTCGGATAGTTTCACATAGTCTCACATAGTTTCACATAGTTTCGGATAGTTTCACTTAGTTTCACATAGTTTCACATAGTTTCGGATATTTTCACATAGTTTCGGATAGTTTCACATAGTTTCACATAGTTTCGGATAGTTTCAAATAGTTTCAAATAGTTTCACATGGTTTCGGAGAGTTTCATATAGTTTCACAGAGTTTCGGATAGTTTCGGATAGTTTCACATAGTTTCGGATAGTTTCACATAGTTTCACATAGTTTCGGATAGTTTCACATAGTGTCGGATAGTATCACATAGTTTCACATAGTTTCGGATAGTTTCGCATAGTTTCACATAGTTTCGGATAGTTTCACATAGTTTCGGATAGTTTCACATAGTTTCGGATAGTTTCACATAGTTTCAGATAGTTTCACATAGTTTCGGACAGTTTCACATAGTTTCACATAGTTTCGGATAGTTTCACATAGTTTCGGATAGTTTCACATAGTTTCGGATAGTTTCACATAGTTTCGGATAGTTTCACTAAGTTTCACATAGTTTCGGATAGTTTCACATAGTTTCACATAGTTTCGGATGGTTTCACATAGTTTCGGATAGTTTCACATAGTTTCACATAGTTTCGGATAGTTTCACATAGTTTCGGATTGTTTCAGATAGTTTCACATAGTTTCGGTTAGTTCCACACAGTGTCACATACTTTTGGATAGTTTCACATAGTTTCGGATAGTTTCACATAGTTTTACGCAGTTTCGGATAGTTTCACTTAGTTTCACATAGTTTCGCATAGTTTCACATAGTTTCACAAAGTTTCACATAGTTTCTAAGTTCACATAGTTTCTAAGTTCTCATAGTTTCACATAGTTTTACATAGTTTTATATAGTTTTACATAGTTTCACATAGTTTCGCATAGTTTCACATAGTTTCACATAGTTTCGGATAGTTTCACATAGATTCGGATAGTTTCACATAGTTTCACATAGTTTCGGATAGTTTCACATAGTTTCACATAGCTTCACATAGTTTCACATAGTTTCACATAGTTTCGGATAGTTTCACATAGTTTCACATAGTTTCGGATAGTTTCACATAGTTTCGGATAGTTTCACATAGTTTCACATAGTTTCGGATAGTTTCACATAGTTTCACATAGTTTCACATAGTTCCACATAGTTTCGGATAGTTTCACATAGTTTCACAAAGTTTCACATAGTTCCACATAGTTTCGGATAGTATCACAAAGTTTCACATAGTTTCACATAGTTTCGGATCGTTTCACATAGTTTCGGATAGTTTCACATAGTTTCACATAATTTCGGATAGTTTCACATAGTTTCACATAGTTTCAGATAGTTTCGGATAGTTTCACATAGTTTCACATAGTTCCACATAGTTTCGGATAGTTTCACATAGTTTCACATAGTTTCGGATAGTTTCACATAGTTTCACATAGTTTCGGATAGTTTCACATAGTTTCGGTTATTTTCACATAGTTTCACATAGTTTCACATAGTTTCACATAGTTCCACATAGTTTTACATAGTTTCACATAGTTTCGGATAGTTTCACAGAGTTTCGAATAGTTTCACATAGTTTCGGATAGTTTCTCATAGTTTCACATATTTTCGGATAGTTTCACATAGTTTCGGATCGTTTCACATAGTTTCGGATAGTTTCACATAGTTTCACATAGTTTCAGATAGTTTCACATAGTTTCGGATAGTTTCGGATAGTTTCACATAGTTTCACATAGTTTCGGATAGTTTCACATAGTTTCGGATAGTATCACATAGTTTCACATAGTTTCACATAGTTTCACATAGTTTCGCATAGTTTCACATAGTTTCACATAGTTTCGGATAGTTCCAAATAGTTTCAAATAGTTTCACATGGTTTCGGATAGTTTCACATAGTTTCACATTGTTTCACAAAGTTTCGCATAGTTTCACATAGTTTCACATAGTTTCACATAGTTTCACATAGTTTCGCATAGTTTCACATAGTTTCACAAAGTTTCACATAGTTTCTAAGTTCTCATAGTTTCTAAGTTCTCATAGTTTCACATAGTTTACATAGTTTTATATAGTTTTACATAGTTTCACATAGTTTCGCATAGTTTCACATAGTTTCACATAGTTTCGGATAGTTTCACATAGATTCGGATAGTTTCACATAGTTTCACATAGTTTCACATAGTTTCACATAGCTTCACATAGTTTCACATAGTTTAGCATAGTTTCACATAGTTTCGGATAGTTTCACATAGTTTCAATTAGTTTCGGATATTTTCACATAGTTTCACATAGTTTCGGTTAGTTTCACATAGTTTCGGATAGTTTCTCATAATTTCGGATTGTTTCAGATAGTTTCACATAGTTTCGGTTAATTCCACATAGTGTCACCTAGTTTTGGATAGTTTCACATAGTTTCGGATAGTTTCACATAGTTTTACGTAGTTTCGGATAGTTTCACATAGTTTCAGATAGTTTCGAATAGTTTCACATAGTGTCACATAGTTTCACATAGTTTCGGATAGTTTCACATAGTTTCACATAGTTTCGGATAGTTTCATGTAGTGTCACATAGTTTCACAAAGTTTCACATAGTTTCACATAGTTTCACATAGTTTCGGATAGTTTCACATAGTTTCACATAGTTTCGGATATTTTCACATAGTTTCACATAGTTTCGGTTAGTTTCACATAGTTTCGGATAGTTTCACATAGTTTCGGATAGTTTCACATAGTTTCGGAAAGTTTCACATAGTTTCGGATAGTTTCGGATAGTTTTACATAGTTTCGGATAGTTTCACATAGTGTGACATAGTTTCGGACAGTTTCACATAGTTTCGGATAGTTTCGGATAGTTTTACATAGTTTCGGATAGTTTCACATAGTGTCACATAGTTTCGGATAGTTTCACATAGTTTCGGATAGTTTCACGTAGTGTCGCATAGTTTCACATAGTTTCAGATAGTTTCACATAGCTTCGCATAGTTTCACATAGTTTCTAAGTTCACATAGTTTCTAAGTTCTCATAGTTTCACATAGTTTCTAAGTTCACATAGTTTCTAAGTTCTCATAGTTTCACATAGTTTCGGATAGTTTCACATAGTTTCGGATAGTTTCACATAGTTTCGGATAGTTTCACATAGTTTCGGATAGTTTCGGATAGTTTTACATAGTTTCGGATAGTTTCACATAGTGTCACATAGTTTCGGATAGTTTCACATAGTTTCGGATAGTTTCGGATAGTTTTACATAGTTTCGGATAGTTTCACATAGTGTCACATAGTTTCGGATAGTTTCACATAGTTTCGGATAGTTTCACGTAGTGTCGCATAGTTTCACATAGTTTCAGATAGTTTCACATAGTTTCGCATAGTTTCACATAGTTTCGCTTACTTTCACATAGTTTCGCATAGTTTCACATAGTTTCTAAGTTCACATAGTTTCTAAGTTCTCATAGTTTCACATAGTTTTGCATAGTTTTATATAGTTTTACATAGTTTCGGATAGTTTCGGATAGTTTCACATAGTTTCACATAGTTTCGGATAGTTTCACATAGATTCGGATAGTTTCTCATAGTTTCGGATAGTTTCACATAGTTTCACATAGCTTCACATAGTTTCGGATAGTTTCGGATAGTTTCACATAGTTTCACATAATTTCGGAATGTTTCACGTAGTTTCGGATAGTTTAACATAGTTTCACATAGTTTCGGATAGTTTCACATAGTTTCACATAGTTTCAAATAGTTTCGGACAGTTTCACATAGTTTCGGATAGTTTCACATAGTCTCACATAGTTTCGGATAGTTTCGGATAGTTTCACATAGTGTCACATAGTTTCACATAGTTTCGGAGAGTTTCACGTAGTTTCGGATAGTTTCATATAGTGTCACATAGTTTCACATAGTTTCGGATAGTTTCACATAGTTTCAAATAGTTTCGGACAGTTTCACATAGTTTCGGATAGTTTCACATAGTTTCGGATAGTTTCACATAGTTTCGGATAGTTTAACATAGTTTCACATAACTTCGGATAGTTTCACATAGTTTCACATAGCTTCACATAGTTTCGGATAGTTTCACATAGTTTCACATAGTTTCGGATAGTTTCACATAGTTTCGGATTGTTTCAGATAGTTTCACATAGTTTCGGTTAGTTCCACACAGTGTCACATACTTTTGGATAGTTTCACATAGTTTCGGATAGTTTCACATAGTTTTACGCAGTTTCGGATAGTTTCACTTAGTTTCACATAGTTTCGCATAGTTTCACATAGTTTCACAAAGTTTCACATAGTTTCTAAGTTCACATAGTTTCTAAGTTCTCATAGTTTCACATAGTTTTACATAGTTTTATATAGTTTTACATAGTTTCACATAGTTTCGCATAGTTTCACATAGTTTCACATAGTTTCGGATAGTTTCACATAGATTCGGATAGTTTCACATAGTTTCACATAGTTTCGGATAGTTTCACATAGTTTCACATAGCTTCACATAGTTTCACATAGTTTCACATAGTTTCGGATAGTTTCACATAGTTTCACATAGTTTCGGATAGTTTCACATAGTTTCACATAGTTTCGGATAGTTTCACATAGTTTCACATAGTTTCGGATAGTTTCACATAGTTTCACATAGTTTCACATAGTTCCACATAGTTTCGGATAGTTTCACATAGTTTCACAAAGTTTCACATAGTTCCACATAGTTTCGGATAGTATCACAAAGTTTCACATAGTTTCACATAGTTTCGGATCGTTTCACATAGTTTCGGATAGTTTCACATAGTTTCACATAATTTCGGATAGTTTCACATAGTTTCACATAGTTTCAGATAGTTTCGGATAGTTTCACATAGTTTCACATAGTTCCACATAGTTTCGGATAGTTTCACATAGTTTCACATAGTTTCGGATAGTTTCACATAGTTTCACATAGTTTCGGATAGTTTCACATAGTTTCGGTTATTTTCACATAGTTTCACATAGTTTCACATAGTTCCACATAGTTTTACATAGTTTCACATAGTTTCGGATAGTTTCACAGAGTTTCGAATAGTTTCACATAGTTTCGGATAGTTTCACATAGTTTCACATAGTTTCACATAGTTTCGGATAGTTTCACATAGTTTCGGATCGTTTCACATAGTTTCGGATAGTTTCACATAGTTTCACATAGTTTCAGATAGTCTCACATAGTTTCACATAGTTTCGGATAGTTTCGGATAGT
This sequence comes from Parasteatoda tepidariorum, assembly GCF_982258835.1. Lineage (NCBI taxonomy): Eukaryota > Metazoa > Arthropoda > Arachnida > Araneae > Theridiidae > Parasteatoda > Parasteatoda tepidariorum. The sequence continues at coordinate 107,274,012 of NC_141758.1, forward strand.
TTCACATAGTTTCACATAGTTTCGGATAGTTTCACATAGTTTCGGATAGTATCACATAGTTTCACATAGTTTCACATAGTTTCGCATAGTTTCACATAGTTTCACATAGTTTCGGATAGTTCCAAATAGTTTCAAATAGTTTCACATGGTTTCGGATAGTTTCACATAGTTTCACATTGTTTCACAAAGTTTCGCATAGTTTCACATAGTTTCACATAGTTTCACATAGTTCCGCATAGTTTCACATAGTTTCACAAAGTTTCACATAGTTTCTAAGTTCTCATAGTTTCTAAGTTCTCATAGTTTCACATAGTTTACATAGTTTTATATAGTTTTACATAGTTTCACATAGTTTCGCATAGTTTCACATAGTTTCACATAGTTTCGGATAGTTTCACATAGATTCGGATAGTTTCACATAGTTTCACATAGTTTCACATAGCTTCACATAGTTTCACATAGTTTAGCATAGTTTCACAAAGTTTCGGATAGTTTCACATAGTTTCAATTAGTTTCGGATATTTTCACATAGTTTCACATAGTTTCGGTTACTTTCACATAGTTTCGGATAGTTTCTCATAATTTCGGATTGTTTCAGATAGTTTCACATAGTTTCGGTTAATTCCACATAGTGTCACCTAGTTTTGGATAGTTTCACATAGTTTCGGATAGTTTCACATAGTTTTACGTAGTTTCGGATAGTTTCACATAGTTTCAGATAGTTTCGAATAGTTTCACATAGTGTCACATAGTTTCACATAGTTTCGGATAGTTTCACATAGTTTCACATAGTTTCGGATAGTTTCATGTAGTGTCACATAGTTTCACAAAGTTTCACATAGTTTCACATAGTTTCACATAGTTTCGGATAGTTTCACATAGTTTCACATAGTTTCGGATATTTTCACATAGTTTCACATAGTTTCGGTTAGTTTCACATAGTTTCGGATAGTTTCACATAGTTTCGGATAGTTTCACATAGTTTCGGATAGTTTCACATAGTTTCGGATAGTTTCGGATAGTTTTACATAGTTTCGGATAGTTTCACATAGTGTGACATAGTTTCGGACAGTTTCACATAGTTTCGGATAGTTTCGGATAGTTTTACATAGTTTCGGATAGTTTCACATAGTGTCACATAGTTTCGGATAGTTTCACATAGTTTCGGATAGTTTCACGTAATGTCGCATAGTTTCACATAGTTTCAGATAGTTTCACATAGCTTCGCATAGTTTCACATAGTTTCTAAGTTCACATAGTTTCTAAGTTCTCATAGTTTCACATAGTTTCTAAGTTCACATAGTTTCTAAGTTCTCATAGTTTCACATAGTTTCGGATAGTTTCACATAGTTTCGGATAGTTTCACATAGTTTCGGATAGTTTCACATAGTTTCGGATAGTTTCGGATAGTTTTACATAGTTTCGGATAGTTTCACATAGTGTCACATAGTTTCGGATAGTTTCACGTAGTTTCGGATAGTTTCGGATAGTTTTACATAGTTTCGGATAGTTTCACATAGTGTCACATAGTTTCGGATAGTTTCACATAGTTTCGGATAGTTTCACGTAGTGTCGCATAGTTTCACATAGTTTCAGATAGTTTCACATAGTTTCGCATAGTTTCACATAGTTTCACATAGTTTCTCAGTTCACATAATTTCTAAGTTCGCATAGTTTCTAAGCTCACATAGTTTCTAAGTTCACATAGTTTCGCATAGATTCACATAGTTTCACATAGTTTCGCATAGTTTCACATAGTTTCGCTTACTTTCACATAGTTTCGCATAGTTTCACATAGTTTCTAAGTTCACATAGTTTCTAAGTTCTCATAGTTTCACATAGTTTTGCATAGTTTTATATAGTTTTACATAGTTTCACATAGTTTCGGATAGTTTCACTTAGTTTCACATAGTTTCGGATAGTTTCACATAGATTCGGATAGTTTCTCATAGTTTCGGATAGTTTCACATAGTTTCACATAGCTTCACATAGTTTCGGATAGTTTCGGATAGTTTCACATAGTTTCACATAATTTCGGAATGTTTCACGTAGTTTCGGATAGTTTAACATAGTTTCACATAGTTTCGGATAGTTTCACATAGTTTCACATAGTTTCAAATAGTTTCGGACAGTTTCACATAGTTTCGGATAGTTTCACATAGTCTCACATAGTTTCGGATAGTTTCACATAGTTTCGGATAGTTTCACATAGTGTCACATAGTTTCACATAGTTTCGGAGAGTTTCACGTAGTTTCGGATAGTTTCATATAGTGTCACATAGTTTCACATAGTTTCGGATAGTTTCACATAGTTTCAAATAGTTTCGGACAGTTTCACATAGTTTCGGATAGTTTCACATAGTTTCACATAGTTTCGGATAGTTTCACATAGTTTCGGATAGTTTAACATAGTTTCACATAACTTCGGATAGTTTCACATAGTTTCACATAGCTTCACATAGTTTCGGATAGTTTCACATAGTTTCACATAGTTTCGGATAGTTTCACATAGTTTCACATAGTTTCGGATAGTTTCACATAGTTTCACACAGTTTCGGATATTTTCACATAGTTTCACATAGTTTCGGTTAGTTTCACATATTTTCGGATTGTTTCAGATAGTTTCACATAGTTTCGGTTAGTTCCACATAGTGTCACATAGTTTTGGATAGTTTCACATAGTTTCGGATAGTTTCACATAGTTTTACGCAGTTTCGGATAGTTTCACATAGTTTCACATAGTGTCACATAGTTTCACATAGTTTCAGATAGTTTCACATAGTTTCACATAGTTTCGGATAGTTTCATGTATTGTCACATAGTTTCAGATAGTTTCGGACAATTTCACATAGTTTCACATAGTTTCAGATAGTCTCACATAGTTTCACATAGTTTCGGATAGTTTCACTTAGTTTCACATAGTTTCACATATTTTCGGATAGTTTCACATAGTTTCGGACAGTTTCACATAGTTTCACATAGTTTCTCAGTTCACATAATTTCTAAGTTCGCATAGTTTCTAAGCTCACATAGTTTCTAAGTTCACATAGTTTCGCATAGATTCACATAGTTTCACATAGTTTCGCATAGTTTCACATAGTTTCGCTTACTTTCACATAGTTTCGCATAGTTTCACATAGTTTCTAAGTTCACATAGTTTCTAAGTTCTCATAGTTTCACATAGTTTTGCATAGTTTTATATAGTTTTACATAGTTTCACATAGTTTCGGATAGTTTCACTTAGTTTCACATAGTTTCACATAGTTTCACATAGTTTCGGATAGTTTCACATAGATTCGGATAGTTTCTCATAGTTTCGGATAGTTTCACATAGTTTCGGATAGTTTCACATAGTCTCACATAGTTTCGGATAGTTTCACATAGTTTCGGATAGTTTCACATAGTGTCACATAGTTTCACATAGTTTCGGAGAGTTTCACGTAGTTTCGGATAGTTTCATATAGTGTCACATAGTTTCACATAGTTTCGGATAGTTTCACATAGTTTCACATAGTTTCAAATAGTTTCGGACAGTTTCACATAGTTTCGGATAGTTTCACATAGTTTCACATAGTTTCGGATAGTTTCACATAGTTTCGGATAGTTTAACATAGTTTCACATAACTTCGGATAGTTTCACATAGTTTCACATAGCTTCACATAGTTTCGGATAGTTTCACATAGTTTCACATAGTTTCACATAGTTTCGGATAGTTTCACATAGTTTCACATAGTTTCGGATAGTTTCACATAGTTTCACACAGTTTCGGATATTTTCACATAGTTTCACATAGTTTCGGATAGTTTCACATATTTTCGGATTGTTTCAGATAGTTTCACATAGTTTCGGTTAGTTCCACATAGTGTCACATAGTTTTGGATAGTTTCACATAGTTTCGGATAGTTTCACATAGTTTTACGCAGTTTCGGATAGTTTCACATAGTTTCACATAGTGTCACATAGTTTCACATAGTTTCAGATAGTTTCACATAGTTTCACATAGTTTCGGATAGTTTCATGTATTGTCACATAGTTTCAGATAGTTTCGGACAATTTCACATAGTTTCACATAGTTTCAGATAGTCTCACATAGTTTCACATAGTTTCGGATAGTTTCACTTAGTTTCACATAGTTTCACATATTTTCGGATAGTTTCACATAGTTTCGGACAGTTTCACATAGTTTCACATAGTTTCACATAGTATCGGATAGTTTCACATAGTTTCGGATAGTTTCACATAGTTTCGGATAGTATCACATAGTTTCACATAGTTTCACATAGTTTCGCATAGTTTCACATAGTTTCACATAGTTTCGGAGAGTTCCAAATAGTTTCAAATAGTTTGAATTGGTTTCGGATAGTTTCACATTGTTTCACAAAGTTTCGCATAGTTTCACATAGTTTCACATAGTTTCGCATAGTTTCACATAGTTTCACAAAGTTTCACATAGTTTCTAAGTTCACATAGTTTCTAAGTTCTCATAGTTTCACATAGTTTTACATAGGTTTATATAATTTTACATAGTTTCACATAGTTTCGCATAGTTTCACATAGTTTCACAAAGTTTCGGATAGTTTCACATAGTCTCACATAGTTTCGGATAGTTTCACATAGTGTCACATAGTTTCACATAGTTTCGGAGAGTTTCACGTAGTTTCGGATAGTTTAACATAGTTTCACATAGTTTCGGATAGTTTCACATAGTTTCACATAGTTTCAAATAGTTTCGGACAGTTTCACATAGTTTCGGATAGTTTCACATAGTCTCACATAGTTTCGGATAGTTTCACATAGTTTCGGATAGTTTCACATAGTGTCACATAGTTTCACATAGTTTCGGAGAGTTTCACGTAGTTTCGGATAGTTTAACATAGTTTCACATAGTTTCGGATAGTTTCACATAGTTTCACATAGTTTCAAATAGTTTCGGACAGTTTCACATAGTTTCGGATAGTTTCACATAGTTTCAAATAGTTTCGGACAGTTTCACATAGTTTCGGATAGTTTCACATAGTTTCACATAGTTTCGGATAGTTTCACATAGTTTCGGATAGTTTAACATAGTTTCACATAACTTCGGATAGTTTCACATAGTTTCACATAGCTTCACATAGTTTCGGATAGTTTCACATAGTTTCACATAGTTTCGGATAGTTTCACATAGTTTCACATAGTTTCGGATAGTTTCACATAGTTTCACACAGTTTCGGATATTTTCACATAGTTTCGGATAGTTTCACATATTTTCGGATTGTTTCAGATAGTTTCACATAGTTTCGGTTAGTTCCACATAGTGTCACATAGTTTTGGACAGTTTCACATAGTTTCGGATAGTTTCACATAGTTTTACGCAGTTTCGGATAGTTTCACATAGTTTCACATAGTGTCACATAGTTTCACATAGTTTCAGATAGTCTCACATAGTTTCACATAGTTTCGGATAGTTTCACTTAGTTTCACATAGTTTCACATATTTTCGGATAGTTTCACATAGTTTCGGACAGTTTCACATAGTTTCACATAGTTTCACATAGTATCGGATAGTTTCACATAGTTTCGGATAGTTTCACATAGTTTCGGATAGTATCACATAGTTTCACATAGTTTCACATAGTTTCACATAGTTTCGCATAGTTTCACATAGTTTCACATAGTTTCGGAGAGTTCCAAATAGTTTCAAATAGTTTGAATTGGTTTCGGATAGTTTCACATAGTTTCACATTGTTTCACAAAGTTTCGCATAGTTTCACATAGTTTCACATAGTTTCGCATAGTTTCACATAGTTTCAGAAAGTTTCACATAGTTTCTAAGTTCACATAGTTTCTAAGTTCTCATAGTTTCACATAGTTTTACATAGGTTTATATAGTTTTACATAGTTTCACATAGTTTCGCATAGTTTCACATAGTTTCACAAAGTTTCGGATAGTTTCACATAGATTCGGATAGTTTCACATAGTTTCGGATAGTTTCACATAGTTTCACATAGCTTCACATAGTTTCACATAGTTTCACATAGTTTCACATAGTTTCGGATAGTTTCACATAGTTTCAATTAGTTTCGGATATTTTCACATAGTTTCGGTTAGTTTCACATAGTTTCGGATAGTTTCTCATAGTTTCGGATTGTTTCAGATAGTTTCACATAGTTTCGGTTAATTCCACATAGTGTCACCTAGTTTTGGATAGTTTCACATAGTTTCGGATAGTTTCACATAGTTTTACGTAGTTTCGGATAGTTTCACATAGTTTCAGATAGTTTCGGATAGTTTCACATAGTGTCACATAGTTTCACATAGTTTCGGATAGTTTCACATAGTTTCACATCGTTTCGGATAGTTTCATGTAGTGTCACATAGTTTCACATAGTTTCGGATAGTTTCACATAGTTTCACATAGTTTCAGATAGTCTCACATAGTTTCACATAGTTTCGGATAGTTTCACTTAGTTTCACATAGTTTTGGATAGTTTCACATAGTTTCGGATAGTTTCACATAGTGTCGGATAGTATCACATAGTTTCAAATAGTTTCACATGGTTTCGGAGAGTTTCATATAGTTTCACATAGTTTCGGATAGTTTCGGATAGTTTCACTTAGTTTCACATAGTTTCACATAGTTTCGGATAGTTTCACATAGTTTCACATAGTTTCACATAGTTTCACATAGTTTTGGATAGTTTCACATAGTTTCGGATAGTTTCACATAGTGTCGGATAGTATCACATAGTTTCACATAGTTTCGGATAGTTTCGCATAGTTTCACATAGTTTCGGATAGTTTCACATAGTTTCGGATAGTTTCACATAGTTTCACATAGTTTCGGATAGTTTCACATAGTTTCAGATAGTTTCACATAGTTTCGGATAGTTTCACATAGTTTCACATAGTTTCGGATAGTTTCACATAGTTTCGGATAGTTTCACATAGTTTCGGATAGTTTCACATAGTTTCGGATAGTTTCACTAAGTTTCACATAGTTTCGGATAGTTTCACATAGTTTCACATAGTTTCGGATGGTTTCACATAGTTTCGGATAGTTTCACATAGTTTCACATAGTTTCGGATAGTTTCAAATAGTTTCGGATTGTTTCAGATAGTTTCACATAGTTTCGGTTAGTTCCACATAGTGTCACATAGTTTTGGATAGTTTCACATAGTTTCGGATAGTTTCACATAGTTTTACGCAGTTTCGGATAGTTTCACTTAGTTTCACATAGTTTCGCATAGTTTCACATAGTTTCACAAAGTTTCACATAGTTTCTAAGTTCACATAGTTTCTAAGTTCTCATAGTTTCACATAGTTTTACATAGTTTTATATAGTTTTACATAGTTTCACCTAGTTTCGCATAGTTTCACATAGTTTCACATAGTTTCGGATAGTTTCACATAGATTCGGATAGTTTCACATAGTTTCACATAGTTTCGGATAGTTTCACATAGTTTCACATAGCTTCACATAGTTTCACATAGTTTCACATAGTTTCACATAGTTTCACATAGTTTCACATAGTTTTGGATATTTTCACAAAGTTTCACATAGTTTCACATAGATTCGGATAGTTTCACATAGTCTCACATAGTTTCACATAGTTTCGGATAGTTTCACTTAGTTTCACATAGTTTCACATAGTTTCGGATATTTTCACATAGTTTCGGTTAGTTTCACATAGTTTCACATAGTTTCGGATAGTATCACATAGTTTCACATAGTTTCGCATAGTTTCACATAGTTTCACATAGTTTCGGATAGTTTCAAATAGTTTCAAATAGTTTCACATGGTTTCGGAGAGTTTCATATAGTTTCACATAGTTTCGGATAGTTTCGGATAGTTTCACATAGTTTCACATAGTTTCGGATAGTTTCACATAGTTTCACATAGTTTCACATAGTTTTGGATAGTTTCACATAGTTTCGGATAGTTTCACATAGTGTCGGATAGTATCACATAGTTTACATAGTTTCGGATAGTTTCGCATAGTTTCACATAGTTTCGGATAGTTTCACATAGTTTCGGATAGTTTCACATAGTTTCGGATAGTTTCACATAGTTTCAGATAGTTTCACATAGTTTCGGACAGTTTCACATAGTTTCACATAGTTTCGGATAGTTTCACATAGTTTCGGATAGTTTCACATAGTTTCGGATAGTTTCACATAGTTTCGGATAGTTTCACTAAGTTTCACATAGTTTCGGATAGTTTCACATAGTTTCACATAGTTTCGGATGGTTTCACATAGTTTCGGATAGTTTCACATAATTTCACATAGTTTCGGATAGTTTCACATAGTTTCGGAATGTTTCAGATAGTTTCACATAGTTTCGGTTAGTTCCACACAGTGTCACATAGTTTTGGATAGTTTCACATAGTTTCGGATAGTTTCACATAGTTTTACGCAGTTTCGGATAGTTTTACGCAGTTTCGGATAGTTTCACTTAGTTTCACATAGTTTCGCATAGTTTCACAAAGTTTCACATAGTTTCTAAGTTCACATAGTTTCTAAGTTCTCATAGTTTCACATAGTTTTACATAGTTTTATATAGTTTTACATAGTTTCACATAGTTTCGCATAGTTTCACATAGTTTCACATAGTTTCGGATAGTTTCACATAGATTCGGATAGTTTCACATAGTTTCACATAGTTTCGGATAGTTTCACATAGTTTCACATAGTTTCGGATAGTTTCACATAGTTTCACATAGTTTCGGATAGTTTCACATAGTTTCACATAGTTTCACATAGTTCCACATAGTTTCGGATAGTTTCACATAGTTTCACAAAGTTTCACATAGTTCCACATAGTTTCGGATAGTATCACAAAGCTTCACATAGTTTCACATAGTTTCGGATCGTTTCACATAGTTTCGGATAGTTTCACATAGTTTCACATAATTTCGGATAGTTTCACATAGTTTCACATAGTTTCAGATAGTTTCGGATAGTTTCACATAGATTCGGATAGTTTCACATAGTTTCACATAGTTTCGGATAGTTTCACATAGTTTCACATAGCTTCACATAGTTTCACATAGTTTCACATAGTTTCGGATAGTTTCACATAGTTTCACATAGTTTCGGATATTTTCACAAAGTTTCACATAGTTTCACATAGATTCGGATAGTTTCACATAGTCTCACATAGTTTCACATAGTTTCGGATAGTTTCACTTAGTTTCACATAGTTTCACATAGTTTCGGATATTTTCACATAGTTTCGGATAGTTTCACATAGTTTCACATAGTTTCGGATAGTATCACATAGTTTCACATAGTTTCGCATAGTTTCACATAGTTTCACATAGTTTCGGATAGTTTCAAATAGTTTCAAATAGTTTCACATGGTTTCGGAGAGTTTCATATAGTTTCACATAGTTTCGGATAGTTTCGGATAGTTTCACATAGTTTCGGATAGTTTCACATAGTTTCACATAGTTTCACATAGTTTCACATAGTTTTGGATAGTTTCACATAGTTTCGGATAGTTTCACATAGTGTCGGATAGTATCACATAGTTTCACATAGTTTCGGATAGTTTCGCATAGTTTCACATAGTTTCGGATAGTTTCACATAGTTTCACATAGTTTCGGATAGTTTCACATAGTTTCACATAGTTTCGGATAGTTTCACATAGTTTCACACAGTTTCGGATATTTTCACATAGTTTCGGATAGTTTCACATATTTTCGGATTGTTTCAGATAGTTTCACATAGTTTCGGTTAGTTCCACATAGTGTCACATAGTTTTGGACAGTTTCACATAGTTTCGGATAGTTTCACATAGTTTTACGCAGTTTCGGATAGTTTCACATAGTTTCACATAGTGTCACATAGTTTCACATAGTTTCAGATAGTCTCACATAGTTTCACATAGTTTCGGATAGTTTCACTTAGTTTCACATAGTTTCACATATTTTCGGATAGTTTCACATAGTTTCGGACAGTTTCACATAGTTTCACATAGTTTCACATAGTATCGGATAGTTTCACATAGTTTCGGATAGTTTCACATAGTTTCGGATAGTATCACATAGTTTCACATAGTTTCACATAGTTTCGCATAGTTTCACATAGTTTCACATAGTTTCGGAGAGTTCCAAATAGTTTCAAATAGTTTGAATTGGTTTCGGATAGTTTCACATAGTTTCACATTGTTTCACAAAGTTTCGCATAGTTTCACATAGTTTCACATAGTTTCGCATAGTTTCACATAGTTTCAGAAAGTTTCACATAGTTTCTAAGTTCACATAGTTTCTAAGTTCTCATAGTTTCACATAGTTTTACATAGGTTTATATAGTTTTACATAGTTTCACATAGTTTCGCATAGTTTCACATAGTTTCACAAAGTTTCGGATAGTTTCACATAGATTCGGATAGTTTCACATAGTTTCGGATAGTTTCACATAGTTTCACATAGCTTCACATAGTTTCACATAGTTTCACATAGTTTCACATAGTTTCGGATAGTTTCACATAGTTTCAATTAGTTTCGGATATTTTCACATAGTTTCACATAGTTTCGGATAGTTTCACATAGTTTCAATTAGTTTCGGATATTTTCACATAGTTTCGGTTAGTTTCACATAGTTTCGGATAGTTTCTCATAGTTTCGGATTGTTTCAGATAGTTTCACATAGTTTCGGTTAATTCCACATAGTGTCACCTAGTTTTGGATAGTTTCACATAGTTTCGGATAGTTTCACATAGTTTTACGTAGTTTCGGATAGTTTCACATAGTTTCAGATAGTTTCGGATAGTTTCACATAGTGTCACATAGTTTCACATAGTTTCGGATAGTTTCACATAGTTTCACATCGTTTCGGATAGTTTCATGTAGTGTCACATAGTTTCACATAGTTTCGGATAGTTTCACATAGTTTCACATAGTTTCAGATAGTCTCACATAGTTTCACATAGTTTCGGATAGTTTCACTTAGTTTCACATAGTTTTGGATAGTTTCACATAGTTTCGGATAGTTTCACATAGTGTCGGATAGTATCACATAGTTTCAAATAGTTTCACATGGTTTCGGAGAGTTTCATATAGTTTCACATAGTTTCGGATAGTTTCGGATAGTTTCACATAGTTTCACATAGTTTCACATAGTTTCGGATAGTTTCACATAGTTTCACATAGTTTCACATAGTTTCACATAGTTTCACATAGTTTTGGATAGTTTCACATAGTTTCGGATAGTTTCACATAGTGTCGGATAGTATCACATAGTTTCACATAGTTTCGGATAGTTTCGCATAGTTTCACATAGTTTCGGATAGTTTCACATAGTTTCGGATAGTTTCACATAGTTTCACATAGTTTCGGATAGTTTCACATAGTTTCAGATAGTTTCACATAGTTTCGGATAGTTTCACATAGTTTCACATAGTTTCGGATAGTTTCACATAGTTTCGGATAGTTTCACATAGTTTCGGATAGTTTCACATAGTTTCGGATAGTTTCACTAAGTTTCACATAGTTTCGGATAGTTTCACATAGTTTCACATAGTTTCGGATGGTTTCACATAGTTTCGGATAGTTTCACATAGTTTCACATAGTTTCGGATAGTTTCAAATAGTTTCGGATTGTTTCAGATAGTTTCACATAGTTTCGGTTAGTTCCACATAGTGTCACATAGTTTTGGATAGTTTCACATAGTTTCGGATAGTTTCACATAGTTTTACGCAGTTTCGGATATTTTCACTTAGTTTCACATAGTTTCGCATAGTTTCACATAGTTTCACAAAGTTTCGGATAGTTTCACATAGTTTCGGATAGTTTCACATAGTTTCGGATAGTTTCACATAGTTTCGGATAGTTTCACTAAGTTTCACATAGTTTCGGATAGTTTCACATAGTTTCACATAGTTTCGGATGGTTTCACATAGTTTCGGATAGTTTCACATAGTTTCACATAGTTTCGGATAGTTTCAAATAGTTTCGGATTGTTTCAGATAGTTTCACATAGTTTCGGATAGTTTCACATAGTTTCACATAGTTTCGGATAGTTTCACATAGTTTCGGATAGTTTCACATAGTTTCGGATAGTTTCACATAGTTTCGGATAGTTTCACTAAGTTTCACATAGTTTCGGATAGTTTCACATAGTTTCACATAGTTTCGGATGGTTTCACATAGTTTCGGATAGTTTCACATAGTTTCACATAGTTTGGGATAGTTTCACATAGTTTCACATAGTTTCGGATAGTTTCACATAGTTTCGGATAGTTTCAAATAGTTTCATACAGTTTCACATAGTTTCGGATAGTTTCACATAGTTTCGGATAGTTTAACATAGTTTCACATAGTTTCGGATAGTTTCACATAGTTTCACATACTTTCGGATAGTTTCACATAGTTTCACATAGTTTCGGATAGTTTCACATAGTTTCGGATAGTTTCACATAGTTTCAGATAGTTTCACATAGTTTCGGACAGTTTCACATAGTTTCACATAGTTTCGGATAGTTTCACATAGTTTCGGATAGTTTCACATAGTTTCGGATAGTTTCACATAGTTTCGGATAGTTTCACTAAGTTTCACATAGTTTCGGATAGTTTCACATAGTTTCACATAGTTTCGGATGGTTTCACATAGTTTCGGATAGTTTCACATAATTTCACATAGTTTCGGATAGTTTCACATAGTTTCGGAATGTTTCAGATAGTTTCACATAGTTTCGGTTAGTTCCACACAGTGTCACATAGTTTTGGATAGTTTCACATAGTTTCGGATAGTTTCACATAGTTTTACGCAGTTTCGGATAGTTTCACTTAGTTTCACATAGTTTCGCATAGTTTCACAAAGTTTCACATAGTTTCTAAGTTCACATAGTTTCTAAGTTCTCATAGTTTCACATAGTTTTACATAGTTTTATATAGTTTTACATAGTTTCACATAGTTTCGCATAGTTTCACATAGTTTCACATAGTTTCGGATAGTTTCACATAGATTCGGATAGTTTCACATAGTTTCACATAGTTTCGGATAGTTTCACATAGTTTCACATAGTTTCGGATAGTTTCACATAGTTTCACATAGTTTCGGATAGTTTCACATAGTTTCACATAGTTTCACATAGTTCCACATAGTTTCGGATAGTTTCACATAGTTTCACAAAGTTTCACATAGTTCCACATAGTTTCGGATAGTATCACAAAGCTTCACATAGTTTCACATAGTTTCGGATCGTTTCACATAGTTTCGGATAGTTTCACATAGTTTCACATAATTTCGGATAGTTTCACATAGTTTCACATAGTTTCAGATAGTTTCGGATAGTTTCACATAGATTCGGATAGTTTCACATAGTTTCACATAGTTTCGGATAGTTTCACATAGTTTCACATAGCTTCACATAGTTTCACATAGTTTCACATAGTTTCGGATAGTTTCACATAGTTTCACATAGTTTCGGATATTTTCACAAAGTTTCACATAGTTTCACATAGATTCGGATAGTTTCACATAGTCTCACATAGTTTCACATAGTTTCGGATAGTTTCACTTAGTTTCACATAGTTTCACATAGTTTCGGATATTTTCACATAGTTTCGGATAGTTTCACATAGTTTCACCTAGTTTCGGATAGTATCACATAGTTTCACATAGTTTCGCATAGTTTCACATAGTTTCACATAGTTTCGGATAGTTTCAAATAGTTTCAAATAGTTTCACATGGTTTCGGAGAGTTTCATATAGTTTCACATAGTTTCGGATAGTTTCGGATAGTTTCACATAGTTTCGGATAGTTTCACATAGTTTCACATAGTTTCACATAGTTTCACATAGTTTTGGATAGTTTCACATAGTTTCGGATAGTTTCACATAGTGTCGGATAGTATCACATAGTTTCACATAGTTTCGGATAGTTTCGCATAGTTTCACATAGTTTCGGATAGTTTCACATAGTTTCACATAGTTTCGGATAGTTTCACATAGTTTCACATAGTTTCGGATAGTTTCACATAGTTTCACACAGTTTCGGATATTTTCACATAGTTTCGGATAGTTTCACATATTTTCGGATTGTTTCAGATAGTTTCACATAGTTTCGGTTAGTTCCACATAGTGTCACATAGTTTTGGACAGTTTCACATAGTTTCGGATAGTTTCACATAGTTTTACGCAGTTTCGGATAGTTTCACATATTTTCACATAGTGTCACATAGTTTCACATAGTTTCAGATAGTCTCACATAGTTTCACATAGTTTCGGATAGTTTCACTTAGTTTCACATAGTTTCACATATTTTCGGATAGTTTCACATAGTTTCGGACAGTTTCACATAGTTTCACATAGTTTCACATAGTATCGGATAGTTTCACATAGTTTCGGATAGTTTCACATAGTTTCGGATAGTATCACATAGTTTCACATAGTTTCACATAGTTTCGCATAGTTTCACATAGTTTCACATAGTTTCGGAGAGTTCCAAATAGTTTCAAATAGTTTGAATTGGTTTCGGATAGTTTCACATAGTTTCACATTGTTTCACAAAGTTTCGCATAGTTTCACATAGTTTCACATAGTTTCGCATAGTTTCACATAGTTTCAGAAAGTTTCACATAGTTTCTAAGTTCACATAGTTTCTAAGTTCTCATAGTTTCACATAGTTTTACATAGGTTTATATAGTTTTACATAGTTTCACATAGTTTCGCATAGTTTCACATAGTTTCACAAAGTTTCGGATAGTTTCACATAGATTCGGATAGTTTCACATAGTTTCGGATAGTTTCACATAGTTTCACATAGCTTCACATAGTTTCACATAGTTTCACATAGTTTCACATAGTTTCGGATAGTTTCACATAGTTTCAATTAGTTTCGGATATTTTCACATAGTTTCACATAGTTTCGGATAGTTTCACATAGTTTCAATTAGTTTCGGATATTTTCACATAGTTTCGGTTAGTTTCACATAGTTTCGGATAGTTTCTCATAGTTTCGGATTGTTTCAGATAGTTTCACATAGTTTCGGTTAATTCCACATAGTGTCACCTAGTTTTGGATAGTTTCACATAGTTTCGGATAGTTTCACATAGTTTTACGTAGTTTCGGATAGTTTCACATAGTTTCAGATAGTTTCGGATAGTTTCACATAGTGTCACATAGTTTCACATAGTTTCGGATAGTTTCACATAGTTTCACATCGTTTCGGATAGTTTCATGTAGTGTCACATAGTTTCACATAGTTTCGGATAGTTTCACATAGTTTCACATAGTTTCAGATAGTCTCACATAGTTTCACATAGTTTCGGATAGTTTCACTTAGTTTCACATAGTTTTGGATAGTTTCACATAGTTTCGGATAGTTTCACATAGTGTCGGATAGTATCACATAGTTTCAAATAGTTTCACATGGTTTCGGAGAGTTTCATATAGTTTCACATAGTTTCGGATAGTTTCGGATAGTTTCACATAGTTTCACATAGTTTCACATAGTTTCGGATAGTTTCACATAGTTTCACATAGTTTCACATAGTTTCACATAGTTTCACATAGTTTTGGATAGTTTCACATAGTTTCGGATAGTTTCACATAGTGTCGGATAGTATCACATAGTTTCACATAGTTTCGGATAGTTTCGCATAGTTTCACATAGTTTCGGATAGTTTCACATAGTTTCGGATAGTTTCACATAGTTTCACATAGTTTCGGATAGTTTCACATAGTTTCAGATAGTTTCACATAGTTTCGGATAGTTTCACATAGTTTCACATAGTTTCGGATAGTTTCACATAGTTTCGGATAGTTTCACATAGTTTCGGATAGTTTCACATAGTTTCGGATAGTTTCACTAAGTTTCACATAGTTTCGGATAGTTTCACATAGTTTCACATAGTTTCGGATGGTTTCACATAGTTTCGGATAGTTTCACATAGTTTCACATAGTTTCGGATAGTTTCAAATAGTTTCGGATTGTTTCAGATAGTTTCACATAGTTTCGGTTAGTTCCACATAGTGTCACATAGTTTTGGATAGTTTCACATAGTTTCGGATAGTTTCACATAGTTTTACGCAGTTTCGGATAGTTTCACTTAGTTTCACATAGTTTCGCATAGTTTCACATAGTTTCACAAAGTTTCACATAGTTTCTAAGTTCACATAGTTTCTAAGTTCTCATAGTTTCACATAGTTTTACATAGTTTTATATAGTTTTACATAGTTTCACCTAGTTTCGCATAGTTTCACATAGTTTCACATAGTTTCGGATAGTTTCACATAGATTCGGATAGTTTCACATAGTTTCACATAGTTTCGGATAGTTTCACATAGTTTCACATAGCTTCACATAGTTTCACATAGTTTCACATAGTTTCACATAGTTTCACATAGTTTCGGATATTTTCACAAAGTTTCACATAGTTTCACATAGATTCGGATAGTTTCACATAGTCTCACATAGTTTCACATAGTTTCGGATAGTTTCACTTAGTTTCACATAGTTTCACATAGTTTCGGATATTTTCACATAGTTTCGGATAGTTTCACATAGTTTCACATAGTTTCGGATAGTATCACATAGTTTCACATAGTTTCGCATAGTTTCACATAGTTTCACATAGTTTCGGATAGTTTCAAATAGTTTCAAATAGTTTCACATGGTTTCGGAGAGTTTCATATAGTTTCACATAGTTTCGGATAGTTTCGGATAGTTTCACATAGTTTCACATAGTTTCACATAGTTTCGGATAGTTTCACATAGTTTCACATAGTTTTGGATAGTTTCACATAGTTTCGGATAGTTTCACATAGTGTCGGATAGTATCACATAGTTTACATAGTTTCGGATAGTTTCGCATAGTTTCACATAGTTTCGGATAGTTTCACATAGTTTCGGATAGTTTCACATAGTTTCGGATAGTTTCACATAGTTTCAGATAGTTTCACATAGTTTCGGACAGTTTCACATAGTTTCACATAGTTTCGGATAGTTTCACATAGTTTCGGATAGTTTCACATAGTTTCGGATAGTTTCACATAGTTTCGGATAGTTTCACTAAGTTTCACATAGTTTCGGATAGTTTCACATAGTTTCACATAGTTTCGGATGGTTTCACATAGTTTCGGATAGTTTCACATAATTTCACATAGTTTCGGATAGTTTCACATAGTTTCGGAATGTTTCAGATAGTTTCACATAGTTTCGGTTAGTTCCACACAGTGTCACATAGTTTTGGATAGTTTCACATAGTTTCGGATAGTTTCACATAGTTTTACGCAGTTTCGGATAGTTTCACTTAGTTTCACATAGTTTCGCATAGTTTCACAAAGTTTCACATAGTTTCTAAGTTCACATAGTTTCTAAGTTCTCATAGTTTCACATAGTTTTACATAGTTTTATATAGTTTTACATAGTTTCACATAGTTTCGCATAGTTTCACATAGTTTCACATAGTTTCGGATAGTTTCACATAGATTCGGATAGTTTCACATAGTTTCACATAGTTTCGGATAGTTTCACATAGTTTCACATAGTTTCGGATAGTTTCACATAGTTTCACATAGTTTCGGATAGTTTCACATAGTTTCACATAGTTTCACATAGTTCCACATAGTTTCGGATAGTTTCACATAGTTTCACAAAGTTTCACATAGTTCCACATAGTTTCGGATAGTATCACAAAGCTTCACATAGTTTCACATAGTTTCGGATCGTTTCACATAGTTTCGGATAGTTTCACATAGTTTCACATAATTTCGGATAGTTTCACATAGTTTCACATAGTTTCAGATAGTTTCGGATAGTTTCACATAGATTCGGATAGTTTCACATAGTTTCACATAGTTTCGGATAGTTTCACATAGTTTCACATAGCTTCACATAGTTTCACATAGTTTCACATAGTTTCGGATAGTTTCACATAGTTTCACATAGTTTCGGATATTTTCACAAAGTTTCACATAGTTTCACATAGATTCGGATAGTTTCACATAGTCTCACATAGTTTCACATAGTTTCGGATAGTTTCACTTAGTTTCACATAGTTTCACATAGTTTCGGATATTTTCACATAGTTTCGGATAGTTTCACATAGTTTCACATAGTTTCGGATAGTATCACATAGTTTCACATAGTTTCGCATAGTTTCACATAGTTTCACATAGTTTCGGATAGTTTCAAATAGTTTCAAATAGTTTCACATGGTTTCGGAGAGTTTCATATAGTTTCACATAGTTTCGGATAGTTTCGGATAGTTTCACATAGTTTCGGATAGTTTCACATAGTTTCACATAGTTTCACATAGTTTTGGATAGTTTCACATAGTTTCGGATAGTTTCACATAGTGTCGGATAGTATCACATAGTTTCACATAGTTTCGGATAGTTTCGCATAGTTTCACATAGTTTCGGATAGTTTCACATAGTTTCGGATAGTTTCACATAGTTTCGGATAGTTTCACATAGTTTCAGATAGTTTCACATAGTTTCACATAGTTTCGGATAGTTTCACATAGTTTCACATAGTTTCGGATGGTTTCACATAGTTTCGGGTAGTTTCACATAGTTTCACATAGTTTCGGATAGTTTCACATAGTTTCGGATTGTTTCAGATAGTTTCACATAGTTTCGGTTAGTTCCACACAGTGTCACATAGTTTTGGATAGTTTCACATAGTTTCGGATAGTTTCACATAGTTTTACGCAGTTTCGGATAGTTTCACTTAGTTTCACATAGTTTCGCATAGTTTCACATAGTTTCACTTAGTTTCACATAGTTTCGCATAGTTTCACATAGTTTCACAAAGTTTCACATAGTTTCTAAGTTCACATAGTTTCTAAGTTCTCATAGTTTCACATAGTTTTACATAGTTTTATATAGTTTTACATAGTTTCACATAATTTCGCATAGTTTCACATAGTTTCACATAGTTTCGGATAGTTTCACATAGATTCGGATAGTTTCACATAGTTTCACATAGTTTCGGATAGTTTCACATAGTTTCACATAGCTTCACATAGTTTCACATAGTTTCACATAGTTTCGGATAGTTTCACATAGTTTCACATAGTTTCGGATAGTTTCACATAGTTTCACATAGTTTCGGATAGTTTCACATAGTTTCACATAGTTTCGGATAGTTTCACATAGTTTCACATAGTTTCACATAGTTCCACATAGTTTCGGATAGTTTCACATAGTTTCACAAAGTTTCACATAGTTCCACATAGTTTCGGATAGTATCACAAAGTTTCACATAGTTTCACATAGTTTCGGATCGTTTCACATAGTTTCGGATAGTTTCACATAGTTTCACATAATTTCGGATAGTTTCACATAGTTTCACATAGTTTCAGATAGTTTCGGATAGTTTCACATAGTTTCACATAGTTCCACATAGTTTCGGATAGTTTCACATAGTTTCACATAGTTTCGGATAGTTTCACATAGTTTCACATAGTTTCGGATAGTTTCACATAGTTTCGGTTATTTTCACATAGTTTCACATAGTTTCACATAGTTCCACATAGTTTTACATAGTTTCACATAGTTTCGGATAGTTTCACAGAGTTTCGAATAGTTTCACATAGTTTCGGATAGTTTCACATAGTTTCACATAGTTTCGGATAGTTTCACATAGTTTCGGATCGTTTCACATAGTTTCGGATAGTTTCACATAGTTTCACATAGTTTCGGATAGTTTCACATAGTTTCGGATAGTTTTACATAGTTTCACATAGTTCCACATAGTTTCGGATAGTTTCACATAGTTTCACATAGTTTCGGATAGTTTCACATAGTTTCACATAGTTTCGGATAGTTTCAAATAGTTTCACATAGTTTCGGATAGTTTCACATAGTTTCGGCTAGTTTCACATAGTTTCGGATAGTTTCACATAGTTTCACATAGTTTCGGATAGTTTCACATAGTTTCGGATCGTTTCACATAGTTTCGGATAGTTTCACATAGTTTCACATAGTTTCGGATAGTTTCACATAGTTTCGGATAGTTTTACATAGTTTCACATAGTTCCACATAGTTTCGGATAGTTTCACATAGTTTCACATAGTTTCGGATAGTTTCACATAGTTTCACATAGTTTCGGATAGTTTCACATAGTTTCTGATAGTTTCACATAGTTTCACATAGTTTCGGATGGTTTCACATAGTTTCGCATAGTTTCGGTTAGTTTCACATAGTTTCGGATAGTTTCACATAGTTTCACATAGTTTCGGATAGTTTCACATAGTTTCACATAGTTTCGGATAGTTTCACATAGTTTCACATAGTTTCGGATAGTTTCACATAGTTTCACATAGTTTCACATAGTTCCACATAGTTTCGGATAGTTTCACATAGTTTCACATAGTTTCGGATAGTTTCACATAGTTTCGGATAGTTTCACATAGTCTCGGATAGTTTCACATAGTTTCGGATAGTTTCACATAGTTTCACATAGTTTCGGATAGTTTCACATAGTTTCACATAGTTTCGGATAGTTTCACATAGTTTCGGATAGTTTCGGATAGTTTCACATAGTTTCGCATAGTTTCACATAGTTTCGGATAGTTTCACATAGTTTCGGATAGTTTCAAATAGTTTCACATAGTTTCGGATAGTTTCACATAGTTTCACATAGTTTCGGATAGTTTCACATAGTTTCACATAGTTTCGGATAGTTTCACATAGTTTCGGATAGTTTAACATAGTTTCACATAACTTCGGATAGTTTCACATAGTTTCACATAGCTTCACATAGTTTCGGATAGTTTCACATAGTTTCACATAGTTTCGGATAGTTTCACATAGTTTCACATAGTTTCGGATAGTTTCACATAGTTTCACACAGTTTCGGATATTTTCACATAGTTTCACATAGTTTCGGATAGTTTCACATATTTTCGGATTGTTTCAGATAGTTTCACATAGTTTCGGTTAGTTCCACATAGTGTCACATAGTTTTGGATAGTTTCACATAGTTTCGGATAGTTTCACATAGTTTTACGCAGTTTCGGATAGTTTCACATAGTTTCACATAGTGTCACATAGTTTCACATAGTTTCAGATAGTTTCACATAGTTTCACATAGTTTCGGATAGTTTCATGTATTGTCACATAGTTTCAGATAGTTTCGGACAATTTCACATAGTTTCACATAGTTTCAGATAGTCTCACATAGTTTCACATAGTTTCGGATAGTTTCACTTAGTTTCACATAGTTTCTCATATTTTCGGATAGTTTCACATATTTTCGGATAGTTTCACATAGTTTCACATAGTTTCACATAGTATCGGATAGTTTCACATAGTTTCGGATAGTTTCACATAGTTTCGGATAGTATCACATAGTTTCACATAGTTTCACATAGTTTCACATAGTTTCGCATAGTTTCACATAGTTTCACATAGTTTCGGAGAGTTCCAAATAGTTTCAAATAGTTTGACATGGTTTCGGATAGTTTCACATAGTTTCACATTGTTTCACAAAGTTTCGCATACTTTCACATAGTTTCATAATTTCGCATAGTTTCACATAGTTTCACAAAGTTTCACATAGTTTCTAAGTTCACATAGTTTCTAAGTTCTCATAGTTTCACATAGTTTTACATAGGTTTATATAGTTTTACATAGTTTCACATAGTTTCGCATAGTTTCACATAGTTTCACAAAGTTTCGGATAGTTTCACATAGATTCGGATAGTTTCACATAGTTTCACATAGTTTCGGATAGTTTCACATAGTTTCACATAGCTTCACATAGTTTCACATAGTTTCACATAGTTTCGGATAGTTTCACATAGTTTCAATTAGTTTCGGATATTTTCACATAGTTTCACATAGTTTCGGATAGTTTCACATAGTTTCAATTAGTTTCGGATATTTTCACATAGTTTCGGTTAGTTTCACATAGTTTCGGATAGTTTCTCATAGTTTCGGATTGTTTCAGATAGTTTCAGATAGTTTCGGTTAATTCCACATAGTGCCACCTAGTTTTGGATAGTTTCACATAGTTTCGGATAGTTTCACATAGTTTTACGTAGTTTCGGATAGTTTCACATAGTTTCAGATAGTTTCGGATAGTTTCACATAGTGTCACATAGTTTCACATAGTTTCGGATAGTTTCACATAGTTTCACATCGTTTCGGATAGTTTCATGTAGTGTCACATAGTTTCACATAGTTTCGGATAGTTTCACTTAGTTTCACATAGTTTTGGATAGTTTCACATAGTTTCGGATAGTTTCACATAGTGTCGGATAGTATCACATAGTTTCAAATAGTTTCACATGGTTTCGGAGAGTTTCATATAGTTTCACATAGTTTCGGATAGTTTCGGATAGTTTCACATAGTTTCACATAGTTTCGGATAGTTTCACATAGTTTCACATAGTTTCACATAGTTTCACATAGTTTTGGATAGTTTCACATAGTTTCGGATAGTTTCACATAGTGTCGGATAGTATCACATAGTTTCACATAGTTTCGGATAGTTTCGCATAGTTTCACATAGTTTCGGATAGTTTCACATAGTTTCGGATAGTTTCACATAGTTTCACATAGTTTCGGATAGTTTCACATAGTTTCAGATAGTTTCACATAGTTTCGGATAGTTTCACATAGTTTCACATAGTTTCGGATAGTTTCACATAGTTTCGGATAGTTTCACATAGTTTCGGATAGTTTCACATAGTTTCGGATAGTTTCACTAAGTTTCACATAGTTTCGGATAGTTTCACATAGTTTCACATAGTTTCACATAGTTTCGGATTTTTTTCACATAGTTTCGGATAGTTTCACATAGTTTCACATAGTTTCACATAGTTTCGGATAGTTTCACATAGTTTCGGATTGTTTCAGATAGTTTCACATAGTTTCGGTTAGTTCCACATAGTGTCACATAGTTTTGGATAGTTTCACATAGTTTCGGATAGTTTCACATAGTTTTACGCAGTTTCGGATAGTTTCACTTAGTTTCACATAGTTTCGCATAGTTTCACATAGTTTCACAAAGTTTCACATAGTTTCTAAGTTCACATAGTTTCTAAGTTCTCATAGTTTCACATAGTTTTACATAGTTTTATATAGTTTTACATAGTTTCACATAGTTTCGCATAGTTTCACATAGTTTCACATAGTTTCGGATAATTTCAGATAGATTCGGATAGTTTCACATAGTTTCACATAGTTTCGGATAGTTTCACATAGTTTCACATAGCTTCACATAGTTTCACATAGTTTCGGATAGTTTCACATAGTTTCACATAGTTTCGGATATTTTCACAAAGTTTCACATAGTTTCACATAGATTCGGATAGTTTCACATAGTTTCGGATAGTTTCACATAGTTTCGGATAGTTTCACATAATTTCAAATAGTTTCGGATAGTTTCACATAGTTTCACATAGTTTCGGATAGTTTCACATAGTTTCACATAGTTTCAGATAGTCTCACATAGTTTCACATAGTTTCGGATAGTTTCACTTAGTTTCACATACTTTCACATAGTTTCGGATATTTTCACATAGTTTCGGATAGTTTCACATAGTTTCGGATAGTATCACATAGTTTCACATAGTTTCGCATAGTTTCACATAGTTTCACATAGTTTCAGATAGTTTCAAATAGTTTCAAATAGTTTCACATGGTTTCGGAGAGTTTCATATAGTTTCACATAGTTTCGGATAGTTTCGGATAGTTTCACATAGTTTCACATAGTTTCGGATAGTTTCACATAGTTTCACATAGTTTCACATAGTTTAACATAATTTTGGATAGTTCCACATAGTTTCGGATAGTTTCACATAGTGTCGGATAGTATCACATAGTTTCACATAGTTTCAGATAGTTTCGCATAGTTTCACATAGTTTCGGATAGTTTCACATAGTTTCGGATAGTTTCACATAGTTTCACATTGTTTCGGATAGTTTCACATAGTTTCAGATAGTTTCACATAGTTTCGGTTAGTTCCACACAGTGTCACATAGTTTTGGATAGTTTCACATAGTTTCGGATAGTTTCACATAGTTTTACGCAGTTTCGGATAGTTTCACTTAGTTTCACATAGTTTCGCATAGTTTCACATAGTTTCACAAAGTTTCACATAGTTTCTAAGTTCACATAGTTTCTAAGTTCTCATAGTTTCACATAGTTTTACATAGTTTTATATAGTTTTACATAGTTTCACATAGTTTCGCATAGTTTCACATAGTTTCGGATAGTTTCACATAGATTCGGATAGTTTCACATAGTTTCACATAGTTTCGGATAGTTTCACATAGTTTCGGATAGTTTCAGACAGTTTCACATAGTTTCACATAGTTTCACATAGTTTCGGATAGTTTCACATAGTTTTGGATAGTTTCACATAGTATCACATAGTTTCGGATAGTTTCACATAGTTTCACATAGTTTCAGATAGTTTCAAATAGTTTCACATAGTTTCACATAGTTTCACAGAGTTTCACATAGTTTCACATAGTTTCGGATAGTTTCACATAGTTTCGGATAGTTTCACATAGTTTCGGATAGTTTCGGATAGTTTCACATAGTTTCGGATAGTTTCACATAGTTTCGGATAGTTTCACATAGTTTCACATAGTTCCACATAGTTTCGGTTAGTTTCACAAAGTTTCACATAGTTTCACATAGTGTCGGATAGTTTCACATAGTTTCACATAGTTTCGGATAGTTTCACTTAGTTTCACATAGTTTCGGATAGTTTCACATAGTTTCACATAGTTTCGGATAGTTTCACATAGTTTCGGATAGTTTCACATAGTTTCGGATAGTTTCACATAGTTTCACATAGTTCCACATAATTTCGGATAGTTTCACATAGTTTGGGAAAGTTTCACATAATTTCACATAGTATCGGATAGTTTCACATAGTTTCATATAGTTTCGGATAGTTTCACATAGTTTCTGATAGTTTCACATAGTTTCACATAGTTTCTGATGGTTTCACATAGTTTCGCATAGTTTCGGTTAGTTTCACATAGTTTCGGATAGTTTCACATAGTTTCGGATAGTTTCGGATAGTTTCACATAGTTTCATATAGTTTCGGATAGTTTCACATAGTTTCACATAGTTTCACATAGTTCCACATAGCTTCGGATAGTTTCACATAGTTTCGGATAGTTTCACATAGTTTCGGATAGTTTCACATAGTTTCGGATAGTTTCACATAGTTCCACATAGTTTCGGATAGTTTCACATAGTTTCGGATAGTTTCACATAGTTTCACATAGTTTCGCATAGTTTCACATAGTTTTTGATAGTTCCACATAGTTTCACATAGTTTCGGATAATTTCACATAGTTTCACATACATTCGGTAAAATTCACATAGTTTCACATAGTTTCGGATAGTTTCACATAGTTTCACATAGTTTCGGATAGTTTCACATAGTTTCTGATAGTTTCACATAGTTTCGGATAGTTTCACATAGTTTCAGATAGTTTCACATAGTTTCACATAGTTTCGGATAGTTTCACATAGTTTCGCATAGTTTCACAGAGTTTCACAGAGTTTCACATAGTTTCACATAGTTTCGGATAGTTTCACATAGTTTCACATAGTTTCGGATAGTTTCACATAGTTTCGGATAGTTTCACATAGTTTCGGATAGTTTCACTTAGTTTCACATAGTTTCGGATAGTTTCACATAGTTTCACATAGTTCCACATAGTTTCGGATAGTTTCGCATAGTTTCACATAGTTTCGGATAGTTTCACATAGTTTCACTTAGTTCCACATAATTTCGGATAGTTTCACATAGTTTTGGATATTTTCACATAGTTTCACATAGTATCGGATAGTTTCACATAGTTTCATATAGTTTCGGATAGTTTCACATAGTTTCGGATAGTTTCAAATAGTTTCACATAGTTTCACATAGTTTCGGATAGTTTCAAATAGTTTCACATAGTTTCGGATAGTTTCACATAGTTCCACATAATTTCGGATAGTTTCACATAGTTTCACATAGTTTGGGATAGTTTCACATAGTTTCACATAGTTTCGGATAGTTTCACATAGTTTCGGATAGTTTCAAATAGTTTCATACAGTTTCACATAGTTTCGGATAGTTTCACATAGTTTCGGATAGTTTAACATAGTTTCACATAGTTTCGGATAGTTTCACATAGTTTCACATACTTTCGGATAGTTTCACATAGATTCACATACTTTCGGATAGTTTCACATAGTTTCGGATACTTTCACATAGTTTCACATAGTTTCGGATAGTTTCACATAGTTTTACATAGTTTCGGATACTTTCACATAGTTTCACATAGTTTCGGATAGTTTCACATAGTTTCACATAGTTCCACATAGTTTCACATAGTTTCACATAGTTTCGGATAGTTTCACTTAGATTCGGATAGTTTCACGAATATATAGCTTAAAGAACTTACTTCCGGTTAATTAACAAAATCTATTTTGGCCCATTATGTGCCCCGTAATTAATGTATAAAAATTTCCTTTCGTACGATTGTTTAGTATATAAAACTCTAATTTCTGGCAGAGTTTGAAAATTATAAATTAATATTAAAGGCAGTTACGGAGTGAGTCGTGTGAGTAGCTTCGGGGTCGAAATTTATCCGTTTTTCAGCTATTACCCTCTTTTCCAAAGAAAAATAATTATTTTTATAAATATAAGACTTTATTCACGTTGAAATACAAAAAAATAAATTTTAAAAAATAAAATAAAGTAAATAGAAAAAAAAATTAAATTTTTTCCGTGACCAGGACAGAACCCCTGACCACCGAATCTACAAACTTCTTTACTCATGGCGCTAACAACAACACCACGACTCACACGTTGCTTCCACGAATATATAGCTTAAAGAATTTACTTCCGGCTGATTAACAAAATCTATTTTTGCCCATTATGTGCCCCCTAATTAGTGTATAAAAATTTCCTTTCGTACGATTGTTTAGTATATAAAACTCCAATTTCTGGCAGAGTTTGAAAATTATAAGTTAATATTAAAGGCAGTTACGGAGTGAGTCGTGTGAGTAGCTCCGGGGTCGAAATTTATCCGTTTTTCAGCTATTATTCCCTCTTTCCTAAAGAAAAATATTTATTTTTATAAATATATCACTTTATTCACGTTGAAACACAGAAAAATAAATTTTAAAAAATAAAATAAAGTAAATAGAAAAAAAATTAAAATTTTATCCGTGACCAGGACAGAACCCCTGACCACCGAATCTACAAACTTCTTTAATCATGGCGCTAACAACAACACCACGACTCACTCGTTGCTTCCACGAATATATAGCTTAAAAAATTTACTTCCGGTTAATTAACAAAATCTATTTTGGCCTATTATGTGCCCCCTAATTAGTGTATAAAAATTTCCTTTCGTACGATTGTTTAGTATATAAAACTCTAATTTCTGGCAGAGTTTGAAAATTATAAGTTATTATTAAAGGCAGTTACGGAGTGAGTCGTGTGAGTAGCTCCGGGGTCGAAATTTATCCGTTTTTCAGCTATTATTCCCTCTTTCCCAAAGAAAAATAATTATTTTTATAAATATAACGCTTTATTCACGTTGAAATACAGAAAAATAAATTTTAAAAAATAAAATAAAGTAAATAGAAAAAAAGATTAAAAATTAATCCGTGACCAGGACAGAACCCTTGACCACCGAATCTACAAACTTCTTTACTCAAGGCGCTAACAATAACACCACGACTCACACGTTGCTTCCACGAATATATAGCTGAAAGAATTTACTTCCGGTAAATTACCAAAATCTATTTTGGCCCATTATGTGCCCCCTAATTAGTGTATAAAAATTTCCTTTCGTACGATTGCTTAGTATATAAAACTCTAATTTCTGGCAGAGTTTGAAAATTATAAGTTAATATTAAAGGCAGTTACGGAGTGAGACGTGTGAATAGCTCCAGGGTCGAAATTTATCCGTTTTTCAGCTATTATTCCCTCTTTCCCAAAGAAAAATAATTATTTTTCTAAATCTAACACTTTATTCACGTTGGAATACAGAAAAATAAATTTAAAAAAATAAAATAAAGTAAATAGAAAAAAAAATTAAAATTTTATCCGTGACCAGGACAGAACCCCTGACCACCGAATCTACAAACTTCTTTACTCATGACGCTAACAACAACACCAAGACTCACACGTTGCTTCCACGAATATATAGCTTAAAGAATTTACTTCCGGTAAATTAACAAAATTTATTTTGGCCCATTAAGTGCCCCCTAATTAGTGTTTAAAAAATTCCTTTCGTACGATTGTTTAGTATATAAAACTCTAATTTCTGGCAGAGTTTGAAAATTATAAGTCAATATTAAAGGCAGTAACGGAGTGAATCGTGTGAGTAGCTCCGGGGTCGAAATTTATCCGTTTTTCAGCTATTATTCCCTCTTTCCCAAAGAAAAATAATTTTTTTTATAAATATAAAACTTTATTCACGCTGAAATACAGAAAAATAAATTTTAAAAAATAAAATAAAGTAAATAGAAAAAAAAATTTAAAATTAATCCGTGACCAGGACAGAACCCCTGACCACCGAATCTGCAAACTTCTTTACTCATGGCACTAGCAACCACACCACGACTCACACACTGCTTGCACAAATATCTAGCTTAAAGAACTTCCTTCCGGTTAATTAACAAAATCTATTTTGGATCATTATGTGCCCCCTAATTAATGTATAAAAATTTCCTTTCATACGATTCTTTAGTATATAAAATTCTAATATCTGGCAGAGTTTGAAATTTATAAGTTAATATTAAAGGCAGTTACGGAGTGAGTCGTGTTAGTAGCTCCGGGGTCGAAATTTATCCGTTTTTCAGCTATTATTCCCTCTTTCCCAATGAAAAATAATTATTTTTATAAATATAAAACTTTATTCACGTTGAAATACAGAAAAATAAATTTTAAAAAATAAAATAAAGTAAATTGAAAAAAAAGATTAAAAATTAATCCGTGACTAGGACCACCGAAACTACAAACTTCTTTACTCATGGCGCTAGCAACCACACCACGACTCACACACTGCTTGCACGAATATATAGCTTAAAGAACTTCCTTCCGGTTAATTAACAAAATCTATTTTGGCCCATTATGTGCCCCCTTATTAATGTATAAAAATTTCCTTTCGTAGGATTCTTTAGTATATAAAACTCTAATATCTGGCAGAGTTTGAAAATTATAAGTTAATATTAAAGGCAGTTACGGAGTGCGTCGTGTGAGTAGCTCCGGGGTCGAAATTTATCCATTTTTCAGCTATTATTCACTCTTTCCCAAAGAAAAATAATTATTTTTATAAATACAACACTTTATTCACGTTGAAATACAGAAAAATAAATTTTAAAAAATAAAATAAAGTAAATAGAAAAAAAAATTAAAATTTTATCCGTGACCAGGACAGAACCCCTGACCACCGAATCTACAAACTTCTTTACTCATGGCGCTAGCAACCACACCACGTCTCACTCGCTGCTTGCTCGAATATAAAGCTAAAAGAACTTCCTTCCGGTTAATTAACAAAATCTATTTTGGCCCATTATGTGCCCCCTAATTAATGTATAAAAATTTCCTTTCGTACGATTCTATAGTATATAAAACTCTAATATCTGGCAGAGTTTGAAAATTATAAGTTAATATTAAAGGCAGTTACGGAGTGAGTCGTGTGAGTAGCTCCGGGGTCGAAATTTATCCATTTTTCAGCTATTATTCCCTCTTTCCCAAAGAAAAATAATTATTTTTATAAATATAAAACTTTATTCACGTTGAAATACAGAAAAATAAATTTTAAAAAATAAAATAAAGTAAATTGAAAAAAAAGATTAAAAATTAATCCGTGACTAGGACAGAACCCCTGACCACCGAAACTACAAACTTCTTTACTCATGGCGCTAGCAACCACACCACGACTCACACACTGCTTGCACGAATATATAGCTTAAAGAACTTCCTTCCGGTTAATTAACAAAATCTATTTTGGCCCATTATGTGCCCCCTTATTAATGTATAAAAATTTCCTTTCGTACGATTCTTTAGTATATAAAACTCTAATATCTGGCAGAGTTTGAAAATTATAAGTTAATATTAAAGGCAGTTACGGAGTGCGTCGTGTGAGTAGCTCCGGGGTCGAAATTTATCCATTTTTCAGCTATTATTCCCTCTTTCCCAAAGAAAAATAATTATTTTTATAAATACAACACTTTATTCACGTTGAAATACAGAAAAATAAATTTTAAAAAATAAAATAAAGTAAATAGAAAAAAAAATTAAAATTTTATCCGTGACCAGGACAGAACCCCTGACCACCGAATCTACAAACTTCTTTACTCATGACGCTAACAACAACACCACGACTCACGCGTTGCTTCCACGAATATATAGCATAAAGAATTTTTTTCCGGTTAATTAACAAAATCTATTTTGGCCCATTATGTGCCCCCTAATTAGTGTATAAAAATTTCCTTTCGTACGATTGTTTAGTATATAAAACTCTATTATCTGGCAGAGTTTGAAAATTATAAGTTATTATTAAAGGCAGTTACGGAGTGAGTCGTGTGAGTAGCTCCGGGGTCGAAATTTATCCATTTTTCAGCTATTATTCCCTCTTTCCCAAAGAAAAATAATTATTTTTATAAATATAACACTTTATTCACGTTGAAATACAGAAAAATAAATTTTAAAAAATAAAATAAAGTAAATAGAAAAAAAAATTAAAATTTTATCCGTGACCAGGACAGAACCCCTGACCTCCGAATCTACAAACTTCTTTACTCATGGCGCTAGCAACCACACCACGTCTCACTCGCTGCTTGCTCGAATATAAAGCTTAAAGAACTTCCTTCCGGTTAATTAACAAAATCTATTTTGGCCCATTATGTGCCCCCTAATTAATGTATAAAAATTTCCTTTCGTAAGATTCTTTAGTATATAAAACTCTAATATCTGGCAGAGTTTGAAAATTACAAGTTAATATTAAAGGCAGTTACGGAGTGAGTCGTGCGAGTAGCTCCGGGGTCGAAATTTATCCGTTTTTCAGCTATTATTCCCTCTTTCAAAAAGAAAAATAATTATTTTTATAAATATAACACTTTATTCACGTTGAAATACAGAAAAATAAATTTTAAAAAATAAAATAAAGTAAATAGAAAAAAAATTAAAATTTTATCCGTGACCAGGACAGAACCCCTGACCACCGAATCTACAAACTTCTTTACTCATGGCGCTAGCAACCACACCACGTCTCACTCGCTGCTTGCACGAATATATAGCTTAAAGAACTTCCTTCCGGTTAATTAACAAAATCTATTTTGGCCCATTATGTGTCCCCTAATTAATGTATAAAAATTTCCTTTCGTACGATTGCTTAGTATATAAAACTCTAATTTCTGGCAGAGTTTGAAAATTATAAGTTAATATTAAAGACAGTTACGGAGTGAGTCGTGTGAGTAGCTCCGGGGTCGAAATTTATCCGTTTTTCAGCTATTATTCCCTCTTTCAAAAAGAAAAATAATTATTTTTATAAATATAACACTTTATTCACGTTGAAATACAGAAAAATAAATTTTAAAAAATAAAATAAAGTAAATAGAAAAAAAAATTAAAATTTTATCCGTGACCAGGACAGAACCCCTGACCACCGAATCTACAAACTTCTTTACTCATGACGCTAGCAACCACACCACGTCTCACTCGCTGCTTGCACGAATATATAGCTTAAAGAACTTCCTTCCGGTTAATTAACAAAATCTATTTTGGCCCATTATGTGCCCCCTAATTAGTGTATAAAAATTTCCTTTCGTACGATTCTTTAGTATATAAAACTCTAATATCTGGCAGAGTTTGAAAATTATATGTTAATATTAAAGGCAGTTACGGAGTGAGTCGTGTGAGTAGCTCCGGGGTCGAAATTTATCCGTTTTTCAGCTATTATTCCCTCTTTCCCAATGAAAAATAATTATTTTTATAAATATAAAACTTTATTCACGTTGAAATACAGAAAAATAAATTTTAAAAAATAAAATAAAGTAAATTGAAAAAAAAGATTAAAAATTAATCCGTGACTAAGACAGAACCCCTGACCACCGAATCTTCAAACTTCTTTACTCATGGCGCTAGCAACCACACCACGACTCACACACTGCTTGCACGAATATATAGCTTAAAGAACTTCCTTCCGGTTAATTAACAAAATCTATTTTGGCCCATTATGTGCCCCCTAATTAGTGTATAAAAATTTCCTTTCGTACGATTGCTTAGTATATAAAACTCTAATTTCTGGCAGAGTTTGAAAATTATAAGTTAATATTAAAGACAGTTACGGAGTGAGTCGTGTGAGTAGCTCCGGGGTCGAAATTTATCCGTTTTTCAGCCATTATTCCCTCTTTCAAAAAGAAAAATAATTATTTATATAAATATACCACTTTATTCACGTTGAAATACAGAAAAATAAATTTTAAAAAATAAAATAAAATAAATAGAAAAAAAAATTTAAAATTTTATCCGTGACCAGGTCAGAACCCTTGAAAAACCGAATCTACAAACTTCTTTACTCAAGGCGCTAACAATAACACCACGACTCACACGTTGCTTCCACGAATATATAGCTGAAAGAATTTACTTCCGGTTAATTAACAAAATGTATTTTGGCACATTATGTGCCCCCTAATTAGTGTATAAAAATTTCCTTTCGTACGATTGCTTAGTATATGAAACTCTAATTTCTGGCAGAGTTTGAAAATTATAAGTTAATATTAAAGGCAGTTACGGAGTGAGTCGAGTGAGTAGCTCCAGGGTCGAAATTTATCCGTTTTTCAGCTATTATTCCCTCTTTCCCAAAGAAAAATAATTATTTTTCTAAATATAACACTTTATTCACGTTGGAATACAGAAAAATAAATTTAAAAAAATAAAATAAAGTAAATAGAAAAAAAAATTAAAATTTTATCCGTGACCAGGACAGAACCCCTGACCACCGAATCTACAAACTTCTTTACTCATGGCGCTAACAACAACACCACGACTCACACGTTGCTTCTACGAATATATAGCTTAAAGAATTTACTTCCGGTTAATTAACAAAATTTATTTTGGCCCATTAAGTGCCCCCTAATTAGTGTTTAAAAAATTCCTTTCGTACGATTGTTTAGTATATAAAATTCTAATTTCTGGCTGAGTTTGAAAATTATAAGTTAATATAAAAGGCAGTTACGGAGTGAGTCGTGTGAGTAGCTCCGGGGTCGAAATTTATCCATTTTTCAGCTATTATTCCCTCTTTCCCAAAGAAAAATAATTATTTTTATAAATATAACACTTTATTCACGTTGAAATACAGAAAAATAAATTTTAAAAAATAAAATAAAGTAAATAGAAAAAAAATTAAAATTTTATCCGTGACCAGGACAGAACCCCTGACCACCGAATCTACAAACTTCTTTACTCATGGCGCTAGCAACCACACCACGTCTCACTCGCTGCTTGCACGAATATATAGCTTAAAGAACTTCCTTCCGGTTAATTAACAAAATCTATTTTGGCCCATTATGTGTCCCCTAATTAATGTATAAAAATTTCCTTTCGTACGATTGCTTAGTATATAAAACTCTAATTTCTGGCAGAGTTTGAAAATTATAAGTTAATATTAAAGACAGTTACGGAGTGAGTCGTGTGAGTAGCTCCGGGGTCGAAATTTATCCGTTTTTCAGCTATTATTCCCTCTTTCAAAAAGAAAAATAATTATTTTTATAAATATAACACTTTATTCACGTTGAAATACAGAAAAATAAATTTTAAAAAATAAAATAAAGTAAATAGAAAAAAAAATTAAAATTTTATCCGTGACCAGGACAGAACCCCTGACCACCGAATCTACAAACTTCTTTACTCATGACGCTAGCAACCACACCACGTCTCACTCGCTGCTTGCACGAATATATAGCTTAAAGAACTTCCTTCCGGTTAATTAACAAAATCTATTTTGGCCCATTATGTGCCCCCTAATTAGTGTATAAAAATTTCCTTTCGTACGATTCTTTAGTATATAAAACTCTAATATCTGGCAGAGTTTGAAAATTATATGTTAATATTAAAGGCAGTTACGGAGTGAGTCGTGTGAGTAGCTCCGGGGTCGAAATTTATCCGTTTTTCAGCTATTATTCCCTCTTTCCCAATGAAAAATAATTATTTTTATAAATATAAAACTTTATTCACGTTGAAATACAGAAAAATAAATTTTAAAAAATAAAATAAAGTAAATTGAAAAAAAAGATTAAAAATTAATCCGTGACTAAGACAGAACCCCTGACCACCGAATCTTCAAACTTCTTTACTCATGGCGCTAGCAACCACACCACGACTCACACACTGCTTGCACGAATATATAGCTTAAAGAACTTCCTTCCGGTTAATTAACAAAATCTATTTTGGCCCATTATGTGCCCCCTAATTAGTGTATAAAAATTTCCTTTCGTACGATTGCTTAGTATATAAAACTCTAATTTCTGGCAGAGTTTGAAAATTATAAGTTAATATTAAAGACAGTTACGGAGTGAGTCGTGTGAGTAGCTCCGGGGTCGAAATTTATCCGTTTTTCAGCCATTATTCCCTCTTTCAAAAAGAAAAATAATTATTTATATAAATATACCACTTTATTCACGTTGAAATACAGAAAAATAAATTTTAAAAAATAAAATAAAATAAATAGAAAAAAAAATTTAAAATTTTATCCGTGACCAGGTCAGAACCCTTGAAAAACCGAATCTACAAACTTCTTTACTCAAGGCGCTAACAATAACACCACGACTCACACGTTGCTTCCACGAATATATAGCTGAAAGAATTTACTTCCGGTTAATTAACAAAATGTATTTTGGCACATTATGTGCCCCCTAATTAGTGTATAAAAATTTCCTTTCGTACGATTGCTTAGTATATGAAACTCTAATTTCTGGCAGAGTTTGAAAATTATAAGTTAATATTAAAGGCAGTTACGGAGTGAGTCGAGTGAGTAGCTCCAGGGTCGAAATTTATCCGTTTTTCAGCTATTATTCCCTCTTTCCCAAAGAAAAATAATTATTTTTCTAAATATAACACTTTATTCACGTTGGAATACAGAAAAATAAATTTAAAAAAATAAAATAAAGTAAATAGAAAAAAAAATTAAAATTTTATCCGTGACCAGGACAGAACCCCTGACCACCGAATCTACAAACTTCTTTACTCATGGCGCTAACAACAACACCACGACTCACACGTTGCTTCTACGAATATATAGCTTAAAGAATTTACTTCCGGTTAATTAACAAAATTTATTTTGGCCCATTAAGTGCCCCCTAATTAGTGTTTAAAAAATTCCTTTCGTACGATTGTTTAGTATATAAAATTCTAATTTCTGGCTGAGTTTGAAAATTATAAGTTAATATAAAAGGCAGTTACGGAGTGAGTCGTGTGAGTAGCTCCGGGGTCGAAATTTATCCATTTTTCAGCTATTATTCCCTCTTTCCCAAAGAAAAATAATTATTTTTATAAATATAAAACTTTATTCACGTTGAAATACAGAAAAATAAATTTTAAAAAATAAAATAAAGTAAATTGAAAAAAAAGATTAAAAATTAATCCGTGACTAGGACAGAACCCCTGACCACCGAAACTACAAACTTCTTTACTCATGGCGCTAGCAACCACACCACGACTCACACACTGCTTGCACGAATATATAGCTTAAAGAACTTCCTTCCGGTTAATTAACAAAATCTATTTTGGCCCATTATGTGCCCCCTTATTAATGTATAAAAATTTCCTTTCGTACGATTCTTTAGTATATAAAACTCTAATATCTGGCAGAGTTTGAAAATTATAAGTTAATATTAAAGGCAGTTACGGAGTGCGTCGTGTGAGTAGCTCCGGGGTCGAAATTTATCCATTTTTCAGCTATTATTCCCTCTTTCCCAAAGAAAAATAATTATTTTTATAAATACAACACTTTATTCACGTTGAAATACAGAAAAATAAATTTTAAAAAATAAAATAAAGTAAATAGAAAAAAAAATTAAAATTTTATCCGTGACCAGGACAGAACCCCTGACCACCGAATCTACAAACTTCTTTACTCATGACGCTAACAACAACACCACGACTCACGCGTTGCTTCCACGAATATATAGCATAAAGAATTTTTTTCCGGTTAATTAACAAAATCTATTTTGGCCCATTATGTGCCCCCTAATTAGTGTATAAAAATTTCCTTTCGTACGATTGTTTAGTATATAAAACTCTATTATCTGGCAGAGTTTGAAAATTATAAGTTATTATTAAAGGCAGTTACGGAGTGAGTCGTGTGAGTAGCTCCGGGGTCGAAATTTATCCATTTTTCAGCTATTATTCCCTCTTTCCCAAAGAAAAATAATTATTTTTATAAATATAACACTTTATTCACGTTGAAATACAGAAAAATAAATTTTAAAAAATAAAATAAAGTAAATAGAAAAAAAAATTAAAATTTTATCCGTGACCAGGACAGAACCCCTGACCTCCGAATCTACAAACTTCTTTACTCATGGCGCTAGCAACCACACCACGTCTCACTCGCTGCTTGCTCGAATATAAAGCTTAAAGAACTTCCTTCCGGTTAATTAACAAAATCTATTTTGGCCCATTATGTGCCCCCTAATTAATGTATAAAAATTTCCTTTCGTAAGATTCTTTAGTATATAAAACTCTAATATCTGGCAGAGTTTGAAAATTACAAGTTAATATTAAAGGCAGTTACGGAGTGAGTCGTGCGAGTAGCTCCGGGGTCGAAATTTATCCGTTTTTCAGCTATTATTCCCTCTTTCAAAAAGAAAAATAATTATTTTTATAAATATAACACTTTATTCACGTTGAAATACAGAAAAATAAATTTTAAAAAATAAAATAAAGTAAATAGAAAAAAAATTAAAATTTTATCCGTGACCAGGACAGAACCCCTGACCACCGAATCTACAA
The DNA here is from genome assembly GCF_982258835.1 of Parasteatoda tepidariorum. Taxonomy (NCBI): domain Eukaryota; kingdom Metazoa; phylum Arthropoda; class Arachnida; order Araneae; family Theridiidae; genus Parasteatoda; species Parasteatoda tepidariorum. The sequence goes on from NC_141758.1 coordinate 107,310,953, forward strand.
ACTTCTTTACTCATGGCGCTAGCAACCACACCACGTCTCACTCGCTGCTTGCATGAATATATAGCTTAAAGAACTTCCTTCCGGTTAATTAACAAAATCTATTTTGGCCCATTATGTGTCCCCTAATTAATGTATAAAAATTTCCTTTCGTACGATTGCTTAGTATATAAAACTCTAATTTCTGGCAGAGTTTGAAAATTATAAGTTAATATTAAAGACAGTTACGGAGTGAGTCGTGTGAGTAGCTCCGGGGTCGAAATTTATCCGTTTTTCAGCTATTATTCCCTCTTTCAAAAAGAAAAATAATTATTTTTATAAATATAACACTTTATTCACGTTGAAATACAGAAAAATAAATTTTAAAAAATAAAATAAAGTAAATAGAAAAAAAAATTAAAATTTTATCCGTGACCAGGACAGAACCCCTGACCACCGAATCTACAAACTTCTTTACTCATGACGCTAGCAACCACACCACGTCTCACTCGCTGCTTGCACGAATATATAGCTTAAAGAACTTCCTTCCGGTTAATTAACAAAATCTATTTTGGCCCATTATGTGCCCCCTAATTAGTGTATAAAAATTTCCTTTCGTACGATTCTTTAGTATATAAAACTCTAATATCTGGCAGAGTTTGAAAATTATATGTTAATATTAAAGGCAGTTACGGAGTGAGTCGTGTGAGTAGCTCCGGGGTCGAAATTTATCCGTTTTTCAGCTATTATTCCCTCTTTCCCAATGAAAAATAATTATTTTTATAAATATAAAACTTTATTCACGTTGAAATACAGAAAAATAAATTTTAAAAAATAAAATAAAGTAAATTGAAAAAAAAGATTAAAAATTAATCCGTGACTAAGACAGAACCCCTGACCACCGAATCTTCAAACTTCTTTACTCATGGCGCTAGCAACCACACCACGACTCACACACTGCTTGCACGAATATATAGCTTAAAGAACTTCCTTCCGGTTAATTAACAAAATCTATTTTGGCCCATTATGTGCCCCCTAATTAGTGTATAAAAATTTCCTTTCGTACGATTGCTTAGTATATAAAACTCTAATTTCTGGCAGAGTTTGAAAATTATAAGTTAATATTAAAGACAGTTACGGAGTGAGTCGTGTGAGTAGCTCCGGGGTCGAAATTTATCCGTTTTTCAGCCATTATTCCCTCTTTCAAAAAGAAAAATAATTATTTATATAAATATACCACTTTATTCACGTTGAAATACAGAAAAATAAATTTTAAAAAATAAAATAAAATAAATAGAAAAAAAAATTTAAAATTTTATCCGTGACCAGGTCAGAACCCTTGAAAAACCGAATCTACAAACTTCTTTACTCAAGGCGCTAACAATAACACCACGACTCACACGTTGCTTCCACGAATATATAGCTGAAAGAATTTACTTCCGGTTAATTAACAAAATGTATTTTGGCACATTATGTGCCCCCTAATTAGTGTATAAAAATTTCCTTTCGTACGATTGCTTAGTATATGAAACTCTAATTTCTGGCAGAGTTTGAAAATTATAAGTTAATATTAAAGGCAGTTACGGAGTGAGTCGAGTGAGTAGCTCCAGGGTCGAAATTTATCCGTTTTTCAGCTATTATTCCCTCTTTCCCAAAGAAAAATAATTATTTTTCTAAATATAACACTTTATTCACGTTGGAATACAGAAAAATAAATTTAAAAAAATAAAATAAAGTAAATAGAAAAAAAAATTAAAATTTTATCCGTGACCAGGACAGAACCCCTGACCACCGAATCTACAAACTTCTTTACTCATGGCGCTAACAACAACACCACGACTCACACGTTGCTTCTACGAATATATAGCTTAAAGAATTTACTTCCGGTTAATTAACAAAATTTATTTTGGCCCATTAAGTGCCCCCTAATTAGTGTTTAAAAAATTCCTTTCGTACGATTGTTTAGTATATAAAATTCTAATTTCTGGCTGAGTTTGAAAATTATAAGTTAATATAAAAGGCAGTTACGGAGTGAGTCGTGTGAGTAGCTCCGGGGTCGAAATTTATCCGTTTTTCAGCTATTATTCCCTCTTTCCCAAAGAAAAGTAATTATTTTTATAAATATAAAACTTTATTCACGCTGAAATACAGAAAAATAAATTTAAAAAAATAAAATAAAGTAAATAGAAAAAAAATTAAAATTTCATCCGTGACCAGGACAGAACCCCTGACCACCGAATCTTCAAACTTCTTTACTCATGGCGCTAGCAACCACACCACGACTCACACACTGCTTGCACGAATATATAGCTTAAAGAACTTCCTTCCGGTTAATTAACAAAATCTATTTTGGCCCATTATGTGCCCCCTAATTAGTGTATAAAAATTTCCTTTCGTACGATTGCTTAGTATATAAAACTCTAATTTCTGGCAGAGTTTGAAAATTATAAGTTAATATTAAAGACAGTTACGGAGTGAGTCGTGTGAGTAGCTCCGGGGTCGAAATTTATCCGTTTTTCAGCCATTATTCCCTCTTTCAAAAAGAAAAATAATTATTTATATAAATATACCACTTTATTCACGTTGAAATACAGAAAAATAAATTTTAAAAAATAAAATAAAGTAAATAGAAAAAAAAATTAAAATTTTATCCGTGACCAGGACAGAACCCCTGACCACCGAATCTACAAACTTCTTTACTCATGGCGCTAACAACAACACCACGACTCACACGTTGCTTCTACGAATATATAGCTTAAAGAATTTACTTCCGGTTAATTAACAAAATTTATTTTGGCCCATTAAGTGCCCCCTAATTAGTGTTTAAAAAATTCCTTTCGTACGATTGTTTAGTATATAAAATTCTAATTTCTGGCTGAGTTTGAAAATTATAAGTTAATATTAAAGGCAGTTACGGAGTGAGTCGTGTGAGTAGCTCCGGGGTCGAAATTTATCCGTTTTTCAGCTATTATTCCCTCTTTCCCAAAGAAAAGTAATTATTTTTATAAATATAAAACTTTATTCACGCTGAAATACAGAAAAATAAATTTAAAAAAATAAAATAAAGTAAATAGAAAAAAAATTAAAATTTCATCCGTGACCAGGACAGAACCCCTGACCACCGAATCTGCAAACTTCTTTACTCATGGCGCTAGCAACCACACCACGACTCACACGCTGCTTGCTCGAATATATAGCTTAAAGAACTTCCTTCCGGTTAATTAACAAAATCTATTTTGGCCCATTATGTGCCCCCTAATTAATGTATAAAAATTTCCTTTCGTACGATTGTTTAGTATATAAAACTCTAATTTCTGGCAGAGTTTGAAAATAAGTTATTATTAAAGGCAGTTACGGAGTGAGTCGTGTGAGTAGCTCCGGGGTCGAAATTTATCCGTTTTTCAGCTATTATTCCCTCTTTCAAAAAAAAAAATAATTATTTTTATAAATATAACACTTTATTCACGTTGAAATACAGAAAAATAAATTTTAAAAAATAAAATAAAGTAAATAGAAAAAAAATTAAAATTTTATCCGTGACCAGGACAGAACCCTTGACCACCGAATCTACAAACTTCTTTACTCATGGCGCTAGCAACCACACCACGACTCACACACTGCTTGCACGAATATATAGCTTAAAGAACTTCCTTCCGGTTAATTAACAAAATCTATTTTGGCCCATTATGTGCCCCCTAATTAGTGTATAAAAATTTCCTTTCGTATGATTGCTTAGTATATAAAACTCTAATTTCTGGCAGAGTTTAAAAATTATAAGTTAATATTAAAGGCAGTTGCGGATTGAGTCGAGTGAGTAGCTCCAGGGTCGAAATTTATCCGTTTTTCAGCTATTATTCCCTCTTTCCCGAAGAAAAATAATTATTTTTCTAAATATAACACTTTATTCACGTTGGAATACAGAAAAATAAATTTTAAAAAATAAAATAAAGTAAATAGAAAAAAAAATTAAAATTTTATCCGTGACCAGGACAGAACCCCTGACCACCGATTCTACAAACTTCTTTACTCATGGCGCTAACAACAACACCTCGACTCACACGTTACTTCCACGAATATATAGCTTAAAGAATTTACTTCCGGTTAATTAACAAAATCTATTTTGACCCATTATGTGCCCCCTAATTAGTGTATAAAAATTTCCTTTCGTACGATTGTTTAGTATATAAAACTCTAATTTCAGGCAGAGTTTGAAAATTATAAGTTAATATTAAAGGCAGTTAAGGAGTGAGTCGTGAGAGTAGCTCCGGGGTCGAAATTTATCCGTTTTTCAGCTATTATTCCCTCTTTCCCAAAGAAAAGTAATTATTTTTATAAATATAACACTTAATTCACGTTGAAATGCAGAAAAATAAATTTTACAAAATAAAATAAAGTAAATAGGAAAAAAAATTAAAATTTTATCCGTGACCAGGACAGAACCCCTGACCACCGAATCTACAGACTTCTTTACTCATGGCGCTAACAACAACACCACGACTCACACGTTGCTTCCACGAATATATAGCTTAAAGAATTTACTTCCTGTTAATTAACAAAATCTATTTTGCCCCATTATGTGCCCCCTAATTAATGTATAACAATTTCCTTTCGTACGATTGTTTAGTATATAAAACTCTAATTTCTGGCAGAGTTTAAAAATTATAAGTTAATATTAAAGGCAGTTGCGGATTGAGTCGAGTGAGTAGCTCCAGGGTCGAAATTTATCCGTTTTTCAGCTATTATTCCCTCTTTCCCAAAGAAAAATAATTATTTTTCTAAATATAACACTTTATTCACGTTGGAATACAGAAAAATAAATTTTAAAAAATAAAATAAAGTAAATAGAAAAAAAAATTAAAATTTTATCCGTGACCAGGACAGAACCCCTGACCACCGATTCTACAAACTTCTTTACTCATGGCGCTAACAACAACACCTCGACTCACACGTTACTTCCACGAATATATAGCTTAAAGAATTTACTTCCGGTTAATTAACAAAATCTATTTTGACCCATTATGTGCCCCCTAATTAGTGTATAAAAATTTCCTTTCGTACGATTGTTTAGTATATAAAACTCTAATTTCAGGCAGAGTTTGAAAATTATAAGTTAATATTAAAGGCAGTTAAGGAGTGAGTCGTGAGAGTAGCTCCGGGGTCGAAATTTATCCGTTTTTCAGCTATTATTCCCTCTTTCCCAAGGAAAAGTAATTATTTTTATAAATATAACACTTAATTCACGTTGAAATGCAGAAAAATAAATTTTACAAAATAAAATAAAGTAAATAGGAAAAAAAATTAAAATTTTATCCGTGACCAGGACAGAACCCCTGACCACCGAATCTACAAACTTCATTACTCATGGCGCTAACAACAACACCTCGACTCACACGTTGCTTCCACGAATATATAGCTTAAAGAATTTACTTCCGGTTAATTAACAAAATCTATTTTGGCCCATTATGTGCCCCCTAATTAGTGTATAAAAATGTCCTTTCGTACGATTGTTTAGTATATAAAACTCTAATTTCTGGCAGAGTTTGAAAATTATAAGTTAATATGAAAGTCAGATATGGAGTGAGTCGTGTGAGTAGCTCCGGGGTCGAAATTTATCCGTTTTTCAGCTATTATTCCCTCTTTCCCAAAGAAAAATAATTATTTTTATAAATATAACACTTTATTCACGTTGAAATACAGAAAAATAAATTTTAAAAAATAAAATAAAGTAAATAGAAAAAAAAATTAAAATTTTATCCGTGACCAGGACAGAACCCCTGACCACCGAATCTACAGACTTCTTTACTCATGGCGCTAACAACAACACCACGACTCACACGTTGCTTCCACGAATATATAGCTTAAAGAATTTACTTCCTGTTAATTAACAAAATCTATTTTGGCCCATTATGTGCCCCCTAATTAATGTATAACAATTTCCTTTCGTACGATTGTTTAGTATATAAAACTCTAATTTCTGGCAGAGTTTGAAAATTATAAGTTAATATTAAAGGCAGTTAAGGAGTGAGTCGTGAGAGTAGCTCCGGGGTCGAAATTTATCCGTTTTTCAGCTATTATTCCCTCTTTCCCAAAGAAAAGTAATTATTTTTATAAATATAACACTTAATTCACGTTGAAATGCAGAAAAATAAATTTTACAAAATAAAATAAAGTAAATAGGAAAAAAAATTAAAATTTTATCCGTGACCAGGACAGAACCCCTGACCACCGAATCTACAGACTTCTTTACTCATGGCGCTAACAACAACACCACGACTCACACGTTGCTTCCACGAATATATAGCTTAAAGAATTTACTTCCTGTTAATTAACAAAATCTATTTTGCCCCATTATGTGCCCCCTAATTAATGTATAACAATTTCCTTTCGTACGATTGTTTAGTATATAAAACTCTAATTTCTGGCAGAGTTTAAAAATTATAAGTTAATATTAAAGGCAGTTGCGGATTGAGTCGAGTGAGTAGCTCCAGGGTCGAAATTTATCCGTTTTTCAGCTATTATTCCCTCTTTCCCAAAGAAAAATAATTATTTTTCTAAATATAACACTTTATTCACGTTGGAATACAGAAAAATAAATTTTAAAAAATAAAATAAAGTAAATAGAAAAAAAAATTAAAATTTTATCCGTGACCAGGACAGAACCCCTGACCACCGATTCTACAAACTTCTTTACTCATGGCGCTAACAACAACACCTCGACTCACACGTTACTTCCACGAATATATAGCTTAAAGAATTTACTTCCGGTTAATTAACAAAATCTATTTTGACCCATTATGTGCCCCCTAATTAGTGTATAAAAATTTCCTTTCGTACGATTGTTTAGTATATAAAACTCTAATTTCAGGCAGAGTTTGAAAATTATAAGTTAATATTAAAGGCAGTTAAGGAGTGAGTCGTGAGAGTAGCTCCGGGGTCGAAATTTATCCGTTTTTCAGCTATTATTCCCTCTTTCCCAAAGAAAAGTAATTATTTTTATAAATATAACACTTAATTCACGTTGAAATGCAGAAAAATAAATTTTACAAAATAAAATAAAGTAAATAGGAAAAAAAATTAAAATTTTATCCGTGACCAGGACAGAACCCCTGACCACCGAATCTACAAACTTCATTACTCATGGCGCTAACAACAACACCTCGACTCACACGTTGCTTCCACGAATATATAGCTTAAAGAATTTACTTCCGGTTAATTAACAAAATCTATTTTGGCCCATTATGTGCCCCCTAATTAGTGTATAAAAATGTCCTTTCGTACGATTGTTTAGTATATAAAACTCTAATTTCTGGCAGAGTTTGAAAATTATAAGTTAATATGAAAGTCAGATATGGAGTGAGTCGTGTGAGTAGCTCCGGGGTCGAAATTTATCCGTTTTTCAGCTATTATTCCCTCTTTCCCAAAGAAAAATAATTATTTTTATAAATATAACACTTTATTCACGTTGAAATACAGAAAAATAAATTTTAAAAAATAAAATAAAGTAAATAGAAAAAAAAATTAAAATTTTATCCGTGACCAGGACAGAACCCCTGACCACCGAATCAACAGACTTCTTTACTCATGGCGCTAACAACAACACCACGACTCACACGTTGCTTCCACGAATATATAGCTTAAAGAATTTACTTCCTGTTAATTAACAAAATCTATTTTGGCCCATTATGTGCCCCCTAATTAATGTATAACAATTTCCTTTCGTACGATTGTTTAGTATATAAAACTCTAATTTCTGGCAAAGTTTAAAAATTATAAGTTAATATTAAAGGCAGTTGCGGATTGAGTCGAGTGAGTAGCTCCAGGGTCGAAATTTATCCGTTTTTCAGCTATTATTCCCTCTTTCCCAAAGAAAAATAATTATTTTTCTAAATATAACACTTTATTCACGTTGGAATACAGAAAAATATATTTTAAAAAATAAAATAAAGTAAATAGAAAAAAAAATTAAAATTTTATCCGTGACCAGGACAGAACCCCTGACCACCGATTCTACAAACTTCTTTACTCATGGCGCTAACAACAACACCTCGACTCACACGTTACTTCCACGAATATATAGCTTAAAGAATTTACTTCCGGTTAATTAACAAAATCTATTTTGACCCATTATGTGCCCCCTAATTAGTGTATAAAAATTTCCTTTCGTACGATTGTTTAGTATATAAAACTCTAATTTCAGGCAGAGTTTGAAAATTATAAGTTAATATTAAAGGCAGTTAAGGAGTGAGTCGTGAGAGTAGCTCCGAGGTCGAAATTTATCCGTTTTTCAGCTATTATTCCCTCTTTCCCAAAGAAAAGTAATTATTTTTATAAATATAACACTTAATTCACGTTGAAATGCAGAAAAATAAATTTTACAAAATAAAATAAAGTAAATAGGAAAAAAAATTAAAATTTTATCCGTGACCAGGACAGAACCCCTGACCACCGAATCTACAAACTTCATTACTCATGGCGCTAACAACAACACCTCGACTCACACGTTGCTTCCACGAATATATAGCTTAAAGAATTTACTTCCGGTTAATTAACAAAATCTATTTTGGCCCATTATGTGCCCCCTAATTAGTGTATAAAAATGTCCTTTCGTACGATTGTTTAGTATATAAAACTCTAATTTCTGGCAGAGTTTGAAAATTATAAGTTAATATGAAAGTCAGATATGGAGTGAGTCGTGTGAGTAGCTCCGGGGTCGAAATTTATCCGTTTTTCAGCTATTATTCCCTCTTTCCCAAAGAAAAATAATTATTTTTATAAATATAACACTTTATTCACGTTGAAATACAGAAAAATAAATTTTAAAAAATAAAATAAAGTAAATAGAAAAAAAAATTAAAATTTTATCCGTGACCAGGACAGAACCCCTGACCACCGAATCTACAAACTTCTTTACTCATGGCGCTAACAACAACACCACGACTCACATGGTGCTTCCACGAATATATAGCTTAAAGAATTTACTTCCTGTTAATTAACAAAATCTATTTTGGCCCATTATGTGCCCCCTAATTAATGTATAACAATTTCCTTTCGCACGATTGTTTAGTATATAAAACTCTAATTTCTGGCAGAGTTTGAAAATTATAAGTTAATATGAAAGTCAGTTATGGAGTGAGTCGTGTGAGTAGCTCCGGGGTCGAAATTTATCCGTTTTTCAGCTATTATTCCCTCTTTCCCAAAGAAAAATAATTATTTTTATAAATATAACACTTTATTCACGTTGAAATACAGAAAAATAAATTTTAAAAAATAAAATAAAGTAAATAGAAAAAAAAAATGTAATCCGTGACCACCGATTCTACAAACTTCTTTACTCATGGCGCTAACAACAACACCTCGAGTCACACGTTGCTTCCACGAATATATAGCTTAAAGAATTTACTTCCGGTTAATTAACAAAATCTATTTTGACCCATTATGTGCCCCCTAATTAATGTATAAAAATTTCCTTTCGTACGATTGTTTAGTAAATAAAACTCTAATTTCAGGCAGAGTTTGAAAATTATAAGTTAATATGAAAGTCAGTTATGGAGTGAGTCGTGTGAGTAGCTCCGGGGTCGAAATTTATCCGTTTTTCAGCTATTATTCCCTCTTTCCCAAAGAAAAATAATTATTTTTATAAATATAACACTTTATTCACGTTGAAATACAGAAAAATAAATTTTAAAAAATAAAATAAAGTAAATAGAAAAAAAAATGTTATCCGTGACCACCGATTCTACAAACTTCTTTACTCATGGCGCTAACAACAACACCTCGAGTCACACGTTGCTTCCACGAATATATAGCTTAAAGAATTTACTTCCGGTTAATTAACAAAATCTATTTTGACCCATTATGTGCCCCCTAATTAATGTATAAAAATTTCCTTTCGTACGATTGTTTAGTAAATAAAACTCTAATTTCAGGCAGAGTTTGAAAATTATAAGTTAATATTAAAGGCAGTTAAGGAGTGAGTCGTGTGAGTAGCTCCGGGGTCGAAATTTATCCGTTTTTCAGCTATTATTCCCTCTTTCCCAAAGAAAAATAATTATTTTTATAAATATAACACTTTATTCACGTTGAAATACGGAAAAATAAATTTTAAAAAATAAAATAAAGTAAATAGAAAAAAAAATTAAAATTTTATCTGTGATCAGGACAGAACCCCTGACCACCGATTCTACAAACTTCTTTACTCATGGCGCTAACAACAACACCTCGAGTCACACGTTGCTTCTACGAATATATAGCTTAAAGAATTTACTTCCGGTTAATTAACAAAATCTATTTTGACCCATTATGTGCCCCCTAATTAGTGTATAAAAATTTCCTTTCGTACGATTGTTTAGTAAATAAAACTCTAATTTCAGGCAGAGTTTGAAAATTATAAGTTAATATTAAAGGCAGTTAAGGAGTGAGTCGTGTGAGTAGCTCCGGGGTCGAAATTTATCCGTTTTTCAGCTATTATTCCCTCTTTCCCAAAGAAAAATAATTATTTTCATAAATATAACACTTTATTCACGTTGAAATACAGAAAAATAAATTTTAAAAAATAAAATAAAGTAAATAGAAAAAAAAATTAAAATTTTATCTGTGATCAGGACAGAACCCCTGACCACCGATTCTACAAACTCCTTTACTCATGGCGCTAACAACAGCACCACGACTCACACGTTGCTTCCACGAATATATAGCTTAAAGAATTTACTTCCGGTTAATTAACAAAATCTATTTTGACCCATTATGTGCCCCCTAATTAGTGTATAAAAATTTCCTTTCGTACGATTGTTTAGTATATAAAACTCTAATTTCAGGCAGAGTTTGAAAATTATAAGTTAATATTAAAGGCAGTTAAGGAGTGAGTCGTGAGAGTAGCTCCGGGGTCGAAATTTATCCGTTTTTCAGCTATTATTCCCTCTTTCCCAAAGAAAAGTAATTATTTTTATAAATATAACACTTAATTCACGTTGAAATGCAGAAAAATAAATTTTACAAAATAAAATAAAGTAAATAGGAAAAAAAATTAAAATTTTATCCGTGACCAGGACAGAACCCCTGACCACCGAATCTACAAACTTCATTACTCATGGCGCTAACAACAACACCTCGACTCACACGTTGCTTCCACGAATATATAGCTTAAAGAATTTACTTCCGGTTAATTAACAAAATCTATTTTGGCCCATTATGTGCCCCCTAATTAGTGTATAAAAATGTCCTTTCGTACGATTGTTTAGTATATAAAACTCTAATTTCTGGCAGAGTTTGAAAATTATAAGTTAATATGAAAGTCAGATATGGAGTGAGTCGTGTGAGTAGCTCCGGGGTCGAAATTTATCCGTTTTTCAGCTATTATTCCCTCTTTCCCAAAGAAAAATAATTATTTTTATAAATATAACACTTTATTCACGTTGAAATACAGAAAAATAAATTTTAAAAAATAAAATAAAGTAAATAGAAAAAAAAATTAAAATTTTATCCGTGACCAGGACAGAACCCCTGACCACCGAATCTACAAACTTCTTTACTCATGGCGCTAACAACAACACCACGACTCACATGGTGCTTCCACGAATATATAGCTTAAAGAATTTACTTCCTGTTAATTAACAAAATCTATTTTGGCCCATTATGTGCCCCCTAATTAATGTATAACAATTTCCTTTCGCACGATTGTTTAGTATATAAAACTCTAATTTCTGGCAGAGTTTGAAAATTATAAGTTAATATGAAAGTCAGTTATGTAGTGAGTCGTGTGAGTAGCTCCGGGGTCGAAATTTATCCGTTTTTCAGCTATTATTCCCTCTTTCCCAAAGAAAAATAATTATTTTTATAAATATAACACTTTATTCACGTTGAAATACAGAAAAATAAATTTTAAAAAATAAAATAAAGTAAATAGAAAAAAAAAATGTTATCCGTGACCACCGATTCTACAAACTTCTTTACTCATGGCGCTAACAACAACACCTCGAGTCACACGTTGCTTCCACGAATATATAGCTTAAAGAATTTACTTCCGGTTAATTAACAAAATCTACTTTGACCCATTATGTGCCCCCTAATTAATGTATAAAAATTTCCTTTCGTACGATTGTTTAGTAAATAAAACTCTAATTTCAGGCAGAGTTTGAAAATTATAAGTTAATATGAAAGTCAGTTATGGAGTGAGTCGTGTGAGTAGCTCCGGGGTCGAAATTTATCCGTTTTTCAGCTATTATTCCCTTTTTCCCAAAGAAAAATAATTATTTTTATAAATATAACACTTTATTCACGTTGAAATACAGAAAAATAAATTTTAAAAAATAAAATAAAGTAAATAGAAAAAAAAAATGTTATCCGTGACCACCGATTCTACAAACTTCTTTACTCATGGCGCTAACAACAACACCTCGAGTCACACGTTGCTTCCACGAATATATAGCTTAAAGAATTTACTTCCGGTTAATTAACAAAATCTATTTTGACCCATTATGTGCCCCCTAATTAATGTATAAAAATTTCCTTTCGTACGATTGTTTAGTAAATAAAACTCTAATTTCAGGCAGAGTTTGAAAATTATAAGTTAATATTAAAGGCAGTTAAGGAGTGAGTCGTGTGAGTAGCTCCGGGGTCGAAATTTATCCGTTTTTCAGCTATTATTCCCTCTTTCCCAAAGAAAAATAATTATTTTTATAAATATAACACTTTATTCACGTTGAAATACGGAAAAATAAATTTTAAAAAATAAAATAAAGTAAATAGAAAAAAAAATTAAAATTTTATCTGTGATCAGGACAGAACCCCTGACCACCGATTCTACAAACTTCTTTACTCATGGCGCTAACAACAACACCTCGAGTCACACGTTGCTTCCACGAATATATAGCTTAAAGAATTTACTTCCGGTTAATTAACAAAATCTATTTTGACCCATTATGTGCCCCCTAATTAGTGTATAAAAATTTCCTTTCGTACGATTGTTTAGTAAATAAAACTCTAATTTCAGGCAGAGTTTGAAAATTATAAGTTAATATTAAAGGCAGTTAAGGAGTGAGTCGTGTGAGTAGCTCCGGGGTCGAAATTTATCCGTTTTTCAGCTATTATTCCCTCTTTCCCAAAGAAAAATAATTATTTTTATAAATATAACACTTTATTCACGTTGAAATACAGAAAAATAAATTTTAAAAAATAAAATAAAGTAAATAGAAAAAAAAATTAAAATTTTATCTGTGATCAGGACAGAACCCCTGACCACCGATTCTACAAACTCCTTTACTCATGGCGCTAACAACAGCACCACGACTCACACGTTGCTTCCACGAATATATAGCTTAAAGAATTTACTTCCGGTTAATTAACAAAATCTATTTTGGCCCATTATGTGCCCCCTAATTAGTGTATAAAAATGTCCTTTCGTACGATTGTTTAGTATATAAAACTCTAATTTCTGGCAGAGTTTGAAAATTATAAGTTAATATGAAAGTCAGATATGGAGTGAGTCGTGTGAGTAGCTCCGGGGTCGAAATTTATCCGTTTTTCAGCTATTATTCCCTCTTTCCCAAAGAAAAATAATTATTTTTATAAATATAACACTTTATTCACGTTGAAATACAGAAAAATAAATTTTAAAAAATAAAATAAAGTAAATAGAAAAAAAAATTAAAATTTTATCCGTGACCAGGACAGAACCCCTGACCACCGAATCTACAAACTTCTTTACTCATGGCGCTAACAACAACACCACGACTCACATGGTGCTTCCACGAATATATAGCTTAAAGAATTTACTTCCTGTTAATTAACAAAATCTATTTTGGCCCATTATGTGCCCCCTAATTAATGTATAACAATTTCCTTTCGCACGATTGTTTAGTATATAAAACTCTAATTTCTGGCAGAGTTTGAAAATTATAAGTTAATATGAAAGTCAGTTATGGAGTGAGTCGTGTGAGTAGCTCCGGGGTCGAAATTTATCCGTTTTTCAGCTATTATTCCCTCTTTCCCAAAGAAAAATAATTATTTTTATAAATATAACACTTTATTCACGTTGAAATACAGAAAAATAAATTTTAAAAAATAAAATAAAGTAAATAGAAAAAAAAATGTTATCCGTGACCACCGATTCTACAAACTTCTTTACTCATGGCGCTAACAACAACACCTCGAGTCACACGTTGCTTCCACGAATATATAGCTTAAAGAATTTACTTCCGGTTAATTAACAAAATCTATTTTGACCCATTATGTGCCCCCTAATTAATGTATAAAAATTTCCTTTCGTACGATTGTTTAGTAAATAAAACTCTAATTTCAGGCAGAGTTTGAAAATTATAAGTTAATATGAAAGTCAGTTATGGAGTGAGTCGTGTGAGTAGCTCCGGGGTCGAAATTTATCCGTTTTTCAGCTATTATTCCCTCTTTCAAAAAGAAAAATAATTATTTTTATAAATATAACACTTTATTCACGTTGAAATACAGAAAAATAAATTTTAAAAAATAAAATAAAGTAAATAGAAAAAAAAAATGTTATCCGTGACCACCGATTCTACAAACTTCTTTACTCATGGCGCTAACAACAACACCTCGAGTCACACGTTGCTTCCACGAATATATAGCTTAAAGAATTTACTTCCGGTTAATTAACAAAATCTATTTTGACCCATTATGTGCCCCCTAATTAATGTATAAAAATTTCCTTTCGTACGATTGTTTAGTAAATAAAACTCTAATTTCAGGCAGAGTTTGAAAATTATAAGTTAATATTAAAGGCAGTTAAGGAGTGAGTCGTGTGAGTAGCTCCGGGGTCGAAATTTATCCGTTTTTCAGCTATTATTCCCTCTTTCCCAAAGAAAAATAATTATTTTTATAAATATAACACTTTATTCACGTTGAAATACGGAAAAATAAATTTTAAAAAATAAAATAAAGTAAATAGAAAAAAAAATTAAAATTTTATCTGTGATCAGGACAGAACCCCTGACCACCGATTCTACAAACTTCTTTACTCATGGCGCTAACAACAACACCTCGAGTCACACGTTGCTTCCACGAATATATAGCTTAAAGAATTTACTTCCGGTTAATTAACAAAATTTATTTTGACCCATTATGTGCCCCCTAATTAGTGTATAAAAATTTCCTTTCGTACGATTGTTTAGTAAATAAAACTCTAATTTCAGGCAGAGTTTGAAAATTATAAGTTAATATTAAAGGCAGTTAAGGAGTGAGTCGTGTGAGTAGCTCCGGGGTCGAAATTTATCCGTTTTTCAGCTATTATTCCCTCTTTCCCAAAGAAAAATAATTATTTTTATAAATATAACACTTTATTCACGTTGAAATACAGAAAAATAAATTTTAAAAAATAAAATAAAGTAAATAGAAAAAAAAATTAAAATTTTATCTGTGATCAGGACAGAACCCCTGACCACCGATTCTACAAACTCCTTTACTCATGGCGCTAACAACAGCACCACGACTCACACGTTGCTTCCACGAATATATAGCTTAAAGAATTTACTTCCGGTTAATTAACAAAATCTATTTTGACCCATTATGTGCCCCCTAATTAGTGTATAAAAATTTCCTTTCGTACGATTGTTTAGTATATAAAACTCTAATTTCAGGCAGAGTTTGAAAATTATAAGTTAATATTAAAGGCAGTTAAGGAGTGAGTCGTGAGAGTAGCTCCGGGGTCGAAATTTATCCGTTTTTCAGCTATTATTCCCTCTTTCCCAAAGAAAAGTAATTATTTTTATAAATATAACACTTAATTCACGTTGAAATGCAGAAAAATAAATTTTACAAAATAAAATAAAGTAAATAGGAAAAAAAATTAAAATTTTATCCGTGACCAGGACAGAACCCCTGACCACCGAATCTACAAACTTCATTACTCATGGCGCTAACAACAACACCTCGACTCACACGTTGCTTCCACGAATATATAGCTTAAAGAATTTACTTCCGGTTAATTAACAAAATCTATTTTGGCCCATTATGTGCCCCCTAATTAGTGTATAAAAATGTCCTTTCGTACGATTGTTTAGTATATAAAACTCTAATTTCTGGCAGAGTTTGAAAATTATAAGTTAATATGAAAGTCAGATATGGAGTGAGTCGTGTGAGTAGCTCCGGGGTCGAAATTTATCCGTTTTTCAGCTATTATTCCCTCTTTCCCAAAGAAAAATAATTATTTTTATAAATATAACACTTTATTCACGTTGAAATACAGAAAAATAAATTTTAAAAAATAAAATAAAGTAAATAGAAAAAAAAATTAAAATTTTATCCGTGACCAGGACAGAACCCCTGACCACCGAATCTACAACCTTCTTTACTCATGGCGCTAACAACAACACCACGACTCACATGGTGCTTCCACGAATATATAGCTTAAAGAATTTACTTCCTGTTAATTAACAAAATCTATTTTGGCCCATTATGTGCCCCCTAATTAATGTATAACAATTTCCTTTCGCACGATTGTTTAGTATATAAAACTCTAATTTCTGGCAGAGTTTGAAAATTATAAGTTAATATGAAAGTCAGTTATGGAGTGAGTCGTGTGAGTAGCTCCGGGGTCGAAATTTATCCGTTTTTCAGCTATTATTCCCTCTTTCCCAAAGAAAAATAATTATTTTTATAAATATAACACTTTATTCACGTTGAAATACAGAAAAATAAATTTTAAAAAATAAAATAAAGTAAATAGAAAAAAAAAATGTTATCCGTGACCACCGATTCTACAAACTTCTTTACTCATGGCGCTAACAACAACACCTCGAGTCACACGTTGCTTCCACGAATATATAGCTTAAAGAATTTACTTCCGGTTAATTAACAAAATCTATTTTGACCCATTATGTGCCCCCTAATTAATGTATAAAAATTTCCTTTCGTACGATTGTTTAGTAAATAAAACTCTAATTTCAGGCAGAGTTTGAAAATTATAAGTTAATATGAAAGTCAGTTATGGAGTGAGTCGTGTGAGTAGCTCCGGGGTCGAAATTTATCCGTTTTTCAGCTATTATTCCCTCTTTCCCAAAGAAAAATAATTATTTTTATAAATATAACACTTTATTCACGTTGAAATACAGAAAAATAAATTTTAAAAAATAAAATAAAGTAAATAGAAAAAAAAATGTTATCCGTGACCACCGATTCTACAAACTTCTTTACTCATGGCGCTAACAACAACACCTCGAGTCACACGTTGCTTCCACGAATATATAGCTTAAAGAATTTACTTCCGGTTAATTAACAAAATCTATTTTGACCCATTATGTGCCCCCTAATTAATGTATAAAAATTTCCTTTCGTACGATTGTTTAGTAAATAAAACTCTAATTTCAGGCAGAGTTTGAAAATTATAAGTTAATATTAAAGGCAGTTAAGGAGTGAGTCGTGTGAGTAGCTCCGGGGTCGAAATTTATCCGTTTTTCAGCTATTATTCCCTCTTTCCCAAAGAAAAATAATTATTTTTATAAATATAACACTTTATTCACGTTGAAATACGGAAAAATAAATTTTAAAAAATAAAATAAAGTAAATAGAAAAAAAATTTAAAATTTTATCTGTGATCAGGACAGAACCCCTGACCACCGATTCTACAAACTTCTTTACTCATGGCGCTAACAACAACACCTCGAGTCACACGTTGCTTCCACGAACATATAGCTTAAAGAATTTACTTCCGGTTAATTAACAAAATCTATTTTGACCCATTATGTGCCCCCTAATTAGTGTATAAAAATTTCCTTTCGTACGATTGTTTAGTAAATAAAACTCTAATTTCAGGCAGAGTTTGAAAATTATAAGTTAATATTAAAGGCAGTTAAGGAGTGAGTCGTGTGAGTAGCTCCAGGGTCGAAATTTATCCGTTTTTCAGCTATTATTCCCTCTTTCCCAAAGAAAAATAATTATTTTTATAAATATAACACTTTATTCACGTTGAAATACAGAAAAATAAATTTTAAAAAATAAAATAAAGTAAATAGAAAAAAAAAATAAAATTTTATCTGTGATCAGGACAGAACCCCTGACCACCGATTCTACAAACTCCTTTACTCATGGCGCTAACAACAGCACCACGACTCACACGTTGCTTCCACGAATATATTGCTTAAAGAATTTACTTCCGGTTAATTAACAAAATCTATTTTGACCCATTATGTGCCCCCTAATTAGTGTATAAAAATTTCCTTTCCTACGATTGTTTAGTATATAAAACTCTAATTTCAGGCAGAGTTTGAAAATTATAAGTTAATATTAAAGGCAGTTAAGGAGTGAGTCGTGAGAGTAGCTCCGGGGTCGAAATTTATCCGTTTTTCAGCTATTATTCCCTCTTTCCCAAAGAAAAGTAATTATTTTTATAAATATAACACTTAATTCACGTTGAAATGCAGAAAAATAAATTTTACAAAATAAAATAAAGTAAATAGGAAAAAAAATTAAAATTTTATCCGTTACCAGGACAGAACCCCTGACCACCGAATCTACAAACTTCATTACTCATGGCGCTAACAACAACACCTCGACTCACACGTTGCTTCCACGAATATATAGCTTAAAGAATTTACTTCCGGTTAATTAACAAAATCTATTTTGGCCCATTATGTGCCCCCTAATTAGTGTATAAAAATGTCCTTTCGTACGATTGTTTAGTATATAAAACTCTAATTTCTGGCAGAGTTTGAAAATTATAAGTTAATATGAAAGTCAGATATGGAGTGAGTCGTGTGAGTAGCTCCGGGGTCGAAATTTATCCGTTTTTCAGCTATTATTCCCTCTTTCCCAAAGAAAAATAATTATTTTTATAAATATAACACTTTATTCACGTTGAAATACAGAAAAATAAATTTTAAAAAATAAAATAAAGTAAATAGAAAAAAAAATTAAAATTTTATCCGTGACCAGGACAGAACCCCTGACCACCGAATCTACAAATTTCTTTACTCATGGCGCTAACAACAACACCACGACTCACATGGTGCTTCCACGAATATATAGCTTAAAGAATTTACTTCCTGTTAATTAACAAAATCTATTTTGGCCCATTATGTGCCCCCTAATTAATGTATAACAATTTCCTTTCGCACGATTGTTTAGTATATAAAACTCTAATTTCTGGCAGAGTTTGAAAATTATAAGTTAATATGAAAGTCAGTTATGGAGTGAGTCGTGTGAGTAGCTCCGGGGTCGAAATTTATCCGTTTTTCAGCTATTATTCCCTCTTTCCCAAAGAAAAATAATTATTTTTATAAATATAACACTTTATTCACGTTGAAATACAGAAAAATAAATTTTAAAAAATAAAATAAAGTAAATAGAAAAAAAAAATGTTATCCGTGACCACCGATTCTACAAACTTCTTTACTCATGGCGCTAACAACAACACCTCGAGTCACACGTTGCTTCCACGAATATATAGCTTAAAGAATTTACTTCCGGTTAATTAACAAAATCTATTTTGACCCATTATGTGCCCCCTAATTAATGTATAAAAATTTCCTTTCGTACGATTGTTTAGTAAATAAAACTCTAATTTCAGGCAGAGTTTGAAAATTATAAGTTAATATGAAAGTCAGTTATGGAGTGAGTCGTGTGAGTAGCTCCGGGGTCGAAATTTATCCGTTTTTCAGCTATTATTCCCTCTTTCCCAAAGAAAAATAATTATTTTTATAAATATAACACTTTATTCACGTTGAAATACAGAAAAATAAATTTTAAAAAATAAAATAAAGTAAATAGAAAAAAAAATGTTATCCGTGACCACCGATTCTACAAACTTCTTTACTCATGGCGCTAACAACAACACCTCGAGTCACACGTTGCTTCCACGAATATATAGCTTAAAGAATTTACTTCCGGTTAATTAACAAAATCTATTTTGACCCATTATGTGCCCCCTAATTAATGTATAAAAATTTCCTTTCGTACGATTGTTTAGTAAATAAAACTCTAATTTCAGGCAGAGTTTGAAAATTATAAGTTAATATTAAAGGCAGTTAAGGAGTGAGTCGTGTGAGTAGCTCCGGGGTCGAAATTTATCCGTTTTTCAGCTATTATTCCCTCTTTCCCAAAGAAAAATAATTATTTTTATAAATATAACACTTTATTCACGTTGAAATACGGAAAAATAAATTTTAAAAAATAAAATAAAGTAAATAGAAAAAAAAATTAAAATTTTATCTGTGATCAGGACAGAACCCCTGACCACCGATTCTACAAACTTCTTTACTCATGGCGCTAACAACAACACCTCGAGTCACACGTTGCTTCCACGAATATATAGCTTAAAGAATTTACTTCCGGTTAATTAACAAAATCTATTTTGACCCATTATGTGCCCCCTAATTAGTGTATAAAAATTTCCTTTCGTACGATTGTTTAGTAAATAAAACTCTAATTTCAGGCAGAGTTTGAAAATTATAAGTTAATATTAAAGGCAGTTAAGGAGTGAGTCGTGTGAGTAGCTCCGGGGTCGAAATTTATCCGTTTTTCAGCTATTATTCCCTCTTTCCCAAAGAAAAATAATTATTTTTATAAATATAACACTTTATTCACGTTGAAATACAGAAAAATAAATTTTAAAAAATAAAATAAAGTAAATAGAAAAAAAAATTAAAATTTTATCTGTGATCAGGACAGAACCCCTGACCACCGATTCTACAAACTTCTTTACTCATGGCGCTAACAACAACACCTCGAGTCACACGTTGCTTCCACGAATATATAGCTTAAAGAATTTACTTCCGGTTAATTAACAAAATCTATTTTGACCCATTATGTGCCCCCTAATTAGTGTATAAAAATTTCCTTTCGTACGATTGTTTAGTAAATAAAACTCTAATTTCAGGCAGAGTTTGAAAATTATAAGTTAATATTAAAGGCAGTTAAGGAGTGAGTCGTGTGAGTAGCTCCGGGGTCGAAATTTATCCGTTTTTCAGCTATTATTCCCTCTTTCCCAAAGAAAAATAATTATTTTTATAAATATAACACTTTATTCACGTTGAAATACAGAAAAATAAATTTTAAAAAATAAAATAAAGTAAATAGAAAAAAAAAATAAAATTTTATCTGTGATCAGGACAGAACCCCTGACCACCGATTCTACAAACTCCTTTACTCATGGCGCTAACAACAGCACCACGACTCACACGTTGCTTCCACGAATATATAATTAAAGAATTTACTTCCGGTTTATTAACAAAATCTATTTTGGCCCATTATGCGCCCCCTAATTAGTGTATAAAAATTTCCTTTCGTACGATTGTTTAGTGTATAAAACTCTAATTTCTGGCAGAGTTTGAAAATTATAAGTTAATATTAAAGGCAGTTACGGAGTGAGTCGTGTGAGTAGCTCCGGGGTCGAAATTTATCCGTTTTTCAACTATTATTCCCTCTTTCCCAAATAAAAATAATTATTTTTATAAATATAACACTTTATTCTCGTTGAAATACATAAAAATAAATTTTAAAAAATAAAATAAAGTAAATAGAAAAAAAAATTTAAATTTTATCCGTGACCAGGACAGAACCCCTGACCACCGAATCTACAAACTTCTTTACTCATGGCGCTAACAACAACACCACGACTCACACGTTGCTTCCACGAATATATAGCTTAAAGAATTTACTTCCGGTTAATTAAAAAATCTATTTTGGCCCATTATGTGCCCCCTAATTAGTGTATAAAAATTTCCTTTCGTACGATTGTTTAGTATATAAAACTCTAATTTCTGGCAGAGTTTGAAAATTATAAGTTAATATTAAAGGCAGTTACGGAGTGAGTCATGTGAGTAGCTTCGGGGTTGAAATTTATCCGTTTTTCAGCTATTATTCCCTCTTTCCCTAAGAAAAATAATTATTTTTATAAATATAACACTTTATTCACGTTGAAATGCAGAAAAATAAATTTTAAAAAATAAAATAAAGTAAATAGAAAAAAAAATTAAAATTTTATCTGTGATCAGGACAGAACCCCTGACCACCGATTCTACAAACTCCTTTACTCATGGCGCTAACAACAGCACCACGACTCACACGTTGCTTCCACGAATATATAGCTTAAAGAATTTACTTCCGGTTAATTAACAAAATCTATTTTGGCCCATTATGTGCCCCCTAATTAGTGTATAAAAATTTCCTTTCGTACGATTGTTTAGTATATAAAACTCTAATTTCTGGCGGAGTTTGAAAATTATAAGTTAATATTAAAGGCAGTTGCGGAGTGAGTCGTGTGAGTAGCTCCGGGGTCGAAATTTATCCGTTTTTCAGCTATTATTCCCCCTTTCCCATAGAAAAATAATTATTTTTATAAATATAACACTTTATTCACGTTGAAATACAGAAAAATAAATTTTAAAAAATAAAATAAAGTAAATAGAAAAAAACATTAAAATTTTATCCGTGACCAGGACAGAGCCCCTGACCACCGAATCTACAAACTTCTTTACTCATGGCGCTAACAACAACACCACGACTCACACGTTGCTTCCACGAATATATAGCTTAAAGAATTTACTTCCGGTTAATTAACAAAATCTATTTTGGCCCATTATGTGCCCCCTAATTAGTGTATAAAAATTTCCTTTCGTACGATTTAGTATATAAAACTCTAATTTCTGGCAGAGTTTGAAAATTATAAGTTAATATTAAAGGCAGTTACGGAGTGAGTCGTGTGAGTAGCTCCGGGGTAGAAATTTATCCGTTTTTCAGCTATTATTCCCTCTTTCCCAAAGAAAAATAATTATTTTTATAAATATAACACTTTATTCACGTTGAAATACAGAAAAATAAATTTTAAAAAATAAAATAAAGTAAATAGAAAAAAAAAATTAAAATTTTATCCGTGACCAGGACAGAACCCCTGACCACCGAATCTACAAACTTCTTTACTCATGGAGTTAACAACAACACCACGACTCACACGTGGCTTCCACGAATATATAGCTTAAAGAATTTACTCCCGGTTAATTAACAAAATCTATTTTGGCCCATTATGTGCCCCCTAATTAGTGTATAAAAATTTCCTTTTGTACGATTGTTTAGTATATAAAACTCTAATTTCTGGCAGAGTTTGAAAATTATAAGTTAATATTAAAGGCAGTTGCGGAGTGAGTCGTGTGAGTAGCTCCGGGGTCGAAATTTATCCGTTTTTCAGCTATTATTCCCTCTTTCCCAAAGAAAAATAATTATTTTTATAAATATAACACTTTATTCACGTTGAAATACATAAAAATAAATTTTAAAAATAAAATAAAGTAAATAGAAAAAAAAATTAAAATTTTATCCGTGACCAGGACAGAACCCCTGACCACAGAATCTACAAACTTCTTTACTCATGACGCTAACAACAACACCACGACTCACACGTTGCTTCCACGAATATATAGCTTAAAGAATTTACTTCCGGTTAATTAACAAAATCTATTTTGGCCTGTTATGTGCCCCCTAATTAGTGTATAACAATTTCCTTTCGTACGATTGTTTAGTATATAAAACTCTAATTTCTGGCAGAGTTTGAAAATTATAAGTTAATATTAAAGGCAGTTACGGAGTGAGTCGTGTGAGTAGCTCCGGGGTCGAAATTTATCCGTTTTTCAGCTATTATTCCCTCTTTCCCAAAGAAAAATAATTATTTTTATAAATATAACACTTTATTCACGTTGAAATACAGAAAAATAAATTTTAAAAATAAAATAAAGTAAATAGAAAAAAAAATTAAAATTTTATCCGTGACCAGGACAGAACCCCTGACCACCGAATCTACAAAGTTCTTTACTCATGTCGCTAACAACAACAACACGACTCACACGTTGCTTCCACGAATATATAGCTTAAAGAATTTACTACCGGTTAATTAACAAAATCTATTTTGGCCCATTATGTGCCCCCTAGTTAGTGTATAACAATTTCCTTTCGTACGATTGTTTAGTATATAAAACTCTAATTTCTGGCAGAGTTTGAAAATTATAAGTTAATATTAAAGGCAGTTACGGAGTGAGTCGTGTGAGTAGCTCCGGGGTCGAAATTTATCCGTTTTTCAGCTATTAATCCCGCTTTTCCAAAGAAAAATAATTATTTTTATAAATATAACACTTTATTCACGTTGAAATACAGAAAAACAAATTTTAAAAAATAAAATAAAGTAAATAGAAAAAAAAATTAAAATTTTATCCGTGACCAGGACAGAACCCCTGACCACCGAATCTACAAACTTCTTTACTCATGGAGTTAACAACAACACCACGACTCACACGTGGCTTCCACGAATATATTGCTTAAAGAATTTACTACCGGTTAATTAACAAAATCTATTTTGGCCCATTATGTGCCCCCTGATTAGTGTATAAAAATTTCCTTTTATACGATTGTTTAGTATATAAAACTCTAATTTCTGGCAGAGTTTGAAAATTATAAGTTAATATTAAAGGCAGTTGCGGAGTGAGTCGTGTGAGTAGCTCCGGGGTCGAAATTTATCCGTTTTTCAGCTATTATTCCCTCTCTCCCAAAGAAAAATAATTATTTTTATAAATATAACACTTTATTCACGTTGAAATACATAAAAATAAATTGTAAAAAATAAAATAAAGTAAATAGAAAAAAAATTAAAATTTCATCCGTGACCAGGACAGAACCCCTGACCACCGAATCTACAAACTTCTTTACTCATGGCGCTAACAACAACACCACGACTCACACGTTGCTTCCACGAATATATAGCTTAAAGAATTCACTTCCGGTTAATTAACAAAATCTATTTTGGCCCTTTATGTGCCCCCTAATTAGTGTATAACAATTTCCTTTCGTACGATTGTTTAGTATATAAAACTCTAATTTCTGGCAGAGTTTGAAAATTATAAGTTAATATTAAAGGCAGTTACGGAGTGAGTCGTGTGAGTAGCTCCGGGGTCGAAATTTATCCGTTTTTCAGCTATTATTCCCTCTTTTCCAAAGAAAAATAATTATTTTTATAAATATAACACTTTATTCCCGTTGAAATACAGAAAAATAAATTTTAAAAAATAAAATAAAGTAAATAGAAAAAGAAGTTAAAATTGTATCCGTGACCAGGACAGAACCCCTGACCACCGAATCTACATACTTCTTTACTCTTGGAGCTAACAACAACACCACGACTCACACGTTGCTTCCACGAATATATAGCTTAAAGAATTTACTTCCGGTTAATTAACAAAATCTATTTTGGCCCATTATATGCCCCCTAATTAGTGTATAACAATTTCCTTTCGTACGATTGTTAAGTATATAAAACTCTAATTTCAGGCAGAGTTTGAAAATTATAAGTTAATATTAAAGGCAGTTACGGAGTGAGTCGTATGAGTAGCTCCGGGATCGAAATTTATCCGTTTTTCAGCTATTATTCCCTCTTTCCCAAAGAAAAATAATTATTTTTATAAATATGACACTTTATTCACGTTGAAATACAGAAAAATAAATTTTAAAAAATAAAATAAAGTAAATAGACAAAAAAAATTAAAATTTTATCCGTGACCAGGACAGAACCCCTGACCACCGAATCTACAAAGTTCTTTACTCATGTCGCTAACAACAACAACACGACTCACACGTTGCTTCCACGAATATATAGCTTAAAGAATTTACTACCGGTTAATTAACAAAATCTATTTTGGCCCATTATGTGCCCCCTAGTTAGTGTATAACAATTTCCTTTCGTACGATTGTTTAGTATATAAAACTCTAATTTCTGGCAGAGTTTGAAAATTATAAGTTAATATTAAAGGCAGTTACGGAGTGAGTCGTGTGAGTAGCTCCGGGGTCGAAATTTATCCGTTTTTCAGCTATTAATCCCTCTTTTCCAAAGAAAAATAATTATTTTTATAAATATAACACTTTATTCACGTTGAAATACAGAAAAACAAATTTTAAAAAATAAAATAAAGTAAATAGAAAAAAAAATTAAAATTTTATCCGTGACCAGGACAGAACCCCTGACCACCGAATCTACAAACTTCTTTACTCATGGAGTTAACAACAACACCACGACTCACACGTGGCTTCCACGAATATATTGCTTAAAGAATTTACTACCGGTTAATTAACAAAATCTATTTTGGCCCATTATGTGCCCCCTGATTAGTGTATAAAAATTTCCTTTTATACGATTGTTTAGTATATAAAACTCTAATTTCTGGCAGAGTTTGAAAATTATAAGTTAATATTAAAGGCAGTTGCGGAGTGAGTCGTGTGAGTAGCTCCGGGGTCGAAATTTATCCGTTTTTCAGCTATTATTCCCTCTCTCCCAAAGAAAAATAATTATTTTTATAAATATAACACTTTATTCACGTTGAAATACATAAAAATAAATTGTAAAAAATAAAATAAAGTAAATAGAAAAAAAATTAAAATTTCATCCGTGACCAGGACAGAACCCCTGACCACCGAATCTACAAACTTCTTTACTCATGGCGCTAACAACAACACCACGACTCACACGTTGCTTCCACGAATATATAGCTTAAAGAATTCACTTCCGGTTAATTAACAAAATCTATTTTGGCCCTTTATGTGCCCCCTAATTAGTGTATAACAATTTCCTTTCGTACCATTGTTTAGTATATAAAACTCTAATTTCTGGCAGAGTTTGAAAATTATAAGTTAATATTAAAGGCAGTTACGGAGTGAGTCGTGTGAGTAGCTCCGGGGTCGAAATTTATCCGTTTTTCAGCTATTATTCCCTCTTTTCCAAAGAAAAATAATTATTTTTATAAATATAACACTTTATTCCCGTTGAAATACAGAAAAATAAATTTTAAAAAATAAAATAAAGTAAATAGAAAAAGAAGTTAAAATTGTATCCGTGACCAGGACAGAACCCCTGACCACCGAATCTACATACTTCTTTACTCTTGGAGCTAACAACAACACCACGACTCACACGTTGCTTCCACGAATATATAGCTTAAAGAATTTACTTCCGGTTAATTAACAAAATCTATTTTGGCCCATTATATGCCCCCTAATTAGTGTATAACAATTTCCTTTCGTACGATTGTTAAGTATATAAAACTCTAATTTCAGGCAGAGTTTGAAAATTATAAGTTAATATTAAAGGCAGTTACGGAGTGAGTCGTATGAGTAGCTCCGGGATCGAAATTTATCCGTTTTTCAGCTATTATTCCCTCTTTCCCAAAGAAAAATAATTATTTTTATAAATATGACACTTTATTCACGTTGAAATACAGAAAAATAAAT
Source organism: Parasteatoda tepidariorum (assembly GCF_982258835.1). Lineage (NCBI taxonomy): Eukaryota > Metazoa > Arthropoda > Arachnida > Araneae > Theridiidae > Parasteatoda > Parasteatoda tepidariorum. The sequence goes on from NC_141758.1 coordinate 107,338,151, forward strand.
TTTAAAAAATAAAATAAAGTAAATAGACAAAAAAAATTAAAATTTTATCCTTGACCAGGACAGAACCCCTGACCACCGAATCTACAAACTTCTTTACTCATGACGCTAACAACAACACCACGACTCACACGTTGCTTCCACGAATATATAGCTTTAAGAATTTACTTCCGGTGAAATAACAAAATCTATTTTGGCCCATTATGTGCCCCCTAATTAGTGTATAAAAATTTCCTTTCGCACGATTGTTTAGTATATAAAACTCTAATTTCTGGCAGAGTTTGAAAATTATAAGTTAATATTAAAATCAGTTACGGAGTGAGTCGTGTGAGTAGCTCCGGGGTCGAAATTTATCCGTTTTTCTGCTATTATTCCCTCTTTCCCAAAGAAAAATAATTATTTTTATAAATATAACACTTTATTCACGTTGAAATACAGAAAAATAAATTTTAAAAAATAAAATAAAGTAAATAGAAAAAAAAATTAAAATTTTATCCGTGATCAGAACAGAACCCCTGACCTCCGAATCTACAAACTCCTTTTCTCATGGCGCTAACAACAACACCACGACTCACACGTTGCTTCCACGAATATATAGCTTAAAGAATTTACTTCCGGTTAATTAACAAAATCTATTTTGGCCCATTATGTGCCCCCTAATTAGTGTATAAAAATTTCCTTTCCTATGATTGTTTAGTATATAAAACTCTAATTTCCGGCAGAGTTTGAAAATTATAAGTTAATATTAAAGGCAGTTGCGGAGTGAGTCGTGTGAGTAGCTCCGGGGTCGAAATTTATCCGTTTTTCAGCTATTATTCCCTCTTTCCCAAAGAAAAATAATTATTTTTATAAATATAACACTTTATTCACGTTGAAATACATAAAAATAAATTTTAAAAATAAAATAAAGTAAATAGAAAAAAAAATTAAAATTTTATCCGTGACCAGGACAGAACCCCTGACCACAGAATCTACAAACTTCTTTACTCATGACGCTAACAACAACACCACGACTCACACGTTGCTTCCACGAATATATAGCTTAAAGAATTTACTTCCGGTTAATTAACAAAATCTATTTTGGCCTGTTATGTGCCCCCTAATTAGTGTATAACAATTTCCTTTCGTACGATTGTTTAGTATATAAAACTCTAATTTCTGGCAGAGTTTGAAAATTATAAGTTAATATTAAAGGCAGTTACGGAGTGAGTCGTGTGAGTAGCTCCGGGGTCGAAATTTATCCGTTTTTCAGCTATTATTCCCTCTTTCCCAAAGAAAAATAATTATTTTTATAAATATAACACTTTATTCACGTTGAAATACAGAAAAATAAATTTTAAAAATAAAATAAAGTAAATAGAAAAAAAAATTAAAATTTTATCCGTGACCAGGACAGAACCCCTGACCACCGAATCTACAAACTTCTTTACTCATGGAGTTAACAACAACACCACGACTCACACGTGTCTTCCACGAATATATTGCTTAAAGAATTTACTACCGGTTAATTAACAAAATCTATTTTGGCCCATTATGTGCCCCCTGATTAGTGTATAAAAATTTCCTTTTATACGATTGTTTAGTATATAAAACTCTAATTTCTGGCAGAGTTTGAAAATTATAAGTTAATATTAAAGGCAGTTGCGGAGTGAGTCGTGTGAGTAGCTCCGGGGTCGAAATTTATCCGTTTTTCAGCTATTATTCCCTCTTTCCCAAAGAAAAATAATTATTTTTATAAATATAACACTTTATTCACGTTGAAATACATAAAAATAAATTGTAAAAAATAAAATAAAGTAAATAGAAAAAAAATTAAAATTTCATCCGTGACCAGGACAGAACCCCTGACCACCGAATCTGCAAACTTCTTTACTCATGGCGCTAACAACAACACCACGACTCACACGTTGCTTCCACGAATATATAGCTTAAAGAATTCACTTCCGGTTAATTAACAAAATCTATTTTGGCCCTTTATGTGCCCCCTAATTAGTGTATAACAATTTCCTTTCGTACGATTGTTTAGTATATAAAACTCTAATTTCTGGCAGAGTTTGAAAATTATAAGTTAATATTAAAGGCAGTTACGGAGTGAGTCGTGTGAGTAGCTCCGGGGTCGAAATTTATCCGTTTTTCAGCTATTATTCCCTCTTTTCCAAAGAAAAATAATTATTTTTATAAATATAACACTTTATTCCCGTTGAAATACAGAAAAATAAATTTTAAAAAATAAAATAAAGTAAATAGAAAAAGAAGTTAAAATTGTATCCGTGACCAGGACAGAACCCCTGACCACCGAATCTACATACTTCTTTACTCTTGGAGCTAACAACAACACCACGACTCACACGTTGCTTCCACGAATATATAGCTTAAAGAATTTACTTCCGGTTAATTAACAAAATCTATTTTGGCCCATTATATGCCCCCTAATTAGTGTATAACAATTTCCTTTCGTACGATTGTTAAGTATATAAAACTCTAATTTCAGGCAGAGTTTGAAAATTATAAGTTAATATTAAAGGCAGTTACGGAGTGAGTCGTATGAGTAGCTCCGGGATCGAAATTTATCCGTTTTTCAGCTATTATTCCCTCTTTCCCAAAGAAAAATAATTATTTTTATAAATATGACACTTTATTCACGTTGAAATACAGAAAAATAAATTTTAAAAAATAAAATAAAGTAAATAGACAAAAAAAATTAAAATTTTATCCTTGACCAGGACAGAACCCCTGACCACCGAATCTACAAACTTCTTTACTCATGACGCTAACAACAACACCACGACTCACACGTTGCTTCCACGAATATATAGCTTTAAGAATTTACTTCCGGTGAAATAACAAAATCTATTTTGGCCCATTATGTGCCCCCTAATTAGTGTATAAAAATTTCCTTTCGCACGATTGTTTAGTATATAAAACTCTAATTTCTGGCAGAGTTTGAAAATTATAAGTTAATATTAAAAGCAGTTACGGAGTGAGTCGTGTGAGTAGCTCCGGGGTCGAAATTTATCCGTTTTTCTGCTATTATTCCCTCTTTCCCAAAGAAAAATAATTATTTTTATAAATATAACACTTTATTCACGTTGAAATACAGAAAAATAAATTTTAAAAAATAAAATAAAGTAAATAGAAAAAAAAATTAAAATTTTATCCGTGATCAGAACAGAACCCCTGACCTCCGAATCTACAAACTCCTTTTCTCATGGCGCTAACAACAACACCACGACTCACACGTTGCTTCCACGAATATATAGCTTAAAGAATTTACTTCCGGTTAATTAACAAAATCTATTTTGGCCCATTATGTGCCCCCTAATTAGTGTATAAAAATTTCCTTTCCTACGATTGTTTAGTATATAAAACTCAAATTTCCGGCAGAGTTTGAAAATTATAAGTTAATATTAAAGGCAGTTGCGGAGTGAGTCGTGTGAGTAGCTCCGGGGTCGAAATTTATCCGTTTTTCAGCTATTATTCCCTCTTTCCCAAAGAAAAATAATTATTTTTATAAATATAACACTTTATTCGCGTTGAAATACAGAAAAATAAATTTAAAAAAATAAAATAAAGTAAATAGAAAAAAAAAATTAAAATTTTATCCTTAACCAGGACAGAACCCCTGACCACCGAATCTACAAACTTCTTTACTCATGACGCTAACAACAACACCACGACTCACACGTTGCTTCCACGAATATATAGCTTAAAGAATTTACTTCCGGTTAATTAACAAAATCTATTTTGGCCCATTATGTGCCCCCTAATTAGTGTATAAAAATTTCCTTTTGTACGATTGTTTAGTATATAAAACTCTAATTTCTGACAGAGTTTGAAAATTATAAGTTAATATTAAAGGCAGTTGCGGAGTGAGTCGTGTGAGTAGCTCCGGGGTCGAAATTTATCCGTTTTTCGGCTATTATTCCCTCTTTCCCAAAGAAAAATAATTATTTTTATAAATATAACACTTTATTCACGTTGAAATACAGAAAAATAAATTTTAAAAAATAAAATAAAGTAAATAGAAAAAAAATCTAAAATTTTATCCGTGACCAGTACAGAACCCCTGACCACCGAATCTACAAACTTCTTTACTCATGGCGCTAACAACAACACCACGACTCACACGTTGCTTCCACGAATATATAGCTTAAAGAATTTACTTCCGGTTAATTAACAAAATCTATTTTGGCCCATTATGTGCCCCCTAATTCGTGTATACAAATTTCCTTTCGTACGATTGTTTAGTATATAAAACTCTAATTCTGGCAGAGTTTGAAAATTATAAGTTAATATTAAAGGCAGTTACGGAGTGAGTCGTGTGAGTAGCTCCAGGATCGAAATTTATCCGTTTTTCAGCTATTATTCCCTCTTTCCCAAAGAAAAATAACTATTTTTATAAATATGACACTTTATTCACGTTGAAATACAGTAAAATAAATTTTAAAAAATAAAATAAAGTAAATAGACAAAAAAAATTAAAATTTTATCCGTAACCAGGACAGAACCCCTGACCACCGAATCTACAAACTTCTTTACTCATGACGCTAACAACAACACCACGACTCACACGTTGCTTCCACGAATATATAGCTTAAAGAATTTACTTCCGGTTAATTAACAAAATCTATTTTGGCCCATTATGTGCCCCCTAATTAGTGTATAAAAATTTCCTTTTGTACGATTGTTTAGTATATAAAACTCTAATTTCTGGCAGAGTTTGAAAATTATAAGTTAATATTAAAGGCAGTTGCGGAGTGAGTCGTGTGAGTAGCTCCGAGGTCGAAATTTATCCGTTTTTCGGCTATTATTCCCTCTTTCCCAAAGAAAAATAATTATTTTTATAAATATAACACTTTATTCACGTTGAAATACAGAAAAATAAATTTTAAAAAATAAAATAAAGTAAATAGAAAAAAAAATTAAAATTTTATCCGTGACCAGTACAGAACCCCTGACCACCGAATCTACAAACTTCTTTACTCATGGCGCTAACAACAACACCACGACTCACACGTTGCTTCCACGAATATATAGCTTAAAGAATTTACTTCCGGTTAATTAACAAAATCTATTTTGGCCCATTATGTGCCCCCTAAATAGTGTATAAAAATTTCCTTTTGTACGATTGTTTAGTATATAAAACTCTAATTTCTGGCAGAGTTTGAAAATTATAAGTTAATATTAAAGGCAGTTGCGGAGTGAGTCGTGTGAGTAGCTCCGAGGTCGAAATTTATCCGTTTTTCGGCTATTATTCCCTCTTTCCCAAAGAAAAATAATTATTTTTATAAATATAACACTTTATTCACGTTGAAATACAGAAAAATAAATTTTAAAAAATAAAATAAAGTAAATAGAAAAAAAAATTAAAATTTTATCCGTGTCCAGTACAGAACCCCTGACCACCGAATCTACAAACTTCTTTACTCACGGCGCTAACAACAACACCACGACTCACACGTTGCTTCCACGAATATATAGCTTAAAGAATTTACTTCCGGTTAATTAACAAAATCTATTTTGGCCCATTATGTGCCCCCTAATTCGTGTATACAAATTTCCTTTCGTACGATTGTTTAGTATATAAAACTCTAATTCTGGCAGAGTTTGAAAATTATAAGTTAATATTAAAGGCAGTTACGGAGTGAGTCGTGTGAGTAGCTCCAGGATCGAAATTTATCCGTTTTTCAGCTATTATTCCCTCTTTCCCAAAGAAAAATAACTATTTTTATAAATATGACACTTTATTCACGTTGAAATACAGTAAAATAAATTTTAAAAAATAAAATAAAGTAAATAGACAAAAAAAATTAAAATTTTATCCGTAACCAGGACAGAACCCCTGACCACCGAATCTACAAACTTCTTTACTCATGACGCTAACAACAACACCACGACTCACACGTTGCTTCCACGAATATATAGCTTAAAGAATTTACTTCCGGTTAATTAACAAAATCTATTTTGGCCCATTATGTGCCCCCTAATTAGTGTATAAAAATTTCCTTTTGTACGATTGTTTAGTATATAAAACTCTAATTTCTGGCAGAGTTTGAAAATTATAAGTTAATATTAAAGGCAGTTGCGGAGTGAGTCGTGTGAGTAGCTCCGAGGTCGAAATTTATCCGTTTTTCGGCTATTATTCCCTCTTTCCCAAAGAAAAATAATTATTTTTATAAATATAACACTTTATTCACGTTGAAATACAGAAAAATAAATTTTAAAAAATAAAATAAAGTAAATAGAAAAAAAAATTAAAATTTTATCCGTGACCAGTACAGAACCCCTGACCACCGAATCTACAAACTTCTTTACTCATGGCGCTAACAACAACACCACGACTCACACGTTGCTTCCACGAATATATAGCTTAAAGAATTTACTTCCGGTTAATTAACAAAATCTATTTTGGCCCATTATGTGCCCCCTAAATAGTGTATAAAAATTTCCTTTTGTACGATTGTTTAGTATATAAAACTCTAATTTCTGGCAGAGTTTGAAAATTATAAGTTAATATTAAAGGCAGTTGCGGAGTGAGTCGTGTGAGTAGCTCCGAGGTCGAAATTTATCCGTTTTTCGGCTATTATTCCCTCTTTCCCAAAGAAAAATAATTATTTTTATAAATATAACACTTTATTCACGTTGAAATACAGAAAAATAAATTTTAAAAAATAAAATAAAGTAAATAGAAAAAAAAATTTAAATTTTATCCGTGTCCAGTACAGAACCCCTGACCACCGAATCTACAAACTTCTTTACTCACGGCGCTAACAACAACACCACGACTCACACGTTGCTTCCACGAATATATAACTTAAAGAATTTACTTCCGGTTAATTAACAAAATCTATTTTGGCCCATTATGTGCCCCCTAAATAGTGTATAAAAATTTCCTTTTGTACGATTGTTTAGTATATAAAACTCTAATTTCTGGCAGAGTTTGAAAATTATAAGTTAATATTAAAGGCAGTTACGGAGTGAGTCGTGTGAGTAGCTCCAGGATCGAAATTTATCCGTTTTTCAGCTATTATTCCCTCTTTCCCAAAGAAAAATAACTATTTTTATAAATATGATACTTTATTCACGTTGAAATACAGTAAAATAAATTTTAAAAAATAAAATAAAGTAAATAGACAAAAAAAATTAAAATTTTATCCGTAACCAGGACGGAACCCCTGACCACCGAATCTACAAACTTCTTTACTCATGGCGCTAACAACAACACCACGACTCACACGTTGCTTCCACGAATATATAGCTTAAAGAATTTACTCCCGGTTAATTAACAAAATCTATTTTGGCCCATTATGTGACCCCTAATTAGTGTATAAAAATTTCCTTTCGAACGATTGTTTAGTATATAAAACTCTAATTTCTGGCAGAGTTTGAAAATTATAAGTTAATATTAAAGGCAGTTACGGATTGAGTCGTGTGAGTAGCTCAGGGATCGAAATTTATCCGTTTTTCAGCTATTATTCCCTCTTTCCCAAAGAAAAATAACTATTTTTATAAATATGACACTTTATTCACGTTGAAATACAGTAAAATAAATTTTAAAAAATAAAATAAAGTAAATAGACAAAAAAAATTAAAATTTTATCCGTAACCAGGACAGAGCCCCTGACCACCGAATCTACAAACTTATTTACTCATGGCGCTAACAACAACACCACGACTCACACGTTGCTTCCACGAATATATAGCTTAAAGAAATTACTTCCGGTTAATTAACAAAATCTATTTTGGCCCATTATGTGCCCCCTAATTAGTGTATAAAAATTTCCTTTCGTACGATTGTTTAGTATATAAAACTCTAATTTCTGGCAGAGTTTGAAAATTATAAGTTAATATTAAAGGCAGTTACGGAGTGAGTCGTGTGAGTAGCTCCGGGGTCGAAATTTATCCGTTTTTCAGCTATTATTCCCTCTTTCCCAAAGAAAAATAATTATTTTTATAAATATAACACTTTATTCACGTTGAAATACAGAAAAACAAATTTTAAAAAATAAAATAAAGTAAATAGAAAAAAAAATTGAAATTTTATCCGTGACCAGGACAGAACCCCTGACCACCGAATCTACAAACTTCTTTACTCATGGAGTTAACAACAACACCACGACTCACACGTGGCTTCCACGAATATATAGCTTAAAAAATTTACTCCCGGTTAATTAACAAAATCTATTTTGGCCCATTATGTGCCCCCTAATAAGTGTATAAAAATTTCCTTTTGTACGATTGTTTAGTATATAAAACTCTAATTTCTGGCAGAGTTTGAAAATTATAAGTTAATATTAAAGGCAGTTGCGGAGTGAGTCGTGTGAGTAGCTCCGGGGTCGAAATTTATCCGTTTTTCAGCTATTATTCCCTCTTTCCCATAGAAAAATAATTATTTTTAAAGATATAACACTTTATTCACGTTGAAATACAGTAAAATAAATTTTAAAAAATAAAATAAAGTAAATAGACAAAAAAAATTAAAATTTTATCCGTAACCAGGACAGAACCCCTGACCACCGAATCTACAAACTTCTTTACTCATGACGCTAACAACAACACCACGACTCACACGTTGCTTCCACGAATATATAGCTTAAAGAAATTACTTCCGGTTAATTAACAAAATCTATTTTGGCCCATTATGTGCCCCCTAATTAGTGTATGAAAATTTCCTTTCGTACGATTGTTTAGTATATAAAACTCTAATTTCTGGCAGAGTTTGAAAATTATAAGTTAATATTAAAGGCAGTTACGGAGTGAGTCGTGTGAGTAGCTCCGGGGTCGAAATTTATCCGTTTTTCAGCTATTATTCCCTCTTTCCCAAAGAAAAATAATTATTTTTATAAATATAACACTTTATTCACGTTGAAATACATAAAAATAAATTTTAAAAATAAAATAAAGTAAATAGAAAAAAAAATTAAAATTTTATCCGTGACCAGGACAGAACCCCTGACCACCGAATCTACAAACTTCTTTACTCATGACGCTAACAACAACACCACGACTCACACGTTGCTTCCACGAATATATAGCTTAAAGAAATTACTTCCGGTTAATTAACAAAATCTATTTTGGCCCATTATGTGCCCCCTAATTAGTGTATAAAAATTTCCTTTCGTACGATTGTTTAGTATATAAAACTCTAATTTCTGGCAGAGTTTGAAAATTATAAGTTAATATTAAAGGCAGTTACGGAGTGAGTCGTGTGAGTAGCTCCGGGGTCGAAATTTATCCGTTTTTCAGCTATTATTCCCTCTTTCCCAAAGAAAAATAATTATTTTTATAAATATAACACTTTATTCACGTTGAAATACAGAAAAATAAATTTTAAAAAATAAAATAAAGTAAATAGAAAAAAAAATTAAAATTTTATCCGTGACCAGGACAGAACCCCTGACCACCGAATCTACAAACTTCTTTACTCATGGCGCTAACAACAACACCACGACTCACACGTTGCTGCCACGAATATATAGCTTAAAGAATTTACTCCCGGTTAATTAACAATATCTATTTTGGCCCATTATGTGCCCCCTAATTAGTGTATAAAAATTTCCTTTCGAACGATTGTTTAGTATATAAAACTCTAATTTCTGGCAGAGTTTGAAAATTATAAGTTAATATTAAAGGCAGTTACGGAGTGAGTCGTGTGAGTAGCTCCAGGATCGAAATTTATCCGTTTTTCAGCTATTATTCCCTCTTTCCCAAAGAAAAATAACTATTTTTATAAATATGACACTTTATTCACGTTGAAATACAGTAAAATAAATTTTAAAAAATAAAATAAAGTAAATAGACAAAAAAAATTAAAATTTTATCCGTAACCAGGACGGAACCCCTGACCACCGAATCTACAAACTTCTTTACTCATGGCGCTAACAACAACACCACGACTCACACGTTGCTTCCACGAATATATAGCTTAAAGAATTTACTCCCGGTTAATTAACAAAATCTATTTTGGCCCATTATGTGACCCCTAATTAGTGTATAAAAATTTCCTTTCGAACGATTGTTTAGTATATAAAACTCTAATTTCTGGCAGAGTTTGAAAATTATAAGTTAATATTAAACGCAATTACGGATTGAGTCGTGTGAGTAGCTCAGGGATCGAAATTTATCCGTTTTTCAGCTATTATTCCCTCTTTCCCAAAGAAAAAAAACTATTTTTATAAATATGACACTTTATTCACGTTGAAATACAGTAAAATAAATTTTAAAAAATAAAATAAAGTAAATAGACAAAAAAAATTAAAATTTTATCCGTAACCAGGACAGAGCCCCTGACCACCGAATCTACAAACTTATTTACTCATGGCGCTAACAACAACACCACGACTCACACGTTGCTTCCACGAATATATAGCTTAAAGAAATTACTTCCGGTTAATTAACAAAATCTATTTTGGCCCATTATGTGCCCCCTAATTAGTGTATAAAAATTTCCTTTCGTACGATTGTTTAGTATATAAAACTCTAATTTCTGGCAGAGTTTGAAAATTATAAGTTAATATTAAAGGCAGTTACGGAGTGAGTCGTGTGAGTAGCTCCGGGGTAGAAATTTATCCGTTTTTCAGCTATTATTCCCTCTTTCCCAAAGAAAAATAATTATTTTTATAAATATAACACTTTATTCACGTTGAAATACAGAAAAACAAATTTTAAAAAATAAAATAAAGTAAATAGAAAAAAAAATTGAAATTTTATCCGTGACCAGGACAGAACCCCTGACCACCGAATCTACAAACTTCTTTACTCATGGAGTTAACAACAACACCACGACTCACACGTGGCTTCCACGAATATATAGCTTAAAAAATTTACTCCCGGTTAATTAACAAAATCTATTTTGGCCCATTATGTGCCCCCTAATTAGTGTATAAAAATTTCCTTTTGTACGATTGTTTAGTATATAAAACTCTAATTTCTGGCAGAGTTTGAAAATTATAAGTTAATATTAAAGGCAGTTGCGGAGTGAGTCGTGTGAGTAGCTCCGGGGTCGAAATTTATCCGTTTTTCAGCTATTATTCCCTCTTTCCCATAGAAAAATAATTATTTTTAAAGATATAACACTTTATTCACGTTGAAATACAGTAAAATAAATTTTAAAAAATAAAATAAAGTAAATAGACAAAAAAAATTAAAATTTTATCCGTAACCAGGACAGAACCCCTGACCACCGAATCTACAAACTTCTTTACTCATGACGCTAACAACAACACCACGACTCACACGTTGCTTCCACGAATATATAGCTTAAAGAAATTACTTCCGGTTAATTAACAAAATCTATTTTGGCCCATTATGTGCCCCCTAATTAGTGTATAAAAATTTCCTTTCGTACGATTGTTTAGTATATAAAACTCTAATTTCTGGCAGAGTTTGAAAATTATAAGTTAATATTAAAGGCAGTTACGGAGTGAGTCGTGTGAGTAGCTCCGGGGTCGAAATTTATCCGTTTTTCAGCTATTATTCCCTCTTTCCCAAAGAAAAATAATTATTTTTATAAATATAACACTTTATTCACGTTGAAATACATAAAAATAAATTTTAAAAATAAAATAAAGTAAATAGAAAAAAAAATTAAAATTTTATCCGTGACCAGGACAGAACCCCTGACCACCGAATCTACAAACTTCTTTACTCATGACGCTAACAACAACACCACGACTCACACGTTGCTTCCACGAATATATAGCTTAAAGAAATTACTTCCGGTTAATTAACAAAATCTATTTTGGCCCATTATGTGCCCCCTAATTAGTGTATAAAAATTTCCTTTCTTACGATTGTTTAGTATATAAAACTCTAATTTCTGGCAGAGTTTGAAAATTATAAGTTAATATTAAAGGCAGTTACGGAGTGAGTCGTGTGAGTAGCTCCAGGGTCGAAATTTATCCGTTTTTCAGCTATTATTCCCTCTTTCCCAAAGAAAAATAATTATTTTTATAAATATAACACTTTATTCACGTTGAAATACATAAAAATAAATTGTAAAAAATAAAATAAAGTAAATAGAAAAAAAAATTAAAATTTTATCCGTGACCAGGACAGAACCCCTGACCACCGAATCTACAAACTTCTTTACTCATGGCGCTAACAACAACACCACGACTCACACGTTGCTTCCACGAATATATAGCTTAAAGAATTCACTTCCGGTTAATTAACAAAATCTATTTTGGCCCTTTATGTGCCCCCTAATTAGTGTATAACAATTTCCTTTCGTACGATTGTTTAGTATATAAAACTCTAATTTCTGGCAGAGTTTGAAAATTATAAGTTAATATTAAAGGCAGTTACGGAGTGAGTCGTGTGAGTAGCTCCGGGGTCGAAATTTATCCGTTTTTCAGCTATTATTCCCTCTTTTCCAAAGAAAAATAATTATTTTTATAAATATAACACTTTATTCCCGTTGAAATACAGAAAAATAAATTTTAAAAAATAAAATAAAGTAAATAGAAAAAGAAGTTAAAATTGTATCCGTGACCAGGACAGAACCCCTGACCACCGAATCTACATACTTCTTTACTCTTGGAGCTAACAACAACACCACGACTCACACGTTGCTTCCACGAATATATAGCTTAAAGAATTTACTTCCGGTTAATTAACAAAATCAATTTTGGCCCATTATGTGCCCCCTAATTAGTGTATAACAATTTCCTTTCGTACGATTGTTAAGTATATAAAACTCTAATTTCAGGCAGAGTTTGAAAATTATAAGTTAATATTAAAGGCAGTTACGGAGTGAGTCGTGTGAGTAGCTCCGGGGTCGAAATTTATCCGTTTTTCAGCTATTATTCCCTCTTTCCCAAAGAAAAATAATTATTTTTATAAATATAACACTTTATTCACGTTGAAATACAGAAAAATAAATTTTAAAAAATAAAATAAAGTAAATAGAAAAAAAAATTAAAATTTTATCCGTGACCAGGACAGAACCCCTGACCACCGAATCTACAAACTTCTTTACTCATGGCGCTAAAAACAACACCACGACTCACACGTTGCTGCCACGAATATATAGCTTAAAGAATTTACTCCCGGTTAATTAACAATATCTATTTTGGCCCATTATGTGCCCCCTAATTAGTGTATAAAAATTTCCTTTCGAACGATTGTTTAGTATATAAAACTCTAATTTCTGGCAGAGTTTGAAAATTATAAGTTAATATTAAAGGCAGTTACGGAGTGAGTCGTGTGAGTAGCTCCAGGATCGAAATTTATCCGTTTTTCAGCTATTATTCCCTCTTTCCCAAAGAAAAATAACTATTTTTATAAATATGACACTTTATTCACGTTGAAATACAGTAAAATAAATTTTAAAAAATAAAATAAAGTAAATAGACAAAAAAAATTAAAATTTTATCCGTAACCAGGACGGAACCCCTGACCACCGAATCTACAAACTTCTTTACTCATGGCGCTAACAACAACACCACGACTCACACGTTGCTTGCACGAATATATAGCTTAAAGAATTTACTCCCGGTTAATTAACAAAATCTATTTTGGCCCATTATGTGACCCCTAATTAGTGTATAAAAATTTCCTTTCGAACGATTGTTTAGTATATAAAACTCTAATTTCTGGCAGAGTTTGAAAATTATAAGTTAATATTAAACGCAATTACGGATTGAGTCGTGTGAGTAGCTCAGGGATCGAAATTTATCCGTTTTTCAGCTATTATTCCCTCTTTCCCAAAGAAAAAAAACTATTTTTATAAATATGACACTTTATTCACGTTGAAATACAGTAAAATAAATTTTAAAAAATAAAATAAAGTAAATAGACAAAAAAAATTAAAATTTTATCCGTAACCAGGACAGAGCCCCTGACCACCGAATCTACAAACTTATTTACTCATGGCGCTAACAACAACACCACGACTCACACGTTGCTTCCACGAATATATAGCTTAAAGAAATTACTTCCGGTTAATTAACAAAATCTATTTTGGCCCATTATGTGCCCCCTAATTAGTGTATAAAAATTTCCTTTCGTACGATTGTTTAGTATATAAAACTCTAATTTCTGGCAGAGTTTGAAAATTATAAGTTAATATTAAAGGCAGTTACGGAGTGAGTCGTGTGAGTAGCTCCGGGGTCGAAATTTATCCGTTTTTCAGCTATTATTCCCTCTTTCCCAAAGAAAAATAATTATTTTTATAAATATAACACTTTATTCACGTTGAAATACAGAAAAACAAATTTTAAAAAATAAAATAAAGTAAATAGAAAAAAAAATTGAAATTTTATCCGTGACCAGGACAGAACCCCTGACCACCGAATCTACAAACTTCTTTACTCATGGAGTTAACAACAACACCACGACTCACACGTGGCTTCCACGAATATATAGCTTAAAAAATTTACTCCCGGTTAATTAACAAAATCTATTTTGGCCCATTATGTGCCCCCTAATTAGTGTATAAAAATTTCCTTTTGTACGATTGTTTAGTATATAAAACTCTAATTTCTGGCAGAGTTTGAAAATTATAAGTTAATATTAAAGGCAGTTGCGGAGTGAGTCGTGTGAGTAGCTCCGGGGTCGAAATTTATCCGTTTTTCAGCTATTATTCCCTCTTTCCCATAGAAAAATAATTATTTTTAAAGATATAACACTTTATTCACGTTGAAATACAGTAAAATAAATTTTAAAAAATAAAATAAAGTAAATAGACAAAAAAAATTAAAATTTTATCCGTAACCAGGACAGAACCCCTGACCACCGAATCTACAAACTTCTTTACTCATGACGCTAACAACAACACCACGACTCACACGTTGCTTCCACGAATATATAGCTTAAAGAAATTACTTCCGGTTAATTAACAAAATCTATTTTGGCCCATTATGTGCCCCCTAATTAGTGTATAAAAATTTCCTTTCGTACGATTGTTTAGTATATAAAACTCTAATTTCTGGCAGAGTTTGAAAATTATAAGTTAATATTAAAGGCAGTTACGGAGTGAGTCGTGTGAGTAGCTCCGGGGTCGAAATTTATCCGTTTTTCAGCTATTATTCCCTCTTTCCCAAAGAAAAATAATTATTTTTATAAATATAACACTTTATTCACGTTGAAATACAGAAAAATAAATTTTAAAAAATAAAATAAAGTAAATAGAAAAAAAAATTAAAATTTTATCCGTGACCAGGACAGAACCCCTGACCACCGAATCTACAAACTTCTTTACTCATGGCGCTAACAACAACACCACGACTCACACGTTGCTGCCACGAATATATAGCTTAAAGAATTTACTCCCGGTTAATTAACAATATCTATTTTGGCCCATTATGTGCCCCCTAATTAGTGTATAAAAATTTCCTTTCGAACGATTGTTTAGTATATAAAACTCTAATTTCTGGCAGAGTTTGAAAATTATAAGTTAATATTAAAGGCAGTTACGGAGTGAGTCGTGTGAGTAGCTCCAGGATCGAAATTTATCCGTTTTTCAGCTATTATTCCCTCTTTCCCAAAGAAAAATAACTATTTTTATAAATATGACACTTTATTCACGTTGAAATACAGTAAAATAAATTTTAAAAAATAAAATAAAGTAAATAGACAAAAAAAATTAAAATTTTATCCGTAACCAGGACGGAACCCCTGACCACCGAATCTACAAACTTCTTTACTCATGGCGCTAACAACAACACCACGACTCACACGTTGCTTCCACGAATATATAGCTTAAAGAATTTACTCCCGGTTAATTAACAAAATCTATTTTGGCCCATTATGTGACCCCTAATTAGTGTATAAAAATTTCCTTTCGAACGATTGTTTAGTATATAAAACTCTAATTTCTGGCAGAGTTTGAAAATTATAAGTTAATATTAAACGCAATTACGGATTGAGTCGTGTGAGTAGCTCAGGGATCGAAATTTATCCGTTTTTCAGCTATTATTCCCTCTTTCCCAAAGAAAAAAAACTATTTTTATAAATATGACACTTTATTCACGTTGAAATACAGTAAAATAAATTTTAAAAAATAAAATAAAGTAAATAGACAAAAAAAATTAAAATTTTATCCGTAACCAGGACAGAGCCCCTGACCACCGAATCTACAAACTTATTTACTCATGGCGCTAACAACAACACCACGACTCACACGTTGCTTCCACGAATATATAGCTTAAAGAAATTACTTCCGGTTAATTAACAAAATCTATTTTGGCCCATTATGTGCCCCCTAATTAGTGTATAAAAATTTCCTTTCGTACGATTGTTTAGTATATAAAACTCTAATTTCTGGCAGAGTTTGAAAATTATAAGTTAATATTAAAGGCAGTTACGGAGTGAGTCGTGTGAGTAGCTCCGGGGTAGAAATTTATCCGTTTTTCAGCTATTATTCCCTCTTTCCCAAAGAAAAATAATTATTTTTATAAATATAACACTTTATTCACGTTGAAATACAGAAAAACAAATTTTAAAAAATAAAATAAAGTAAATAGAAAAAAAAATTGAAATTTTATCCGTGACCAGGACAGAACCCCTGACCACCGAATCTACAAACTTCTTTACTCATGGAGTTAACAACAACACCACGACTCACACGTGGCTTCCACGAATATATAGCTTAAAAAATTTACTCCCGGTTAATTAACAAAATCTATTTTGGCCCATTATGTGCCCCCTAATTAGTGTATAAAAATTTCCTTTTGTACGATTGTTTAGTATATAAAACTCTAATTTCTGGCAGAGTTTGAAAATTATAAGTTAATATTAAAGGCAGTTGCGGAGTGAGTCGTGTGAGTAGCTCCGGGGTCGAAATTTATCCGTTTTTCAGCTATTATTCCCTCTTTCCCATAGAAAAATAATTATTTTTAAAGATATAACACTTTATTCACGTTGAAATACAGTAAAATAAATTTTAAAAAATAAAATAAAGTAAATAGACAAAAAAAATTAAAATTTTATCCGTAACCAGGACAGAACCCCTGACCACCGAATCTACAAACTTCTTTACTCATGACGCTAACAACAACACCACGACTCACACGTTGCTTCCACGAATATATAGCTTAAAGAAATTACTTCCGGTTAATTAACAAAATCTATTTTGGCCCATTATGTGCCCCCTAATTAGTGTATAAAAATTTCCTTTCGTACGATTGTTTAGTATATAAAACTCTAATTTCTGGCAGAGTTTGAAAATTATAAGTTAATATTAAAGGCAGTTACGGAGTGAGTCGTGTGAGTAGCTCCGGGGTCGAAATTTATCCGTTTTTCAGCTATTATTCCCTCTTTCCCAAAGAAAAATAATTATTTTTATAAATATAACACTTTATTCACGTTGAAATACATAAAAATAAATTTTAAAAATAAAATAAAGTAAATAGAAAAAAAAATTAAAATTTTATCCGTGACCAGGACAGAACCCCTGACCACCGAATCTACAAACTTCTTTACTCATGACGCTAACAACAACACCACGACTCACACGTTGCTTCCACGAATATATAGCTTAAAGAAATTACTTCCGGTTAATTAACAAAATCTATTTTGGCCCATTATGTGCCCCCTAATTAGTGTATAAAAATTTCCTTTCTTACGATTGTTTAGTATATAAAACTCTAATTTCTGGCAGAGTTTGAAAATTATAAGTTAATATTAAAGGCAGTTACGGAGTGAGTCGTGTGAGTAGCTCCAGGGTCGAAATTTATCCGTTTTTCAGCTATTATTCCCTCTTTCCCAAAGAAAAATAATTATTTTTATAAATATAACACTTTATTCACGTTGAAATACATAAAAATAAATTGTAAAAAATAAAATAAAGTAAATAGAAAAAAAAATTAAAATTTTATCCGTGACCAGGACAGAACCCCTGACCACCGAATCTACAAACTTCTTTACTCATGGCGCTAACAACAACACCACGACTCACACGTTGCTTCCACGAATATATAGCTTAAAGAATTCACTTCCGGTTAATTAACAAAATCTATTTTGGCCCTTTATGTGCCCCCTAATTAGTGTATAACAATTTCCTTTCGTACGATTGTTTAGTATATAAAACTCTAATTTCTGGCAGAGTTTGAAAATTATAAGTTAATATTAAAGGCAGTTACGGAGTGAGTCGTGTGAGTAGCTCCGGGGTCGAAATTTATCCGTTTTTCAGCTATTATTCCCTCTTTTCCAAAGAAAAATAATTATTTTTATAAATATAACACTTTATTCCCGTTGAAATACAGAAAAATAAATTTTAAAAAATAAAATAAAGTAAATAGAAAAAGAAGTTAAAATTGTATCCGTGACCAGGACAGAACCCCTGACCACCGAATCTACATACTTCTTTACTCTTGGAGCTAACAACAACACCACGACTCACACGTTGCTTCCACGAATATATAGCTTAAAGAATTTACTTCCGGTTAATTAACAAAATCAATTTTGGCCCATTATGTGCCCCCTAATTAGTGTATAACAATTTCCTTTCGTACGATTGTTAAGTATATAAAACTCTAATTTCAGGCAGAGTTTGAAAATTATAAGTTAATATTAAAGGCAGTTACGGAGTGAGTCGTGTGAGTAGCTCCGGGGTCGAAATTTATCCGTTTTTCAGCTATTATTCCCTCTTTCCCAAAGAAAAATAATTATTTTTATAAATATAACACTTTATTCACGTTGAAATACAGAAAAATAAATTTTAAAAAATAAAATAAAGTAAATAGAAAAAAAAATTAAAATTTTATCCGTGACCAGGACAGAACCCCTGACCACCGAATCTACAAACTTCTTTACTCATGGCGCTAAAAACAACACCACGACTCACACGTTGCTGCCACGAATATATA
Organism: Parasteatoda tepidariorum; assembly: GCF_982258835.1. NCBI lineage: Eukaryota > Metazoa > Arthropoda > Arachnida > Araneae > Theridiidae > Parasteatoda > Parasteatoda tepidariorum. The sequence goes on from NC_141758.1 coordinate 107,356,957, forward strand.
GCTTAAAGAATTTACTCCCGGTTAATTAACAATATCTATTTTGGCCCATTATGTGCCCCCTAATTAGTGTATAAAAATTTCCTTTCGAACGATTGTTTAGTATATAAAACTCTAATTTCTGGCAGAGTTTGAAAATTATAAGTTAATATTAAAGGCAGTTACGGAGTGAGTCGTGTGAGTAGCTCCAGGATCGAAATTTATCCGTTTTTCAGCTATTATTCCCTCTTTCCCAAAGAAAAATAACTATTTTTATAAATATGACACTTTATTCACGTTGAAATACAGTAAAATAAATTTTAAAAAATAAAATAAAGTAAATAGACAAAAAAAATTAAAATTTTATCCGTAACCAGGACGGAACCCCTGACCACCGAATCTACAAACTTCTTTACTCATGGCGCTAACAACAACACCACGACTCACACGTTGCTTGCACGAATATATAGCTTAAAGAATTTACTCCCGGTTAATTAACAAAATCTATTTTGGCCCATTATGTGACCCCTAATTAGTGTATAAAAATTTCCTTTCGAACGATTGTTTAGTATATAAAACTCTAATTTCTGGCAGAGTTTGAAAATTATAAGTTAATATTAAACGCAATTACGGATTGAGTCGTGTGAGTAGCTCAGGGATCGAAATTTATCCGTTTTTCAGCTATTATTCCCTCTTTCCCAAAGAAAAAAAACTATTTTTATAAATATGACACTTTATTCACGTTGAAATACAGTAAAATAAATTTTAAAAAATAAAATAAAGTAAATAGACAAAAAAAATTAAAATTTTATCCGTAACCAGGACAGAGCCCCTGACCACCGAATCTACAAACTTATTTACTCATGGCGCTAACAACAACACCACGACTCACACGTTGCTTCCACGAATATATAGCTTAAAGAAATTACTTCCGGTTAATTAACAAAATCTATTTTGGCCCATTATGTGCCCCCTAATTAGTGTATAAAAATTTCCTTTCGTACGATTGTTTAGTATATAAAACTCTAATTTCTGGCAGAGTTTGAAAATTATAAGTTAATATTAAAGGCAGTTACGGAGTGAGTCGTGTGAGTAGCTCCGGGGTCGAAATTTATCCGTTTTTCAGCTATTATTCCCTCTTTCCCAAAGAAAAATAATTATTTTTATAAATATAACACTTTATTCACGTTGAAATACAGAAAAACAAATTTTAAAAAATAAAATAAAGTAAATAGAAAAAAAAATTGAAATTTTATCCGTGACCAGGACAGAACCCCTGACCACCGAATCTACAAACTTCTTTACTCATGGAGTTAACAACAACACCACGACTCACACGTGGCTTCCACGAATATATAGCTTAAAAAATTTACTCCCGGTTAATTAACAAAATCTATTTTGGCCCATTATGTGCCCCCTAATTAGTGTATAAAAATTTCCTTTTGTACGATTGTTTAGTATATAAAACTCTAATTTCTGGCAGAGTTTGAAAATTATAAGTTAATATTAAAGGCAGTTGCGGAGTGAGTCGTGTGAGTAGCTCCGGGGTCGAAATTTATCCGTTTTTCAGCTATTATTCCCTCTTTCCCATAGAAAAATAATTATTTTTAAAGATATAACACTTTATTCACGTTGAAATACAGTAAAATAAATTTTAAAAAATAAAATAAAGTAAATAGACAAAAAAAAATTAAAATTTTATCCGTAACCAGGACAGAACCCCTGACCACCGAATCTACAAACTTCTTTACTCATGACGCTAACAACAACACCACGACTCACACGTTGCTTCCACGAATATATAGCTTAAAGAAATTACTTCCGGTTAATTAACAAAATCTATTTTGGCCCATTATGTGCCCCCTAATTAGTGTATAAAAATTTCCTTTCGTACGATTGTTTAGTATATAAAACTCTAATTTCTGGCAGAGTTTGAAAATTATAAGTTAATATTAAAGGCAGTTACGGAGTGAGTCGTGTGAGTAGCTCCGGGGTCGAAATTTATCCGTTTTTCAGCTATTATTCCCTCTTTCCCAAAGAAAAATAATTATTTTTATAAATATAACACTTTATTCACGTTGAAATACATAAAAATAAATTTTAAAAATAAAATAAAGTAAATAGAAAAAAAATTAAAATTTTATCCGTGACCAGGACAGAACCCCTGACCACCGAATCTACAAACTTCTTTACTCATGACGCTAACAACAACACCACGACTCACACGTTGCTTCCACGAATATATAGCTTAAAGAAATTACTTTCGGTTAATTAACAAAATCTATTTTGGCCCATTATGTGCCCCCTAATTAGTGTATAAAAATTTCCTTTCTTACGATTGTTTAGTATATAAAACTCTAATTTCTGGCAGAGTTTGAAAATTATAAGTTAATATTAAAGGCAGTTACGGAGTGAGTCGTGTGAGTAGCTCCAGGGTCGAAATTTATCCGTTTTTCAGCTATTATTCCCTCTTTCCCAAAGAAAAATAATTATTTTTATAAATATAACACTTTATTCACGTTGAAATACATAAAAATAAATTGTAAAAAATAAAATAAAGTAAATAGAAAAAAAAATTAAAATTTTATCCGTGACCAGGACAGAACCCCTGACCACCGAATCTACAAACTTCTTTACTCATGGCGCTAACAACAACACCACGACTCACACGTTGCTTCCACGAATATATAGCTTAAAGAATTCACTTCCGGTTAATTAACAAAATCTATTTTGGCCCTTTATGTGCCCCCTAATTAGTGTATAACAATTTCCTTTCGTACGATTGTTTAGTATATAAAACTCTAATTTCTGGCAGAGTTTGAAAATTATAAGTTAATATTAAAGGCAGTTACGGAGTGAGTCGTGTGAGTAGCTCCGGGGTCGAAATTTATCCGTTTTTCAGCTATTATTCCCTCTTTTCCAAAGAAAAATAATTATTTTTATAAATATAACACTTTATTCCCGTTGAAATACAGAAAAATAAATTTTAAAAAATAAAATAAAGTAAATAGAAAAAGAAGTTAAAATTGTATCCGTGACCAGGACAGAACCCCTGACCACCGAATCTACATACTTCTTTACTCTTGGAGCTAACAACAACACCACGACTCACACGTTGCTTCCACGAATATATAGCTTAAAGAATTTACTTCCGGTTAATTAACAAAATCAATTTTGGCCCATTATGTGCCCCCTAATTAGTGTATAACAATTTCCTTTCGTACGATTGTTAAGTGTATAAAACTCTAATTTCAGGCAGAGTTTGAAAATTATAAGTTAATATTAAAGGCAGTTACGGAGTGAGTCGTATGAGTAGCTCCGGGATCGAAATTTATCCGTTTTTCAGCTATTATTCCCTCTTTCCCAAAGAAAAATAATTATTTTTATAAATATGACACTTTATTCACGTTGAAATACAGAAAAATAAATTTTAAAAAATAAAATAAAGTAAATAGACAAAAAAAATTAAAATTTTATCCGTGACCAGGGCAGAACCCCTGACCACCGAATCTACAAACTTCTTTACTCATGACGCTAACAACAACACCACGACTCACACGTTGCTTCCACGAATATATAGCTTTAAGAATTTACTTCCGGTGAAATAACAAAATCTATTTTGGCCCATTATGTGCCCCCTAATTAGTGCATAAAAATTTCCTTTCGCACGATTGTTTAGTATATAAAACTCTAATTTCTGGCAGAGTTTGAAAATTATAAGTTAATATTAAAAGCAGTTACGGAGTGAGTCGTGTGAGTAGCTCCGGGGTCGAAATTTATCCGTTTTTCTGCTATTATTCCCTCTTTCCCAAAGAAAAATAATTATTTTTATAAATATAACACTTTATTCACGTTGAAATACAGAAAAATAAATTTTAAAAAATAAAATAAAGTAAATAGAAAAAAAAATTAAAATTTTATCCGTGATCAGAACAGAACCCCTGACCTCCGAATCTACAAACTCCTTTTCTCATGGCGCTAACAACAACACCACGACTCACACGTTGCTTCCACGAATATATAGCTTAAAGAATTTACTTCCGGTTAATTAACAAAATCTATTTTGGCCCATTATGTGCCCCCTAATTAGTGTATAAAAATTTCCTTTCCTACGATTGTTTAGTATATAAAACTCTAATTTCCGGCAGAGTTTGAAAATTATAAGTTAATATTAAAGGCAGTTGCGGAGTGAGTCGTGTGAGTAGCTCCGGGGTCGAAATTTATCCGTTTTTCAGCTATTATACCCTCTTTCCCATAGAAAAATAATTATTTTTAAAGATATAACACTTTATTCACGTTGAAATACAGAAAAATAAATTTTAAAAAATAAAATAAAGTAAATAGACAAAAAAAATTAAAATTTTATCCGTAACCAGGACAGAACCCCTGACCACCGCATCTGCAAACTTCTTTACTCATGACGCTAACAACAACACCACGACTCACACGTTGCTTCCACGAATATATAGCTTAAAGAATTTACTTCCGGTTAATTAACAAAATCTATTTTGGCCCATTATGTGCCCCCTAATTAGTGTATAAAAATTTCCTTTTGTACGATTGTTTAGTATATAAAACTCTAATTTCTGGCAGAGTTTGAAAATTATAAGTTAATATTAAAGGCAGTTGCGGAGTGAGTCGTGTGAGTTGCTCCGGGGTCGAAATTTATCCGTTTTTCGGCTATTATTCCCTCTTTCCCAAAGAAAAATAATTATTTTTTTAAATATAACACTTTATTCACGTTGAAATACAGAAAAATAAATTTTAAAAAATAAAATAAAGTAAATAGAAAAAAAATCTAAAATTTTATCCGTGACCAGTACAGAACCCCTGACCACCGAATCTACAAACTTCTTTACTCATGGCGCTAACAACAACACCACGACTCACACGTTGCTTCCACGAATATATAGCTTAAAGAATTTACTTCCGGTTAATTAACAAAATCTATTTTGGCCCATTATGTGCCCCCTAATTCGTGTATACAAATTTCCTTTCGTACGATTGTTTAGTATATAAAACTCTAATTCTGGCAGAGTTTGAAAATTATAAGTTAATATTAAAGGCAGTTACGGAGTGAGTCGTGTGAGTAGCTCCAGGATCGAAATTTATCCGTTTTTCAGCTATTATTCCCTCTTTCCCAAAGAAAAATAACTATTTTTATAAATATGACACTTTATTCACGTTGAAATACAGTAAAATAAATTTTAAAAAATAAAATAAAGTAAATAGACAAAAAAAATTAAAATTTTATCCGTAACCAGGACAGAACCCCTGACCACCGAATCTACAAACTTCTTTACTCATGACGCTAACAACAACACCACGACTCACACGTTGCTTCCACGAATATATAGCTTAAAGAATTTACTTCCGTTTAATTAACAAAATCTATTTTGGCCCATTATGTGCCCCCTAATTAGTGTATAACAATTTCCTTTCGTACGATTGTTTAGTATATAAAACTCTAATTTCAGGCAGAGTTTGAAAATTATAAGTTAATATTAAAGGCAGTTACGGAGTGAGTCGTATGAGTAGCTCCGGGATCGAAATTTATCCATTTTTCAGCTATTATTCCCTCTTTCCCAAAGAAAAATAATTATTTTTATAAATATGACACTTTATTCACGTTGAAATACAGAAAAATAAATTTTAAACAATAAAATAAAGTAAATAGACAAAAAAATTAAAATTTTATCCGTGATCAGAACAGAACCCCTGACCTCCGAATCTACAAACTCCTTTTCTCATGGCGCTAACAACAACACCACGACTCACACGTTGCTTCCACGAATATATAGCTTAAAGAATTTACTTCCGGTTAATTAACAAAATCTATTTTGGCCCATTATGTGCCCCCTAATTAGTGTATAAAAATTTCCTTTCGTACGATTGTTTAGTATATAAAACTCTAATTTCCGGCAGAGTTTGAAAATTATAAGTTAATATTAAAGGCAGTTGCGGACTGAGTCGTGTGAGTAGCTCCGGGGTCGAAATTTATCCGTTTTTCAGCTATTATTCCCTCTTTCCCAAAGAAAAATAATTATTTTTATAAATATAACACTTTATTCGCGTTGAAATACAGAAAAATAAATTTAAAAAAATAAAATAAAGTAAATAGAAAAAAAAAATTAAAATTTTATCCGTGACCAGGACAGAACCCCTGACCACCGAATCTACAAACTTCTTTACTCATGGCGCTAACAACAACACCTCGACTCACACGTTGCTTCCACGAATATATAGCTTAAAGAATTTACTTCCGGTTAATTAACAAAATCTATTTTGGCCCATTATGTGCCCCCTAATTAGTGTATAAAAATTTCCTTTTGTACGATTTTTTAGTATATAAAACTCTAATTTCTGGCAGAGTTTGAAAATTATAAGTTAATATTAAAGTCAGTTGCGGAGTGAGTCGTGTGAGTAGCTCCGGGGTCGAAATTTATCCGTTTTTCGGCTATTATTCCCTCTTTCCCAAAGAAAAATAATTATTTTTATAAATATAACACTTTATTCACGTTGAAATACAGAAAAATAAATTTTAAAAAATAAAATAAAGTAAATAGAAAAAAAATCTAAAATTTTATCCGTGACCAGTACAGAACCCCTGACCACCTAATCTACAAACTTCTTTACTCATGGCGCTAACAACAATACCACGACTCACACGTTGCTTCCACGAATATATAGCTTAAAGAATTTACTTCCGGTTAATTAACAAAATCTATTTTGGCCCATTATGTGCCCCCTAATTCGTGTATACAAATTTCCTTTCGTACGATTGTTTAGTATATAAAACTCTAATTCTGGCAGAGTTTGAAAATTATAAGTTAATATTAAAGGCAGTTACGGAGTGAGTCGTGTGAGTAGCTCCAGGATCGAAATTTATCCGTTTTTCAGCTATTATTCCCTCTTTCCCAAAGAAAAATAACTATTTTTATAAATATGACACTTTATTCACGTTGAAATACAGAAAAATAAATTTTAAAAAATAAAATAAAGTAAATAGAAAAAAAAATTAAAATTTTATCCGTGATCAGAACAGAACCCCTGACCACCGAATCTACAAACTCCTTTACTCATGGCGCTAACAACAACACCACGACTCACACGTTGCTTCCACGAATATATAGCTTAAAGAATTTACTTCCGGTTAATTAACAAAATCTATTTTGGCGCATTATGTGCCCCCTAATTAGTGTATAAAAATTTCCTTTCGTACGATTGTTTAGTATATAAAACTCTAATTTCTGGCAGAGTTTGAAAATTATAAGTTAATATTAAAGGCAGTTACGTAGTGAGTCGTGTGAGTAGCTCCGGGGACGAAATTTATCTGTTTTTCAGCTATTATTCCCTCTTTCCCAAAGAAAAATAATTATTTTTATAAATATAACACTTTATTCGCGTTGAAATACAGAAAAATAAATTTAAAAAAATAAAATAAAGTAAATAGAAAAAAAAAATTAAAATTTTATCCGTGACCAGGACAGAACCCCTGACCACCGAATCTACAAATTTCTTTACTCATGGCGCTAACAACAACACCACGACTCACACGTTGCTTCCACGAATATATAGCTTAAAGAATTTACTTCCGGTTAATTAACAAAATCTATTTTGGCCCATTATGTGCCCCCTAATTAGTGTATAAAAATTTCCTTTCGTACGATTGTTTAGTATATAAAACTCTAATTTCTGGCAGAGTTTTAAAATTATAAGTTAATATTAAAGGCAGTTACGGAGAGAGTCGTGTGAGTAGCTTCGGGGTCGAAATTTATCCGTTTTTCAGCTATTATTCCCTCTTTCCCAAAGAAAAATAATTATTTTTATAAATATAACACTTTATTCACGTTGAAATACAGAAAAATAAATTTTAAAAAATAAAATAAAGTAAATAGAAAAAAAAATTACAATTTTATCCGTGATCAGAACAGAACCCCTGACCACCGAATCTACAAACTCCTTTACTCATGGCGCTAACAACAACACCACGACTCACACGTTGCTTCCACGAATATATAGCTTAAAGAATTTACTTCCGGTTAATTAACAAAATCTATTTTGGCCCATTATGTGCCCCCTAATTAGTGTATAAAAATTTCCTTTCGTTCGATTGTTTAGTATATAAAACTCTAATTTCTGGCAGAGTTTAAAAATTATAAGTTAATATTAAAGGCAGTTACTGAGTGAGTCGTGTGAGTAGCTCCGGGGTCGAAATTTATCCGTTTTTCAGCTATTATTCCCTCTTTCCCAAAGAAAAATAATTATTTTTATAAATATAACACTTTATTCGCGTTGAAATACAGAAAAATAAATTTAGAAAAATAAAATAAAGTAAATAGAAAAAAAAAATTAAAATTTTATCCGTGACCAGGACAGAACCCCTGACCACCGAATCTACAAACATCTTTACTCATGGCGCTAACAACAACACCTCGACTCACACGTTGCTTCCACGAATATATAGCTTAAAGAATTTACTTCCGGTTAATTAACAAAATCTATTTTGGCCCATTATGTGCCCCCTAATTAGTGTATAAAAATTTCCTTTCGTACGATTGTTTAGTATATAAAACTCTAATTTCTTTCAGAGTTTTAAAATTATAAGTTAATATTAAAGGCAGTTACGGAGAGAGTCGTGTGAGTAGCTTCGGGGTCGAAATTTATCCGTTTTTCAGCTATTATTCCCTCTTTCCCAAAGAAAAATAATTATTTTTATAAATATAACACTTTATTCACGTTGAAATACAGAAAAATAAATTTTAAAAAATAAAATAAAGTAAATAGAAAAAAAAATTAAAATTTTATCCGTGATCAGAACAGAACCCCTGACCACCGAATCTACAAACTCCTTTACTCATGGCGCTAACAACAACACCACGACTCACACGTTGCTTCCACGAATATATAGCTTAAAGAATTTACTTCCGGTTAATTAACAAAATCTATTTTGGCGCATTATGTGCCCCCTAATTAGTGTATAAAAATTTCCTTTCGTACGATTGTTTAGTATATAAAACTCTAATTTCTGGCAGAGTTTGAAAATTATAAGTTAATATTAAAGGCAGTTACGGAGTGAGTCGTGTGAGTAGCTCCGGGGTCGAAATTTATCCGTTTTTCAGCTATTATTCCCTCTTTTCCAAAGAAAAATAATTATTTTTATAAATATAACACTTTATTCACGTTGAAATACAGAAAAATAAATTTTAAAAAATAAAATAAAGTAAATAGAAAAAAAAAATTTAAATTTTATCCGTGACCAGGACAGAACCCCTGACCACCGAATCTACAAACTTCTTTTCTCATGGAGCTAACAACAACACCACGACTCACACATTGCTTCCACGAATATATAGCTTAGAGAATTTACTTCCGGTTAATTAACAAAATCTATTTTGGCCCATTATGTGCCCCCTAATTAGTGTATAAAAATTTCCTTTTGTACGATTGTTTAGTTTATAAAACTCTAATTTCTGGCAGAGTTTGAAAATTATAAGTTTATATTAAAAGCAGTTGCGGAGTGAGTCGTGTGAGTAGCTCCGGGGTCGAAATTTATCCGTTTTTCTGCTATTATTCCCTCTTTCCCAAAGAAAAATAATTATTTTTATAAATATAACACTTTATTCACGTTGAAATACAGAAAAATAAATTTTAAAAAATAAAATAAAATAAATAGAAAAAAAAATTAAAATTTTATCCGTGACCAGGACAGAACCTCTAACCACCGAATCTACAAACTTCTTTACTCATGGCGCTAACAACGACACATCGACTCACACGTTGTTTCCACGAATATATAGCTTAAAGAATTTACTTCCGTTTAATTAACAAAATCTATTTTGGCCCATTATGTGCCCCCTAATTAGTGTATAAAAAATTCCTTTCCTACGATTGTTTAGTATATAAAACTCTAATTTGTGGCAGAGTTTTAAAATTATAAGTTAATATTAAAGGCAGTTACGGAGAGAGTCGTGTGAGTAGCTTCGGTGTCGAAATTTATCCGTTTTTCAGCTATTATTCCCTCTTTCCCAAAGAAAAATAATTATTTTTATAAATATAACACTTTATTCACGTTGAAATACAGAAAAATAAATTTTAAAAAATAAAATAACGTAAATAGAAAAAAAAATTAAAATTTTATCCGTGACCAGGACAGAACCCCTGACCACCGAATCTACAAACTTCTTTACTCATGGCGCTAACAACAACACCACGACTCACACGTTGCTTCCACGAATATATAGCTTAAAGAATTTACTTCCGGTTAATTAACAAAATCTATTTTGGCGCATTATGTGCCCCCTAATTAGTGTATAAAAATTTCCTTTCGTACGATTGTTTAGTATATAAAACTCTAATTTCTGGCAGAGTTTGAAAATTATAAGTTAATATTAAAGGCAGTTACGTAGTGAGTCGTGTGAGTAGCTCCGGGGACGAAATTTATCTGTTTTTCAGCTATTATTCCCTCTTTCCCAAAGAAAAATAATTATTTTTATAAATATAACACTTTATTCGCGTTGAAATACAGAAAAATAAATTTAAAAAAATAAAATAAAGTAAATAGAAAAAAAAAATTAAAATTTTATCCGTGACCAGGACAGAACCCCTGACCACCGAATCTACAAATTTCTTTACTCATGGCGCTAACAACAACACCACGACTCACACGTTGCTTCCACGAATATATAGCTTAAAGAATTTACTTCCGGTTAATTAACAAAATCTATTTTGGCCCATTATGTGCCCCCTAATTAGTGCATAAAAATTTCCTTTCGTACGATTGTTTAGTATATAAAACTCTAATTTCTGGCAGAGTTTTAAAATTATAAGTTAATATTAAAGGCAGTTACGGAGAGAGTCGTGTGAGTAGCTTCGGGGTCGAAATTTATCCGTTTTTCAGCTATTATTCCCTCTTTCCCAAAGAAAAATAATTATTTTTATAAATATAACACTTTATTCACGTTGAAATACAGAAAAATAAATTTTAAAAAATAAAATAAAGTAAATAGAAAAAAAAATTACAATTTTATCCGTGATCAGAACAGAACCCCTGACCACCGAATCTACAAACTCCTTTACTCATGGCGCTAACAACAACACCACGACTCACACGTTGCTTCCACGAATATATAGCTTAAAGAATTTACTTCCGGTTAATTAACAAAATCTATTTTGGCCCATTATGTGCCCCCTAATTAGTGTATAAAAATTTCCTTTCGTTCGATTGTTTAGTATATAAAACTCTAATTTCTGGCAGAGTTTAAAAATTATAAGTTAATATTAAAGGCAGTTACTGAGTGAGTCGTGTGAGTAGCTCCGGGGTCGAAATTTATCCGTTTTTCAGCTATTATTCCCTCTTTCCCAAAGAAAAATAATTATTTTTATAAATATAACACTTTATTCGCGTTGAAATACAGAAAAATAAATTTAGAAAAATAAAATAAAGTAAATAGAAAAAAAAAATTAAAATTTTATCCGTGACCAGGACAGAACCCCTGACCACCGAATCTACAAACATCTTTACTCATGGCGCTAACAACAACACCTCGACTCACACGTTGCTTCCACGAATATATAGCTTAAAGAATTTACTTCCGGTTAATTAACAAAATCTATTTTGGCCCATTATGTGCCCCCTAATTAGTGTATAAAAATTTCCTTTCGTACGATTGTTTAGTATATAAAACTCTAATTTCTTTCAGAGTTTTAAAATTATAAGTTAATATTAAAGGCAGTTACGGAGAGAGTCGTGTGAGTAGCTTCGGGGTCGAAATTTATCCGTTTTTCAGCTATTATTCCCTCTTTCCCAAAGAAAAATAATTATTTTTATAAATATAACACTTTATTCACGTTGAAATACAGAAAAATAAATTTTAAAAAATAAAATAAAGTAAATAGAAAAAAAAATTAAAATTTTATCCGTGATCAGAACAGAACCCCTGACCACCGAATCTACAAACTCCTTTACTCATGGCGCTAACAACAACACCACGACTCACACGTTGCTTCCACGAATATATAGCTTAAAGAATTTACTTCCGGTTAATTAACAAAATCTATTTTGGCGCATTATGTGCCCCCTAATTAGTGTATAAAAATTTCCTTTCGTACGATTGTTTAGTATATAAAACTCTAATTTCTGGCAGAGTTTGAAAATTATAAGTTAATATTAAAGGCAGTTACGGAGTGAGTCGTGTGAGTAGCTCCGGGGTCGAAATTTATCCGTTTTTCAGCTATTATTCCCTCTTTTCCAAAGAAAAATAATTATTTTTATAAATATAACACTTTATTCACGTTGAAATACAGAAAAATAAATTTTAAAAAATAAAATAAAGTAAATAGAAAAAAAAATTTAAATTTTATCCGTGACCAGGACAGAACCCCTGACCACCGAATCTACAAACTTCTTTTCTCATGGAGCTAACAACAACACCACGACTCACACATTGCTTCCACGAATATATAGCTTAGAGAATTTACTTCCGGTTAATTAACAAAATCTATTTTGGCCCATTATGTGCCCCCTAATTAGTGTATAAAAATTTCCTTTTGTACGATTGTTTAGTTTATAAAACTCTAATTTCTGGCAGAGTTTGAAAATTATAAGTTTATATTAAAAGCAGTTGCGGAGTGAGTCGTGTGAGTAGCTCCGGGGTCGAAATTTATCCGTTTTTCTGCTATTATTCCCTCTTTCCCAAAGAAAAATAATTATTTTTATAAATATAACACTTTATTCACGTTGAAATACAGAAAAATAAATTTTAAAAAATAAAATAAAATAAATAGAAAAAAAAATTAAAATTTTATCCGTGACCAGGACAGAACCTCTAACCACCGAATCTACAAACTTCTTTACTCATGGCGCTAACAACGACACATCGACTCACACGTTGTTTCCACGAATATATAGCTTAAAGAATTTACTTCCGTTTAATTAACAAAATCTATTTTGGCCCATTATGTGCCCCCTAATTAGTGTATAAAAATTTCCCTTCGTTCGATTGTTTAGTATATAAAACTCTAATTTCTGGCAGAGTTTAAAAATTATAAGTTAATATTAAAGGCAGTTACTGAGTGAGTCGTGTGAGTAGCTCCGGGGTCGAAATTTATCCGTTTTTCAGCTATTATTCCCTCTTTCCCAAAGAAAAATAATTATTTTTATAAATATAACACTTTATTCGCGTTGAAATACAGAAAAATAAATTTAGAAAAATAAAATAAAGTAAATAGAAAAAAAAAATTAAAATTTTATCCGTGACCAGGACAGAACACCCTGACCACCGAATCTACAAACATCTTTACTCATGGCGCTAACAGCAACACCTCGACTCACACGTTGCTTCCACGAATATATAGCTTAAAGAATTTACTTCCGGTTAATTAACAAAATCTATTTTGGCCCATTATGTGCCCCCTAATTAGTGTATAAAAATTTCCTTTCGTACGATTCTTTAGTATATAAAACTCTAATTTCTGGCAGAGTTTTAAAATTATAAGTTAATATTAAAGGCAGTTACGGAGAGAGTCGTGTGAGTAGCTTCTGGGTCGAAATTTATCCGTTTTTCAGCTATTATTCCCTCTTTCCCAAAGAAAAATAATTATTTTTATAAATATAACACTTTATTCACGTTGAAATACAGAAAAATAAATTTTAAAAAATAAAATAAAGTAAATAGAAAAAAAAATTAAAATTTTATCCGTGATCAGAACAGAACCCCTGACCACCGAATCTACAAACTCCTTTACTCATGGCGCTAACAACAACACCACGACTCACACGTTGCTTCCACGAATATATAGCTTAAAGAATTTACTTCCGGTTAATTAACAAAATCTATTTTGGCCCATTATGTGCCCCCTAATTAGTGTATAAAAATTTCCTTTCGTTCGATTGTTTAGTATATAAAACTCTAATTTCTGGCAGAGTTTAAAAATTATAAGTTAATATTAAAGGCAGTTACTGAGTGAGTCGTGTGAGTAGCTCCGGGGTCGAAATTTATCCGTTTTTCAGCTATTATTCCCTCTTTCCCAAAGAAAAATAATTATTTTTATAAATATAACACTTTATTCGCGTTGAAATACAGAAAAATAAATTTAGAAAAATAAAATAAAGTAAATAGAAAAAAAAAATTAAAATTTTATCCGTGACCAGGACAGAACACCCTGACCACCGAATCTACAAACATCTTTACTCATGGCGCTAACAGCAACACCTCGACTCACACGTTGCTTCCACGAATATATAGCTTAAAGAATTTACTTCCGGTTAATTAACAAAATCTATTTTGGCCCATTATTTGCCCCCTAATTAGTGTATAAAAATTTCGTACGATTGTTTAGTATATAAAACTCTAATTTCTGGCAGAGTTTTAAAATTATAAGTTAATATTAAAGGCAGTTACGGAGAGAGTCGTGTGAGTAGCTTCGGGGTCGAAATTTATCCGTTTTTCAGCTATTATTCCCTCTTTCCCAAAGAAAAATAATTATTTTTATAAATATAACACTTTATTCACGTTGAAATACAGAAAAATAAATTTTAAAAAATAAAATAAAGTAAATAGAAAAAAAAATTAAAATTTTATCCGTGATCAGAACAGAACCCCTGACCACCGAATCTACAAACTCCTTTACTCATGGCGCTAACAACAACACCACGACTCACACGTTGCTTCCACGAATATATAGCTTAAAGAATTTACTTCCGGTTAATTAACAAAATCTATTTTGGCGCATTATGTGCCCCCTAATTAGTGTATAAAAATTTCCTTTCGTACGATTGTTTAGTATATAAAACTCTAATTTCTGGCAGAGTTTGAAAATTATAAGTTAATATTAAAGGCAGTTACGGAGTGAGTCGTGTGAGTAGCTCCGGGGACGAAATTTATCCGTTTTTCAGCTATTATTCCCTCTTTCCCAAAGAAAAATAATTATTTTTATAAATATAACACTTTATTCGCGTTGAAATACAGAAAAATAAATTTAAAAAAATAAAATAAAGTAAATAGAAAAAAAAAATTAAAATTTTATCCGTGACCAGGACAGAACCCCTGACCACCGAATCTACAAATTTCTTTACTCATGGCGCTAACAACGACACCACGACTCACACGTTGCTTCCACGAATATATAGCTTAAAGAATTTACTTCCGGTTAATTAACAAAATCTATTTTGGCCCATTATGTGCCCCCTAATTAGTGTATAAAAATTTCCTTTCGTTCGATTGTTTAGTATATAAAACTCTAATTTCTGGCAGAGTTTAAAAATTATAAGTTAATATTAAAGGCAGTTACTGAGTGAGTCGTGTGAGTAGATCCGGGGTCGAAATTTATCCGTTTTTCAGCTATTATTCCCTCTTTCCCAAAGAAAAATAATTATTTTTATAAATATAACACTTTATTCGCGTTGAAATACAGAAAAATAAATTTAGAAAAATAAAATAAAGTAAATAGAAAAAAAAATTAAAATTTTATCCGTGACCAGGACAGAACCCCTGACCACCGAATCTACAAACATCTTTACTCATGGCGCTAACAACAACACCTCGACTCACACGTTGCTTCCACGAATATATAGCTTAAAGAATTTACTTCCGGTTAATTAACAAAATCTATTTTGGCCCATTATGTGCCCCCTAATTAGTGTATAAAAATTTCCTTTCGTACGATTGTTTAGTATGTAAAACTCTAATTTCTGGCAGAGTTTTAAAATTATAAGTTAATATTAAAGGCAGTTACGGAGAGAGTCGTGTGAGTAGCTTCGGGGTCGAAATTTATCCGTTTTTCAGCTATTATTCCCTCTTTCCCAAAGAAAAATAATTATTTTTATAAATATAACACTTTATTCACGTTGAAATACAGAAAAATAAATTTTAAAAAATAAAATAAAGTAAATAGAAAAAAAAATTAAAATTTTATCCGTGATCAGAACAGAACCCCTGACCACCGAATCTACAAACTCCTTTACTCATGGCGCTAACAACAACACCACGACTCACACGTTGCTTCCACGAATATATAGCTTAAAGAATTTACTTCCGGTTAATTAACAAAATCTATTTTGGCGCATTATGTGCCCCCTAATTAGTGTATAAAAATTTCCTTTCGCACGATTGTTTAGTATATAAAACTCTAATTCTGGCAGAGTTTGAAAATTATAAGTTAATATTAAAGGCAGTTACGGAGTGAGTCGTGTGAGTAGCTCCGGGATCGAAATTTATCCGTTTTTCAGCTATTATTCCCTCTTTCCCAAAGAAAAATAATTATTTTTATAAACATGACACTTTATTCACGTTGAAATACAGAAAAATAAATTTAAAAAAATAAAATAAAGTATATAGAAAAAAAAATTAAAATTTTATCCGTGACCAGGACAGAACCCCTGACCACCGAATCTACAAACTTCTTTACTCATGGTGCTAACAACAACACCACGACTCACACGTTGCTTCCACGAATATATAGCTTAAAGAATTTACTTCCGGTTAATTAACAAAATCTATTTTGGCCCATTATGTGCCCCCTAATTAGTGTATAACAATTTCCTTTCGTACGATTGTTTAGTATATAAAACTCTACTCTCTGGCAGAGTTTGAAAATTATAAGTTAATATTAAAGGCAGTTACGGAGTGAGTCGTGTGAGTAGCTCCGGGGTCGAAATTTATCCGTTTTTCAGCTATTATTCCCTCTTTTCCAAAAAAAAATAATTATTTTTATAAATATAACACTTTATTCACGTTGAAATACAGAAAAATAAATTTTAAAAAATAAAATAAAGTAAATAGAAAGAAAAAAATTAAAATTTTATCCGTGACCAGAACAGAACCCCTGACCACCGAATCTACAAACTTCTTTTCTCATGGAGCTAACAACAACACCACGACTCACACATTGCTTCCACGAATATATAGCTTAGAGAATTAACTTCCGGTTAATTAACAAAATCTATTTTGGCCCATTATGTGCCCCCTAATTAGTGTATAAAAATTTCCTTTTGTACGATTGTTTAGTTTATAAAACTCTAATTTCTGGCAGAGTTTGAAAATTATAAGTTAGTATTAAAAGCAGTTGCGGAGTGAGTCGTGTGAGTAGCTCCGGGGTCGAAATTTATCCGTTTTTCTGCTATTATTCCCTCTTTCCCAAAGAAAAATAATTATTTTTATAAATATAACACTTTATTCACGTTGAAATACAGAAAAATAAATTTTAAAAAATAAAATAACGTAAATAGAAAAAAAAAATTAAAATTTTATCCGTGACCAGGACAGAACACCCTGACCACCGAATCTACAAACATCTTTACTCATGGCGCTAACAGCAACACCTCGACTCACACGTTGCTTCCACGAATATATAGCTTAAAGAATTTACTTCCGGTAAATTAACAAAATCTATTTTGGCCCATTATGTGCCCCCTAATTAGTGTATAAAAATTTCCTTTCGTACGATTGTTTAGTATATAAAACTCTAATTTCTGGCAGAGTTTTAAAATTATAAGTTAATATTAAAGGCAGTTACGGAGAGAGTCGTGTGAGTAGCTTCGGGGTCGAAATTTATCCGTTTTTCAGCTATTATTCCCTCTTTCCCAAAGAAATATAATTATTTTTATAAATATAACACTTTATTCACGTTGAAATACAGAAAAATAAATTTTAAAAAATAAAATAAAGTAAATAGAAAAAAAAATTAATATTTTATCCGTGATCAGAACAGAACCCCTGACCACCGAATCTACAAACTCCTTTACTCATGGCGCTAACAACAACACCACGACTCACACGTTGCTTCCACGAATATATAGCTTAAAGAATTTACTTCCGGTTAATTAACAAAATCTATTTTGGCGCATTATGTGCCCCCTAATTAGTGTATAAAAATTTCCTTTCGTACGATTGTTTAGTATATAAAACTCTAATTTCTGGCAGAGTTTGAAAATTATAAGTTAATATTAAAGGCAGTTACGGAGTGAGTCGTGTGAGTAGCTCCGGGGACGAAATTTATCCGTTTTTCAGCTATTATTCCCTCTTTCCCAAAGAAAAATAATTATTTTTATAAATATAACACTTTATTCGCGTTGAAATACAGAAAAATAAATTTAAAAAAATAAAATAAAGTAAATAGAAAAAAAAAATTAAAATTTTATCCGTGACCAGGACAGAACCCCTGACCACCGAATCTACAAATTTCTTTACTCATGGCGGTAACAACGACACCACGACTCACACGTTGCTTCCACGAATATATAGCTTAAAGAATTTACTTCCGGTTAATTAACAAAATCTATTTTGGCCCATTATGTGCCCCCTAATTAGTGTATAAAAATTTCCTTTCGTTCGATTGTTTAGTATATAAAACTCTAATTTCTGGCAGAGTTTAAAAATTATAAGTTAATATTAAAGGCAGTTACTGAGTGAGTCGTGTGAGTAGATCCGGGGTCGAAATTTATCCGTTTTTCAGCTATTATTCCCTCTTTCCCAAAGAAAAATAATTATTTTTATAAATATAACACTTTATTCGCGTTGAAATACAGAAAAATAAATTTAGAAAAATAAAATAAAGTAAATAGAAAAAAAAATTAAAATTTTATCCGTGACCAGGACAGAACCCCTGACCACCGAATCTACAAACATCTTTACTCATGGCGCTAACAACAACACCTCGACTCACACGTTGCTTCCACGAATATATAGCTTAAAGAATTTACTTCCGGTTAATTAACAAAATCTATTTTGGCCCATTATGTGCCCCCTAATTAGTGTATAAAAATTTCCTTTCGTACGATTGTTTAGTATGTAAAACTCTAATTTGTGGCAGAGTTTTAAAATTATAAGTTAATATTAAAGGCAGTTACGGAGAGAGTCGTGTGAGTAGCTTCGGTGTCGAAATTTATCCGTTTTTCAGCTATTATTCCCTCTTTCCCAAAGAAAAATAATTATTTTTATAAATATAACACTTTATTCACGTTGAAATACAGAAAAATAAATTTTAAAAAATAAAATAACGTAAATAGAAAAAAAAATTAAAATTTTATCCGTGACCAGGACAGAACCCCTGACCACCGAATCTACAAACTTCTTTACTCATGGCGCTAACAACAACACCACGACTCACACGTTGCTTCCACGAATATATAGCTTAAAGAATTTACTTCCGGTTAATTAACAAAATCTATTTTGGCCCATTATGTGCCCCCTAATTAGTGTATAAAAATTTCCCTTCGTTCGATTGTTTAGTATATAAAACTCTAATTTCTGGCAGAGTTTAAAAATTATAAGTTAATATTAAAGGCAGTTACTGAGTGAGTCGTGTGAGTAGCTCCGGGGTCGAAATTTATCCGTTTTTCAGCTATTATTCCCTCTTTCCCAAAGAAAAATAATTATTTTTATAAATATAACACTTTATTCGCGTTGAAATACAGAAAAATAAATTTAGAAAAATAAAATAAAGTAAATAGAAAAAAAAAATTAAAATTTTATCCGTGACCAGGACAGAACACCCTGACCACCGAATCTACAAACATCTTTACTCATGGCGCTAACAGCAACACCTCGACTCACACGTTGCTTCCACGAATATATAGCTTAAAGAATTTACTTCCGGTTAATTAACAAAATCTATTTTGGCCCATTATGTGCCCCCTAATTAGTGTATAAAAATTTCCTTTCGTACGATTGTTTAGTATATAAAACTCTAATTTCTGGCAGAGTTTTAAAATTATAAGTTAATATTAAAGGCAGTTACGGAGAGAGTCGTGTGAGTAGCTTCTGGGTCGAAATTTATCCGTTTTTCAGCTATTATTCCCTCTTTCCCAAAGAAAAATAATTATTTTTATAAATATAACACTTTATTCACGTTGAAATACAGAAAAATAAATTTTAAAAAATAAAATAAAGTAAATAGAAAAAAAAATTAAAATTTTATCCGTGATCAGAACAGAACCCCTGACCACCGAATCTACAAACTCCTTTACTCATGGCGCTAACAACAACACCACGACTCACACGTTGCTTCCACGAATATATAGCTTAAAGAATTTACTTCCGGTTAATTAACAAAATCTATTTTGGCCCATTATGTGCCCCCTAATTAGTGTATAAAAATTTCGTACGATTGTTTAGTATATAAAACTCTAATTTCTGGCAGAGTTTTAAAATTATAAGTTAATATTAAAGGCAGTTACGGAGAGAGTCGTGTGAGTAGCTTCGGGGTCGAAATTTATCCGTTTTTCAGCTATTATTCCCTCTTTCCCAAAGAAAAATAATTATTTTTATAAATATAACACTTTATTCACGTTGAAATACAGAAAAATAAATTTTAAAAAATAAAATAAAGTAAATAGAAAAAAAAATTAAAATTTTATCCGTGATCAGAACAGAACCCCTGACCACCGAATCTACAAACTCCTTTACTCATGGCGCTAACAACAACACCACGACTCACACGTTGCTTCCACGAATATATAGCTTAAAGAATTTACTTCCGGTTAATTAACAAAATCTATTTTGGCGCATTATGTGCCCCCTAATTAGTGTATAAAAATTTCCTTTCGTACGATTGTTTAGTATATAAAACTCTAATTTCTGGCAGAGTTTGAAAATTATAAGTTAATATTAAAGGCAGTTACGGAGTGAGTCGTGTGAGTAGCTCCGGGGACGAAATTTATCCGTTTTTCAGCTATTATTCCCTCTTTCCCAAAGAAAAATAATTATTTTTATAAATATAACACTTTATTCGCGTTGAAATACAGAAGAATAAATTTAAAAAAATAAAATAAAGTAAATAGAAAAAAAAAATTAAAATTTTATCCGTGACCAGGACAGAACCCCTGACCACCGAATCTACAAATTTCTTTACTCATGGCGCTAACAACGACACCACGACTCACACGTTGCTTCCACGAATATATAGCTTAAAGAATTTACTTCCGGTTAATTAACAAAATCTATTTTGGCCCATTATGTGCCCCCTAATTAGTGTATAAAAATTTCCTTTCGTTCGATTGTTTAGTATATAAAACTCTAATTTCTGGCAGAGTTTAAAAATTATAAGTTAATATTAAAGGCAGTTACTGAGTGAGTCGTGTGAGTAGATCCGGGGTCGAAATTTATCCGTTTTTCAGCTATTATTCCCTCTTTCCCAAAGAAAAATAATTATTTTTATAAATATAACACTTTATTCGCGTTGAAATACAGAAAAATAAATTTTAAAAAATAAAATAACGTAAATAGAAAAAAAAAATTAAAATTTTATCCGTGACCAGGACAGAACACCCTGACCACCGAATCTACAAACATCTTTACTCATGGCGCTAACAGCAACACCTCGACTCACACGTTGCTTCCACGAATATATAGCTTAAAGAATTTACTTCCGGTTAATTAACAAAATCTATTTTGGCCCATTATGTGCCCCCTAATTAGTGTATAAAAATTTCCTTTCGTACGATTGTTTAGTATATAAAACTCTAATTTCTGGCAGAGTTTTAAAATTATAAGTTAATATTAAAGGCAGTTACGGAGAGAGTCGTGTGAGTAGCTCCGGGATCGAAATTTATCCGTTTTTCAGCTATTATTCCCTCTTTCCCAAAGAAAAATAATTATTTTTATAAACATGACACTTTATTCACGTTGAAATACAGAAAAATAAATTTAAAAAAATAAAATAAAGTATATAGAAAAAAAAATTAAAATTTTATCCGTGACCAGGACAGAACCCCTGACCACCGAATCTACAAACTTCTTTACTCATGGTGCTAACAACAACACCACGACTCACACGTTGCTTCCACGAATATATAGCTTAAAGAATTTACTTCCGGTTAATTAACAAAATCTATTTTGGCCCATTATGTGCCCCCTAATTAGTGTATAACAATTTCCTTTCGTACGATTGTTTAGTATATAAAACTCTACTCTCTGGCAGAGTTTGAAAATTATAAGTTAATATTAAAGGCAGTTACGGAGTGAGTCGTGTGAGTAGCTCCGGGGTCGAAATTTATCCGTTTTTCAGCTATTATTCCCTCTTTTCCAAAGAAAAATAATTATTTTTATAAATATAACACTTTATTCACGTTGAAATACAGAAAAATAAATTTTAAAAAATAAAATAAAATAAATAGAAAAAAAAATTAAAATTTTATCCGTGACCAGGACAGAACCCCTAACCACCGAATCTACAAACTTCTTTACTCATGGCGCTAACAACGACACATCGACTCACACGTTGTTTCCACGAATATATAGCTTAAAGAATTTACTTCCGTTTAATTAACAAAATCTATTTTGGCCCATTATGTGCCCCCTAATTAGTGTATAAAAATTTCCTTTCCTACGATTGTTTAGTATATAAAACTCTAATTTCTGGCAGAGTTTTAAAATTATAAGTAAATATTAAAGGCAGTTACGGAGAGAGTCGTGTGAGTAGCTTCGGTGTCGAAATTTATCCGTTTTTCAGCTATTATTCCCTCTTTCCCAAAGAAAAATAATTATTTTTATAAATATAACACTTTATTCACGTTGAAATACAGAAAAATAAATTTTAAAAAATAAAATAACGTAAATAGGAAAAAAAATTACAATTTTATCCGTGACCAGGACAGAACCCCTAACCACCGAATCTACAAACTTCTTTACTCATGGCGCTAACAACAACACATCGACACACACGTTGCTTCCTCGAATATATAGCTTAAAGAATTTACTTCCGGTTAATTAACAAAATCTATTTTGGCCCATTATGTGCCCCCTAATTAGTGTATAAAAATTTCCTTTCCTACGATTGTTTAGTATATAAAACTCTAATTTCTGGCAGAGTTTTAAAATTATAAGTTAATATTAAAGGCAGTTACGGAGAGAGTCGTGTGAGTAGCTTCGGGGTCGAAATTTATCCGTTTTTCAGCTATTATTCCCTCTTTCCCAAAGAAAAATAGTTATTTTTATAAAGATAACACTTTATTCACGTTGAAATACAGAAAAATAAATTTTAAAAAATAAAATATAGTAAATAGAAAAAAAAATTAAAATTTTATCCGTGATCAGAACAGAACCCCTGACCACCGAATCTACAAACTCCTTTACTCATGGCGCTAACAACAACACCACGACTCACACGTTGCTTCCACGAATATATAGCTTAAAGAATTTACTTCCGGTTAATTAACAAAATCTATTTTGGCCCATTATGTGCCCCCTAATTAGTGTATAAAAATTTCCTTTCATACGATTGTTTAGTATATAAAACTCTAATTTCCGGCAGAGTTTGAAAATTATAAGTTAATATTAAAGGCAGTTGCGGAGTGAGTCGTGTGAGTAGCTCCGGGGTCGAAATTTATCCGTTTTTCAGCTATTATTCCCTCTTTCCCAAAGAAAAATAATTATTTTTATAAATATAACACTTTATTCGCGTTGAAATACAGAAAAATAAATTTAAAAAAATAAAATAAAGTAAATAGAAAAAAAAATTTAAAATTTTATCCGTGACCAGGACAGAACCCCTGACCACCGAATCTACAAACTTCTTTACTCATGGCGCTAACAACAACACCACGACTCACACGTTGCTTCCACGAATATATAGCTTAAAGAATTTACTTCCGGTTAATTAACAAAATCTATTTTGGACCATTATGTGCCCCCTAATTAGTGTATAAAAATTTCCTTTCGTACGATTGTTTAGTATATAAAACTCTAATTTCCGGCAGAGTTTGAAAATTATAAGTTAATATTAAAGGCAGTTGCGGAGTGAGTCGTGTGAGTAGCTCCGGGGTCGAAATTTATCCGTTTTTCAGCTATTATTCCCTCTTTCCCAAAGAAAAATAATTATTTTTTTAAATATAACACTTTATTCGCGTTGAAATACAGAAAAATAAATTTAAAAAAATAAAATAAAGTAAATAGAAAAAAAAAATTTAAAATTTTATCCGTGACCAGGACAGAACCCCTGACCACCGAATCTACAAACTTCTTTACTCATGGCGCTAACAACAACACCACGACTCACACGTTGCTTCCACGAATATATAGCTTAAAGAATTTACTTCCGGTTAATTAACAAAATCTATTTTGGCCCATTATGTGCCCCCTAATTAGTGTATAAAAATTCCCTTTCGTACGATTGTTTAGTATATAAAACTCTAATTTCTGGCAGAGTTTGAAAATTATAAGTTAATATTAAAGGCAATTACGGAGAGAGTCGTGTGAGTAGCTTATTTATCCGTTTTTCAGCTATTATTCCCTCTTTCCCAAAAAGAAATAATTATTTTTATAAATATAACACTTTATTTACGATGAAATACAGAAAAATAAATTTTAAAAAATAAAATGAAGTAAATAGAAAAAAAAATTAAAATTTTATCCGTGACCAGGACAGAACCCCTGACCACCGAATCTACAAACTTCTTTACTCATGGCGCTAACAACAACACCACGACTCACACGTTGCTTCCACGAATATATAGCTTAAAGAATTTACTTCCGGTTAATTAACAAAATCTATTTTGGCCCATTATGTGCCCCCTAATTAGTGTATAAAAATTTCCTTTCCTACGATTGTTTAGTATATAAAACTCTAATTTCTGGCAGAGTTTGAAAATGATAAGTTAATATTAAAGATAGTTACGGAGTGAGTCGTGTGAGTAGCTCCGGGGTCGAAATTTATCCGTTTTTCAGCTATTATTCCCTCTTTCCCAGAGAAAAATAATTATTTTTATAAATATAACACTTTATTCACGTTGAAATACAGAAAAATAAATTTTAAAAAATAAAATAAAGTAAATAGAAAAAAAAATTAAAATTTTATCCGTTACCAGGACAGAACCCCTGACCACCGAATCTACAAACTTCTTTACTCATGGCGCTAACAACAACACCACGACTCACACGTTGCTACCACGAATATATAGCTTAAAGAATTTACTTCCGGTTAATTAACAATATCTATTTTTGCCCATTATGTGCCCCCTAATTAGTGTTAAACAATTTCCTTTCGTACGATTGTTTAGTATATAAAACTCTAATTTCTGGCAGAGTTTGAAAATTATAAGTTAATATTAAAGGCAGTTACGGAGTGAGTCGTGTGAGTAGCTCCGGGGTCGAAATTTATCCGTTTTTCAGCTATTATTCCCTCTTTCCCAGAGAAAAATAATTATTTTTATTAATATATAAAACTTTATTCACGTTGAAATACAGAAAAATAAATTTTAAAAAATAAAATAAAGTAAATAGAAAAAAAAATTAAAATTTTATCCGTGACCAGGACAGAACCCCTGACCACCGAATCTACAAACTTCTTTACTCATGGCGCTAACAACAACACCACGACTCACAAGTTGCTTCCACGAATATATAGCTTAAAGAACTTACTTCCGGTTAATTAACAAAATCTATTTTGACCCATTATATGCCCCCTAATTAGTGTATAAAAATTTCCTTTCGTACGATTGTTTAGTATATAAAACTCTAATTTCTGGCAGAGTTTGAAAATTATAAGTTAATATTAAAGGCAGTTACGGAGTGAGTCGTGTGAGTAGCTCCGGGGTCGAAATTTATCCGTTTTTCAGCTATTATTCCCTCTATCCCAAAGAAAAATAATGATTTTTATAAATATAACTCTTTATTCACGTTGAAATACAGAAAAATAAATTTTAAAAAATAAAATAAAGTAAATAGAAAAAAAAATTAAAATTTTATCCGTGACCAGGACAGAACCCCTGACCACCGAATCTTCAAACTTCTTTACTCATGGCGCTAACAACAACACCACGACTCACACGTTGCTTCCACGAATATATAGCTTAAAGAATTTACTTCCGGTTAATTAACAAAATCTATTTTGGCCCATTATGTGCCCCCTAATTAGTGTATAAAGAGTTCCTTTCGTACGATTGTTTAGTATATAAAACTCTAATTGCTGGCAGTGTTTGAAAATTATAAGTTAATATTAAAGGCAGTTACGGAGTGAGTCGTGTGAGTAGCTCCGGGGTCGAAATTTATCCGTTTTTCAGCTATTATTAACTCTTTCCCAAAGAAAAATAATTATTTTTATAAATATAACACTTTATTCGCGTTGAAATACAGAAAAATAAATTTTAAAAAATAAAATAAAGTAAATAGAAAAAAAAAATTAAAATTTTATCCGTGATCAGGACAGAACCCCTGACCACCGAATCTACAAACTCCTTTACTCATGGCGCTAACAACAACACCACGACTCACACGTTGCTTCCACGAACATATAGCTTAAAGAATTTACATCCGGTTAATTAACAAAATCTATTTTGGGCCATTATGTGCCCCCTAATTAGTGTTAAACAATTTCCTTTCGTACGATTGTTTAGTATATAAAACTCTAATTTCTGGCAGAGTTTGAAAATTATAAGTTAATATTAAAGGCAGTTACGGAGTGAGTCGTGTGAGTAGCTCCGGGGTCGAAATTTATCCGTTTTTCAGCTATTATTCCCTCTTTCCCAGAGAAAAATAATTATTTTTATAAATATAACACTTTATTCACGTTGAAATACAGAAAAATAAATTTTAAAAAATAAAATAAAGTAAATAGAAAAAAAAATTAAAATTTCATCCGTTACCAGGACAGAACCCCTGACCACCGAATCTACAAACTTCTTTACTCATGGCGCTAACAACAACACCACGACTCACACGTTGCTACCACGAATATATAGCTTAAAGAATTTACTTCCGGTTAATTAACAAAATCTATTTTGGCCCATTATGTGCCCCCTAATTAGTGTATAAAAATTTCCTTTTGTACGATTGTTTAGTATGAAAAACTCTAATTTCTGGCAGAGTTTGAAAATTATAAGTTAATATTAAAGGCAGTTACGGAGTGAGTCGTGTGAATAGCTCCGGGGTCGAAATTTATCCGTTTTTCAGCTATTTTTCCCTCTTTCCCAAAGAAAAATAATTATTTTTATAAATATAACACTTTATTCACGTTGAAATACAGAAAAATAAATTTTAAAAAATAAAATGAAGTAAATAGAAAAAAAAAATTAAAATTTTATCCGTGACCAGGACAGAACCCCTGACCACCGAATCTACAAACTTCTTTACTCATGGCGCTAACAACAACACCACGACTCACACGTTGCTTCCACGAATATATAGCTTAAAGAATTTACTTCCGGTTAATTAACAAAATCTATTTTGGCCCATTATGTGCCCCCTTATTAGTGTATGAAAATTTCCTTTCGTACGATTGTTTAGTATATAAAACTCTAATTTCTGGCTGAGTTTGAAAATTATCAGTTAATATTAAAGGCAGTTACGGAGTGAGTCGTGTGAGTAGCTCCGGGGTCGAAATTTATCCGTTTTTCAGCTATTATTCCCTCTTTCCCAAAGAAAAATAATTATTTTTATAAATATAACACTTTATTCACGTTGAAATACAGAAAAATAAATTTTAAAAAATAAAATAAAGTAAATAGAAAAAAAAATTAAAATTTTATCCGTGACCAGGACAGAACCCCTGACCACCGAATCTACAAACTTCTTTACTCATGGCGCTAACAACAACACCACGACTCACACGTTGCTTCCACGAATATATAGCTTAAAGAATTTACTTCCGGTTAATTAACAATATCTATTTTTGCCCATTATGTGCCCCCTAATTAGTGTTAAACAATTTCCTTTCGTACGATTGTTTAGTATATAAAACTCTAATTTCTGGCAGAATTTGAAAATTATAAGTTAATATTAAAGGCAGTTACGGAGTGAGTCGTGTGAGTAGCTCCGGGGTCGAAATTTATCCGTTTTTCAGCTATTATTCCCTCTTTCCCAGAGAAAAATAATTATTTTTATTAATATATAAAACTTTATTCACGTTGAAATACAGAAAAATAAATTTTAAAAAATAAAATAAAGTAAATAGAAAAAAAAATTAAAATTTTATCGGTGACCAGGACAGAACCCCTGACCACCGAATCTACAAACTTCTTTACTCATGGCGCTAACAACAACACCACGACTCACAAGTTGCTTCCACGAATATATAGCTTAAAGAAATTACTTCCGGTTAATTAACAAAATTTATTTTGACCCATTATATGCCCCCTAATTAGTGTATAAAAATTTCCTTTCGTACGATTGTTTAGTATATAAAACTCTAATTTCTGGCAGAGTTTGAAAATTATAAGTTAATATTAAAGGCAGTTACGGAGTGAGTCGTGTGAGTAGCTCCGGGGTCGAAATTTATCCGTTTTTCAGCTATTATTCCCTCTTTCCCATAGAAAAATAATTATTTTTATAAATATAACACTTTATTCACATTGAAATACAGAAAAATAAATTTTAAAAAATAAAATAAAGTAAATAGAAAAAAAAATTAAAATTTTATCCGTGACCAGGACAGAACCCCTGACCACTGAATCTACAAACTTCTTTACTCATGGCGCTAACAACAACACCACGACTCACACGTTGCTTCCACGAACATATAGCTTAAAGAATTTACATCCGGTTAATTAACAAAATCTATTTTGGGCCATTATGTGCCCCCTAAATAGTGTATAACAATTTCCTTTCGTACGATTGTTTAGTATGAAAAACTCTAATTTCTGGCAGAGTTTGAAAATTATAAGTTAATATTAAAGGCAGTTACGGAGTGAGTCGTGTGAATAGCTCCGGGGTCGAAATTTATCCGTTTTTCAGCTATTTTTCCCTCTTTCCCAAAGAAAAATAATTATTTTTATAAATATAACACTTTATTCACGTTGAAATACAGAAAAATAAATTTTAAAAAATAAAATGAAGTAAATAGAAAAAAAAAATTAAAATTTTATCCGTGACCAGGACAGAACCCCTGACCACCGAATCTACAAACTTCTTTACTCATGGCGCTAACAACAACACCACGACTCACACGTTGCTTCCACGAATATATAGCTTAAAGAATTTACTTCCGGTTAATTAACAAAATCTATTTTGGCCCATTATGTGCCCCCTTATTAGTGTATGAAAATTTCCTTTCGTACGATTGTTTAGTATATAAAACTCTAATTTCTGGCTGAGTTTGAAAATTATCAGTTAATATTAAAGGCAGTTACGGAGTGAGTCGTGTGAGTAGCTCCGGGGTCGAAATTTATCCGTTTTTCAGCTATTATTCCCTCTTTCCCAAAGAAAAATAATTATTTTTATAAATATAACACTTTATTCACGTTGAAATACAGAAAAATAAATTTTAAAAAATAAAATAAAGTAAATAGAAAAAAAAATTAAAATTTTATCCGTGACCAGGACAGAACCCCTGACCACCGAATCTACAAACTTCTTTACTCATGGCGCTAACAACAACACCACGACTCACACGTTGCTTCCACGAATATATAGCTTAAAGAATTTACTTCCGGTTAATTAACAATATCTATTTTTGCCCATTATGTGCCCCCTAATTAGTGTTAAACAATTTCCTTTCGTACGATTGTTTAGTATATAAAACTCTAATTTCTGGCAGAATTTGAAAATTATAAGTTAATATTAAAGGCAGTTACGGAGTGAGTCGTGTGAGTAGCTCCGGGGTCGAAATTTATCCGTTTTTCAGCTATTATTCCCTCTTTCCCAGAGAAAAATAATTATTTTTATTAATATATAAAACTTTATTCACGTTGAAATACAGAAAAATAAATTTTAAAAAATAAAATAAAGTAAATAGAAAAAAAAATTAAAATTTTATCGGTGACCAGGACAGAACCCCTGACCACCGAATCTACAAACTTCTTTACTCATGGCGCTAACAACAACACCACGACTCACAAGTTGCTTCCACGAATATATAGCTTAAAGAAATTACTTCCGGTTAATTAACAAAATTTATTTTGACCCATTATATGCCCCCTAATTAGTGTATAAAAATTTCCTTTCGTACGATTGTTTAGTATATAAAACTCTAATTTCTGGCAGAGTTTGAAAATTATAAGTTAATATTAAAGGCAGTTACGGAGTGAGTCGTGTGAGTAGCTCCGGGGTCGAAATTTATCCGTTTTTCAGCTATTATTCCCTCTTTCCCATAGAAAAATAATTATTTTTATAAATATAACACTTTATTCACATTGAAATACAGAAAAATAAATTTTAAAAAATAAAATAAAGTAAATAGAAAAAAAAATTAAAATTTTATCCGTGACCAGGACAGAACCCCTGACCACTGAATCTACAAACTTCTTTACTCATGGCGCTAACAACAACACCACGACTCACACGTTGCTTCCACGAACATATAGCTTAAAGAATTTACATCCGGTTAATTAACAAAATCTATTTTGGGCCATTATGTGCCCCCTAAATAGTGTATAACAA
The DNA here is from genome assembly GCF_982258835.1 of Parasteatoda tepidariorum. Classification (NCBI taxonomy): domain Eukaryota; kingdom Metazoa; phylum Arthropoda; class Arachnida; order Araneae; family Theridiidae; genus Parasteatoda; species Parasteatoda tepidariorum. The sequence continues at coordinate 107,387,241 of NC_141758.1, forward strand.
TTTCCTTTCGTACGATTGTTTAGTATATAAAACTCTAATTTCTGGCAGAGTTTGAAAATTATAAGTTAATATTAAAGGCAGTTACGGAGTGAGTCGTGTGAGTAGCTCCTTGGTCGAAATTTATCCGTTTTTCAGCTATTATTCCCTCTATCCCAAAGAAAAATAATGATTTTTATAAATATAACTCTTTATTCACGTTGAAATACAGAAAAATAAATTTTAAAAAATAAAATAAAGTAAATAGAAAAAAAAATTAAAATTTTATCCGTGACCAGGACAGAACCCCTGACCACCGAATCTTCAAACTTCTTTACTCATGGCGCTAACAACAACACCACGACTCACACGTTGCTTCCACGAATATATAGCTTAAAGAATTTACTTCCGGTTAATTAACAAAATCTATTTTGGCCCATTATGTGCCCCCTAATTAATGTATAACAATTTCCTTTCGTACGATTGTTTAGTATATAAAACTCTAATTTCTGGCAGAGTTTGAAAATTATAAGTTAATATTAAAGGCAGTTACGGAGTGAGTCGTGTGAGTAGCTCCGGGGTCGAAATTTATCCGTTTTTCAGCTATTATTCCCTCTTTCCCAAAGAAAAATAATTATTTTTATAAATATAACACTTTATTCACGATGAAATACAGAAAAATAAATTTTAAAAAATAAAATAAAGTAAATAGAAAAAAAAATTTAAATTTTATCCGTGACTAGGACAGAACCACTGACCACCGAATCTTCAAACTTCTTTACTCATGGCGCTAACAACAACACCACGACTCACACATTGCTTCCACGAATATATAGCTTAAATAATTTACTTCCGGTTAATTAACAAAATCTATTTTTGCCCATTATGTGCCCCCTAATTAGTGTTAAACAATTTCCTTTCGTACGATTGTTTAGTATATAAAACTCTAATTTCTGGCAGAGTTTGAAAATTATAAGTTAATATTAAAGGCAGTTACGGAGTGAGTCGTGTGAGTAGCTCCGGGGTCGAAATTTATCCGTTTTTCAGCTATTATTCCCTCTATCCCAAAGAAAAATAATGATTTTTATAAATATAACTCTTTATTCACGTTGAAATACAGAAAAATAAATTTTAAAAAATAAAATAAAGTAAATAGAAAAAAAAAATTAAAATTTTATCCGTGACCAGGACAGAACCCCTGACCACCGAATCTTCAAACTTCTTTACTCATGGCGCTAACAACAACACCACGACTCACAAGTTGCTTCCACGAATATATAGCTTAAAGAACTTACTTCCGGTTAATTAACAAAATCTATTTTGACCCATTATATGCCCCCTAATTAGTGTATAAAAATTTCCTTTCGTACGATTGTTTAGTATATAAAACTCTAATTTCTGGCAGAGTTTGAAAATTATAAGTTAATATTAAAGGCAGTTACGGAGTGAGTCGTGTGAGTAGCTCCGGGGTCGAAATTTATCCGTTTTTCAGCTATTATTCCCTCTTTCCCATAGAAAAATAATTATTTTTATAAATATAACACTTTATTCACGTTGAAATACAGAAAAATAAATTTTAAAAAATAAAATAAAGTAAATAGAAAAAAAAATTAAAATTTTATCCGTGACCAGGACAGAACCCCTGACCACTGAATCTACAAACTTCTTTACTCATGGCGCTAACAACAACACCACGACTCACACGTTGCTTCCACGAACATATAGCTTAAAGAATTTACATCCGGTTAATTAACAAAATCTATTTTGGGCCATTATGTGCCCCCTAAATAGTGTATAACAATTTCCTTTCGTACGATTGTTTAGTATATAAAACTCTAATTTCTGGCAGAGTTTGAAAATTATAAGTTAATATTAAAGGCAGTTACGGAGTGAGTCGTGTGAGTAGCTCCGGGGTCGAAATTTATCCGTTTTTCAGCTATTATTCCCTCTATCCCAAAGAAAAATAATGATTTTTATAAATATAACTCTTTATTCACGTTGAAATACAGAAAAATAAATTTTAAAAAATAAAATAAAGTAAATAGAAAAAAAAATTAAAATTTTATCCGTGACCAGGACAGAACCCCTGACCACCGAATCTTCAAACTTCTTTACTCATGGCGCTAACAACAACACCACGACTCACACGTTGCTTCCACGAATATATAGCTTAAAGAATTTACTTCCGGTTAATTAACAAAATCTATTTTGGCCCATTATGTGCCCCCTAATTAGTGTATAAAAAGTTCCTTTCGTATGATTGTTTAGTATATAAAACTCTAATTGCTGGCAGTGTTTGAAAATTATAAGTTAATATTAAAGGCAGTTACGGAGTGAGTCGTGTGAGTAGCTCCGGGGTCGAAATTTATCCTTTTTTCAGCTATTATTAACTCTTTCCCAAAGAAAAATAATTATTTTTATAAATATAACACTTTATTCACGATGAAATACAGAAAAATAAATTTTAAAAAATAAAATAAAGTAAATAGAAAAAAAAATTAAAATTTTATCCGTGACCAGGACAGAACCCCTGACCACCGAATCTACAAACTTCTTTACTCATGACGCTAACAACAACACCACGACTCACACGTTGCTTCCACGAATATATAGCTTTAAGAATTTACTTCCGGTGAAATAACAAAATCTATTTTGGCCCATTATGTGCCCCCTAATTAGTGCATAAAAATTTCCTTTCGCACGATTGTTTAGTATATAAAACTCTAATTTCTGGCAGAGTTTGAAAATTATAAGTTAATATTAAAGGCAGTTACGGAGTGAGTCGTGTGAGTAGCTCCGGGGTCGAAATTTATCCGTTTTTCAGCTATTATTAACTCTTTCCCAAAGAAAAATAATTATTTTTATAAATATAACACTTTATTCACGATGAAATACAGAAAAATAAATTTTAAAAAATAAATTAAAGTAAATAGAAAAAAAAATTTAAATTTTATCCGTGACTAGGACAGAACCACTGACCACCGAATCTTCAAACTTCTTTACTCATGGCGCTAACAACAACACCACGACTCACACATTGCTTCCACGAATATATAGCTTAAATAATTTACTTCCGGTTAATTAACAAAATCTATTTTTGCCCATTATGTGCCCCCTAATTAGTGTTAAACAATTTCCTTTCGTACGATTGTTTAGTATATAAAACTCTAATTTCTGGCAGAGTTTGAAAATTATAAGTTAATATTAAAGGCAGTTACGGAGTGAGTCGTGTGAGTAGCTCCGGGGTCGAATATTATCCGTTTTTCAGCTATTATTCCCTCTATCCCAAAGAAAAATAATGATTTTTATAAATATAACTCTTTATTCACGTTGAAATACAGAAAAATAAATTTTAAAAAATAAAATAAAGTAAATAGAAAAAAAAAATTAAAATTTTATCCGTGACCAGGACAGAACCCCTGACCACCGAATCTTCAAACTTCTTTACTCATGGCGCTAACAACAACACCACGACTCACACGTTGCTTCCACGAATATATAGCTTAAAGAATTTACTTCCGGTTAATTTACAAAATCTATTTTTGCCCATTATGTGCCCCCTAATTAGTGTTAAACAATTTCCTTTCGTACGATTGTTTAGTATATAAAACTCTAATTTCTGGCAGAGTTTGAAAATTATAAGTTAATATTAAAGGCAGTTACGGAGTGAGTCGTGTGAGTAGCTCCGGGGTCGAAATTTATCCGTTTTTCAGCTATTATTCCCTCTTTCCCAGAGAAAAATAATTATTTTTATAAATATAACACTTTATTCACGTTGAAATACAGAAAAATAAATTTAAAAAAATAAAATAAAGTAAATAGAAAAAAAAATTAAAATTTTATCCGTGACCAGGACAGAACCCCTGACCACCGAATCTACAAACTTCTTTACTCATGGCGCTAACAACAACACCACGACTCACACGTTGCTTCCACGAACATATAGCTTAAAGAATTTACATCCGGTTAATTAACAAAATCTATTTTGGGCCATTATGTGCCCCTTAATTAGTGTATAAAAATTTCCTTTCGTACGATTGTTTAGTATATAAAACTCTAATTTCTGGCAGTGCTTGAAAATTATAAGTTATTATTAAAGGCAGTTACGGAGTGAGTCGTGTGAGTAGCTCCGGGGTCGAAATTTATCAGTTTTTCAGCTATTATTCCCTCTTTCCCAAAGAAAAATAATTATTTTTATAAATATAACACTTTATTCACGTTGAAATACAGAAAAATAAATTTTAAAAATAAAATAATGTAAATAGAAAAAAAAATTAAAACTTTATCCGTGACCAGGACAGAACCCCTGACCTCCGAATCTACAAACTTCTATACTCATGGCGCTAAAAACAACACCACGACTCACACGTTGCTTCCACGAATATATAGCTTAAAGGATTGACTTCCGGTTAATTAACAAAATCTATTTTGGTCCATTATGTGCCCCCTAATTAGTGTATAAAAATTTCCTTTCGTACGATTGTTTAGTATATAAAACTCTAATTTCTGGCAGAGTTTGAAAATTATAATAGTTAATATAAAAGGCAGTTACGGAGTGAGTCGTGTGAGTAGCTCCGGGGTCAAAATTTATCCGTGTTTCAGCTATTATTCCCTCTTTCCCAAAGAAAAATAATTATTTTTAGAAATATAACTTTTTATTCACGTTGAAATACAGAAAAATAAATTTTAAAAATTGAAATAAAGTAAATAGAAAAAAAAATTAAAATCTAATCCGTGACCAGTACAGAACCCCTGACCACCGAATCTACAAACTTCTTTGCTCATGGCGCTAGCAACAACACCACGACTCACACGTTGCTTCTACGAATATATAGCTTAAAGAATTTACTTCCGGTTAATTAACAAAATCTATTTTGGCCCATTATGTGCCCCCTAATTAGTGTATAAAAATTTCCTTTCGTACGATTGTTTAGTATATAAAACTCTAATTTCTGGCAGAGTTTGAAAATTATAAGTTAATATTAAAGGCAGTTACGGAGTAAGTCGTGTGAGTAGCTCCGGGGTCGAAATTTATCCGTTTTTTAGGCATTATTCCCTCTTTCCCAAAGAAAAATAATTATTTTTATAAATATAACACTTTATTAACGTTGAAATACAGAAAAATAAATTTCAAAAAATAAAATAAAGTAAATAGAAAAAAAAAATTAAAATTTTTTCCGTGACCAGGACAGAACCACTGACCACCGAATCTACAAACTTCTTTACTCAAGGCGCTAACAACAACACCACGACTCACACGTTGCTTCCACGAATATATAGCTTAAAGAATTTTCTTCCGGTTAATTAACAAAATCTATTTTGGACCATTATGTTCCCTTCTAATTAGTGTATAAAAATTTCCTTTCGTACGATTGTTTAGTATATAAAACTCTAATTTCTGGCAGAGTTTGAAAATTATAAGTTAATATAAAAGGCAGTTACGGAGTGAGTCATGTGAGTAGCTTCGGGGTCGAAATTTATCCGTTTTTCAGCTATTATTCCCTCTTTCCCAAAGAAAAATAATTATTTTTATAAAGATAACACTTTATTCAGGCTGAAATACAGAAAAATAAATTTTAAGAAATAAAATAAAGTAAATAGAAAAAAAAATTAAAATTTTATCCGTGACCAGAACAGAACCCCTGACCACCGAATGTACAAACTTCTTTACTCATGGCGCTATCAACAATACCACGACTTACACGTTGCTTCCAAGAATATATAGCTTAAAGAATTTACTTCCGGTTAATTAACAAAATCTATTTTTGCCCATTATGTGCCCCCTAATTAGTGTTAAACGATTTCCTTTCGTACGATTGTTTAGTATATAAAACTCTAATTTCTGGCAGAGTTTGAAAATTATAAGTTAATATTAAAGGCAGTTACGGAGTGAGTCGTGTGAGTAGCTCCGGGGTCGAAATTTATCCGTTTTTCAGCTATTATTCCCTCTATCCCAAAGAAAAATAATGATTTTTATAAATATAACTCTTTATTCACGTTGAAATACAGAAAAATAAATTTTAAAAAATAAAATAAAGTAAATAGAAAAAAAAAATTAAAATTTTATCCGTGACCAGGACAGAACCCCTGACCACCGAATCTTCAAACTTCTTTACTCATGGCGCTAACAACAATACCACGACTCACACGTTGCTTCCACGAATATATAGCTTAAAGAATTTACTTCCGGTTAATTAACAAAATCTATTTTGGCCCATTATGTGCCCCCTAATTAGTGTATAAAAAGTTCCTTTCGTACGATTGTTTAGTATATAAAACTCTAATTGCTGGCAGTGTTTGAAAATTATAAGTTAATATTAAAGGCAGTTACGGAGTGAGTCGTGTGAGTAGCTCCGGGGTCGAAATTTATCCGTTTTTCAGCTATTATTAACTCTTTCCCAAAGAAAAATAATTATTTTTATAAATATAACACTTTATTCACGATGAAATACAGAAAAATAAATTTTAAAAAATAAATTAAAGTAAATAGAAAAAAAAATTAAAATTTTATCCGTGACTAGGACAGAACCACTGACCACCGAATCTTCAAACTTCTTTACTCATGGCGCTAACAACAACACCACGACTCACACATTGCTTCCACGAATATATAGCTTAAATAATTTACTTCCGGTTAATTAACAAAATCTATTTTTGCCCATTATGTGCCCCCTAATTAGTGTTAAACAATTTCCTTTCGTACGATTGTTTAGTATATAAAACTCTAATTTCTGGCAGAGTTTGAAAATTATAAGTTAATATTAAAGGCGGTTACGGAGTGAGTCGTGTGAGTAGCTCCGGGGTCGAATATTATCCGTTTTTCAGCTATTATTCCCTCTATCCCAAAGAAAAATAATGATTTTTATAAATATAACTCTTTATTCACGTTGAAATACAGAAAAATAAATTTTAAAAAATAAAATAAAGTAAATAGAAAAAAAAAATTAAAATTTTATCCGTGACCAGGACAGAACCCCTGACCACCGAATCTTCAAACTTCTTTACTCATGGCGCTAACAACAACACCACGACTCACACGTTGCTTCCACGAATATATAGCTTAAAGAATTTACTTCCGGTTAATTTACAAAATCTATTTTTGCCCATTATGTGCCCCCTAATTAGTGTTAAACAATTTCCTTTCGTACGATTGTTTAGTATATAAAACTCTAATTTCTGGCAGAGTTTGAAAATTATAAGTTAATATTAAAGGCAGTTACGGAGTGAGTCGTGTGAGTAGCTCCGGGGTCGAAATTTATCCGTTTTTCAGCTATTATTCCCTCTTTCCCAGAGAAAAATAATTATTTTTATAAATATAACACTTTATTCACGTTGAAATACAGAAAAATAAATTTTAAAAAATAAAATAAAGTAAATAGAAAAAAAAATTAAAATTTTATCCGTGACCAGGACAGAACCCCTGACCACCGAATCTACAAACTTCTTTACTCATGGCGCTAACAACAACACCACGACTCACACGTTGCTTCCACGAACATATAGCTTAAAGAATTTACATCCGGTTAATTAACAAAATCTATTTTGGGCCATTATGTGCCCCTTAATTAGTGTATAAAAATTTCCTTTCGTACGATTGTTTAGTATATAAAACTCTAATTTCTGGCAGTGCTTGAAAATTATAAGTTATTATTAAAGGCAGTTACGGAGTGAGTCGTGTGAGTAGCTCCGGGGTCGAAATTTATCAGTTTTTCAGCTATTATTCCCTCTTTCCCAAAGAAAAATAATTATTTTTATAAATATAACACTTTATTCACGTTGAAATACAGAAAAATAAATTTTAAAAATAAAATAATGTAAATAGAAAAAAAAATTAAAACTTTATCCGTGACCAGGACAGAACCCCTGACCTCCGAATCTACAAACTTCTATACTCATGGCGCTAAAAACAACACCACGACTCACACGTTGCTTCCACGAATATATAGCTTAAAGGATTGACTTCCGGTTAATTAACAAAATCTATTTTGGTCCATTATGTGCCCCCTAATTAGTGTATAAAAATTTCCTTTCGTACGATTGTTTAGTATATAAAACTCTAATTTCTGGCAGAGTTTGAAAATTATAATAGTTAATATAAAAGGCAGTTACGGAGTGAGTCGTGTGAGTAGCTCCGGGGTCAAAATTTATCCGTGTTTCAGCTATTATTCCCTCTTTCCCAAAGAAAAATAATTATTTTTAGAAATATAACTTTTTATTCACGTTGAAATACAGAAAAATAAATTTTAAAAATTGAAATAAAGTAAATAGAAAAAAAAATTAAAATCTAATCCGTGACCAGTACAGAACCCCTGACCACCGAATCTACAAACTTCTTTGCTCATGGCGCTAGCAACAACACCACGACTCACACGTTGCTTCTACGAATATATAGCTTAAAGAATTTACTTCCGGTTAATTAACAAAATCTATTTTGGCCCATTATGTGCCCCCTAATTAGTGTATAAAAATTTCCTTTCGTACGATTGTTTAGTATATAAAACTCTAATTTCTGGCAGAGTTTGAAAATTATAAGTTAATATTAAAGGCAGTTACGGAGTGAGTCGTGTGAGTAGCTCCGGGGTCGAAATTTATCCGTTTTTTAGGCATTATTCCCTCTTTCCCAAAGAAAAATAATTATTTTTATAAATATAACACTTTATTAACGTTGAAATACAGAAAAATAAATTTCAAAAAATAAAATAAAGTAAATAGAAAAAAAAAATTAAAATTTTTTCCGTGACCAGGACAGAACCACTGACCACCGAATCTACAAACTTCTTTACTCAAGGCGCTAACAACAACACCACGACTCACACGTTGCTTCCACGAATATATAGCTTAAAGAATTTTCTTCCGGTTAATTAACAAAATCTATTTTGGACCATTATGTTCCCTTCTAATTAGTGTATAAAAATTTCCTTTCGTACGATTGTTTAGTATATAAAACTCTAATTTCTGGCAGAGTTTGAAAATTATAAGTTAATATAAAAGGCAGTTACGGAGTGAGTCATGTGAGTAGCTTCGGGGTCGAAATTTATCCGTTTTTCAGCTATTATTCCCTCTTTCCCAAAGAAAAATAATTATTTTTATAAAGATAACACTTTATTCAGGCTGAAATACAGAAAAATAAATTTTAAGAAATAAAATAAAGTAAATAGAAAAAAAAATTAAAATTTTATCCGTGACCAGAACAGAACCCCTGACCACCGAATGTACAAACTTCTTTACTCATGGCGCTATCAACAATACCACGACTTACACGTTGCTTCCAAGAATATATAGCTTAAAGAATTTACTTCCGGTTAATTAACAAAATCTATTTTTGCCCATTATGTGCCCCCTAATTAGTGTTAAACGATTTCCTTTCGTACGATTGTTTAGTATATAAAACTCTAATTTCTGGCAGAGTTTGAAAATTATAAGTTAATATTAAAGGCAGTTACGGAGTGAGTCGTGTGAGTAGCTCCGGGGTCGAAATTTATCCGTTTTTCAGCTATTATTCCCTCTATCCCAAAGAAAAATAATGATTTTTATAAATATAACTCTTTATTCACGTTGAAATACAGAAAAATAAATTTTAAAAAATAAAATAAAGTAAATAGAAAAAAAAAATTAAAATTTTATCCGTGACCAGGACAGAACCCCTGACCACCGAATCTTCAAACTTCTTTACTCATGGCGCTAACAACAATACCACGACTCACACGTTGCTTCCACGAATATATAGCTTAAAGAATTTACTTCCGGTTAATTAACAAAATCTATTTTGGCCCATTATGTGCCCCCTAATTAGTGTATAAAAAGTTCCTTTCGTACGATTGTTTAGTATATAAAACTCTAATTGCTGGCAGTGTTTGAAAATTATAAGTTAATATTAAAGGCAGTTACGGAGTGAGTCGTGTGAGTAGCTCCGGGGTCGAAATTTATCCGTTTTTCAGCTATTATTAACTCTTTCCCAAAGAAAAATAATTATTTTTATAAATATAACACTTTATTCACGATGAAATACAGAAAAATAAATTTTAAAAAATAAATTAAAGTAAATAGAAAAAAAAATTAAAATTTTATCCGTGACTAGGACAGAACCACTGACCACCGAATCTTCAAACTTCTTTACTCATGGCGCTAACAACAACACCACGACTCACACATTGCTTCCACGAATATATAGCTTAAATAATTTACTTCCGGTTAATTAACAAAATCTATTTTTGCCCATTATGTGCCCCCTAATTAGTGTCAAACAATTTCCTTTCGTACGATTGTTTAGTATATAAAACTCTAATTTCTGGCAGAGTTTGAAAATTATAAGTTAATATTAAAGGCGGTTACGGAGTGAGTCGTGTGAGTAGCTCCGGGGTCGAATATTATCCGTTTTTCAGCTATTATTCCCTCTATCCCAAAGAAAAATAATGATTTTTATAAATATAACTCTTTATTCACGTTGAAATACAGAAAAATAAATTTTAAAAAATAAAATAAAGTAAATAGAAAAAAAAATTAAAATTTTATCCGTGACCAGGACAGAACCCCTGACCACCGAATCTTCAAACTTCTTTACTCATGGCGCTAACAACAACACCACGACTCACACGTTGCTTCCACGAATATATAGCTTAAACAATTTACTTCCGGTTAATTAACAAAATCTATTTTGGCCCATTATGTGCCCCCTAATTAGTGTATAAAAAGTTCCTTTCGTACGATTGTTTAGTATATAAAACTCTAATTGCTGGCAGTGTTTGAAAATTATAAGTTAATATTAAAGGCAGTTACGGAGTGAGTCGTGTGAGTAGCTCCGGGGTCGAAATTTATCCGTTTTTCAGCTATTATTAACTCTTTCCCAAAGAAAAATAATGATTTTTATAAATATAACACTTTATTCGCGTTGAAATACAGAAAAATAAATTTTAAAAAATAAAATAAAGTAAATAGAAAAAAAAATTTAAATTTTATCCGCGATCAGGACAGAACCCCGGACCACCGAATCTACAAACTCCTTTACTCATGGCGCTAACAACAACACCACGACTCACACGTAGCTTCCACGAATATATAGCTTAAAGAATTTACTTCCGGTTAATTAACAAAATCTATTTTGGCCCATTATGTGCCCCCTAATTAGTGTATAAAAATTTCCTTTCGTACGATTGTTTAGTATATAAAACTCTAATTTCTGGCAGAGTTTGAAAATTATAAGTTAATATTAAAGGCAGTTACGGAGTGAGTCGTGTGAGTAGCTCCGGGGTCGAAATTTATCCGTTTTTCAGCTATTATTCCCTCTTTCCCAGAGAAAAATAATTATTTTTATAAATATAACACTTTATTCACGTTGAAATACAGAAAAATAAATTTTAAAAAATAAAATAAAGTAAATAGAAAAAAAAATTAAAATTTTATCCGTGACCAGGACAGAACCCCTGACCACCGAATCTACAAACTTCTTTACTCATGGCGCTAACAACAACACCACGACTCACACGTTGCTTCCACGAACATATAGCTTAAAGAATTTACATCCGGTTAATTAACAAAATCTATTTTGAGCCATTATGTGCCCCTTAATTAGTGTATAAAAATTTCCTTTCGTACGATTGTTTAGTATATAAAACTCTATTTTCTGGCAGTGCTTGAAAATTATAAGTTATTATTAAAGGCAGTTACGGAGTGAGTCGTGTGAGTAGCTCCGGGGTCGAAATTTATCAGTTTTTCAGCTATTATTCCCTCTTTCCCAAAGAAAAATAATTATTTTTATAAATATAACACTTTATTCACGTTGAAATACAGAAAAATAAATTTTAAAAATAAAATAATGTAAATAGAAAAAAAAATTAAAACTTTATCCGTGACCAGGACAGAACCCCTGACCTCCGAATCTACAAACTTCTATACTCATGGCGCTAAAAACAACACCACGACTCACACGTTGCTTCCACGAATATATAGCTTAAAGGATTGACTTCCGGTTAATTAACAAAATCTATTTTGGTCCATTATGTGCCCCCTAATTAGTGTATAAAAATTTCCTTTCGTACGATTGTTTAGTATATAAAACTCTAATTTCTGGCAGAGTTTGAAAATTATAATAGTTAATATAAAAGGCAGTTACGGAGTGAGTCGTGTGAGTAGCTCCGGGGTCAAAATTTATCCGTGTTTCAGCTATTATTCCCTCTTTCCCAAAGAAAAATAATTATTTTTAGAAATATAACTTTTTATTCACGTTGAAATACAGAAAAATAAATTTTAAAAAATGAATTAAAGTAAATAGAAAAAAAATTAAAATCTAATCCGTGACCAGTACAGAACCCCTGACCACCGAATCTACAAACTTCTTTGCTCATGGCGCTAGCAACAACAGCACGACTCACACGTTGCTTCTACGAATATATAGCTTAAAGAATTTACTTCCGGTTAATTAACAAAATCTATTTTGGCCCATTATGTGCCCCCTAATTAGTGTATAAAAATTTCCTTTCGTACGATTGTTTAGTATATAAAACTCTAATTTCTGGCAGAGTTTGAAAATTATAAGTTAATATTAAAGGCAGTTACGGAGTGAGTCGTGTGAGTAGCTCCGGGGTCGAAATTTATCCGTTTTTTAGGCATTATTCCCTCTTTCCCAAAGAAAAATAATTATTTTTATAAATATAACACTTTATTAACGTTGAAATACAGAAAAATAAATTTTAAAAAATAAAATAAAGTAAATAGAAAAAAAAAATTAAAATTTTTTCCGTGACCAGGACAGAACCACTGACCACCGAATCTACAAACTTCTTTACTCAAGGCGCTAACAACAACACCACGACTCACACGTTGCTTCCACGAATATATAGCTTAAAGAATTTTCTTCCGGTTAATTAACAAAATCTATTTTGGACCATTATGTTCCCTTCTAATTAGTGTATAAAAATTTCCTTTCGTACGATTGTTTAGTATATAAAACTCTAATTTCTGGCAGAGTTTGAAAATTATAAGTTAATATAAAAGGCAGTTACGGAGTGAGTCATGTGAGAAGCTTCGGGGTCGAAATTTATCCGTTTTTCAGCTATTATTCCCTCTTTCCCAAAGAAAAATAATTATTTTTATAAAGATAACACTTTATTCAGGCTGAAATACAGAAAAATAAATTTTAAGAAATAAAATAAAGTAAATAGAAAAAAAAATTAAAATTTTATCCGTGACCAGAACAGAACCCCTGACCACCGAATGTACAAACTTCTTTACTCATGGCGCTATCAACAATACCACGACTTACACGTTGCTTCCAAGAATATATAGCTTAAAGAATTTACTTCCGGTTAATTAACAAAATCTATTTTGGCCCATTATGTGCCCCCTAATTAGTGTATAAAAATTTCCTTCCATACGATTGTTTAGTATATAAAACTCTAATTTCTGGCAGAGTTTGAAAATTATAAGTTAATATAAAAGGCAGTTACGGAGTGAGTCATGTGAGTAGCTCCGGGGTCGAAATTTATCCGTTTTTCAGCTATTATTAACTCTTTCCCAAAGAAAAATAATTATTTTTATAAATATAACACTTTATTCACGATGAAATACAGAAAAATAAATTTTAAAAAATAAATTAAAGTAAAGAGAAAAAAAAATTAAAATTTTATCCGTGACTAGGACAGAACCACTGACCACCGAATCTTCAAACTTCTTTACTCATGGCGCTAACAACAACACCACGACTCACACATTGCTTCCACGAATATATAGCTTAAATAATTTACTTCCGGTTAATTAACAAAATCTATTTTTGCCCATTATGTGCCCCCTAATTAGTGTTAAACAATTTCCTTTCTTACGATTGTTTAGTATATAAAACTCTAATTTCTGGCACAGTTTGAAAATTATAAGTTAATATTAAAGGCAGTTACGGAGTGAGTCGTGTGAGTAGCTCCGGGGTCGAATATTATCCGTTTTTCAGCTATTATTCCCTCTATCCCAAAGAAAAATAATGATTTTTATAAATATAACTCTTTATTCACGTTGAAATACAGAAAAATAAATTTTAAAAAATAAAATAAAGTAAATAGAAAAAAAAATTAAAATTTTATCCGTGACCAGGACAGAACCCCTGACCACCGAATCTTCAAACTTCTTTACTCATGGCGCTAACAACAACACCACGACTCACACGTTGCTTCCACGAATATATAGCTTAAACAATTTACTTCCGGTTAATTAACAAAATCTATTTTGGCCCATTATGTGCCCCCTAATTAGTGTATAAAAAGTTCCTTTCGTACGATTGTTTAGTATATAAAACTCTAATTGCTGGCAGTGTTTGAAAATTATAAGTTAATATTAAAGGCAGTTACGGAGGGAGTCGTGTGAGTAGCTCCGGGGTCGAAATTTATCAGTTTTTCAGCTATTATTCCCTCTTTCCCAAAGAAAAATAATTATTTTTATAAATATAACACTTTATTCACGTTGAAATACAAAAAAATAAATTTTAAAAATAAAATAATGTAAATAGAAAAAAAAATTAAAACTTTATCCGTGACCAGGACAGAACCCCTGACCTCCGAATCTACAAACTTCTATACTCATGGCGCTAAAAACAACACCACGACTCACACGTTGCTTCCACGAATATATAGCTTAAAGGATTGACTTCCGGTTAATTAACAAAATCTATTTTGGTCCATTATGTGCCCCCTAATTAGTGTATAAAAATTTCCTTTCGTACGATTGTTTAGTATATAAAACTCTAATTTCTGGCAGAGTTTGAAAATTATAATAGTTAATATAAAAGGCAGTTACGGAGTGAGTCGTGTGAGTAGCTCCGGGGTCAAAATTTATCCGTGTTTCAGCTATTATTCCCTCTTTCCCAAAGAAAAATAATTATTTTTAGAAATATAACTTTTTATTCACGTTGAAATACAGAAAAATAAATTTTAAAAAATGAAATAAAGTAAATAGAAAAAAAAATTAAAATCTAATCCGTGACCATTACAGAACCCCTGACCACCGAATCTACAAACTTCTTTGCTCATGGCGCTAGCAACAACACCACGACTCACACGTTGCTTCTACGAATATATAGCTTAAAGAATTTACTTCCGGTTAATTAACAAAATCTATTTTGGCCCATTATGTGCCCCCTAATTAGTGTATAAAAATTTCCTTTCGTACGATTGTTTAGTATATAAAACTCTAATTTCTGGCAGAGTTTGAAAATTTTAAGTTAATATTAAAGGCAGTTACGGAGTGAGTCGTGTGAGTAGCTCCGGGGTCGAAATTTATCCGTTTTTTAGGCATTATTCCCTCTTTCCCAAAGAAAAATAATTATTTTTATAAATATAACACTTTATTAACGTTGAAATACAGAAAAATAAATTTTAAAAAATAAAATAAAGTAAATAGAAAAAAAAAATTAAAATTTTTTCCGTGACCAGGACAGAACCACTGACCACCGAATCTACAAACTTCTTTACTCAAGGCGCTAACAACAACACCTCGACTCACACGTTGCTTCCACGAATATATAGCTTAAAGAATTTTCTTCCGGTTAATTAACAAAATCTATTTTGGACCATTATGTTCCCTTCTAATTAGTGTATAAAAATTTCCTTTCGTACGATTGTTTAGTATATAAAACTCTAATTTCTGGCAGAGTTTGAAAATTATAAGTTAATATAAAAGGCAGTTACGGAGTGAGTCATGTGAGTAGCTTCGGGGTCGAAATTTATCCGTTTTTCAGCTATTATTCCCTCTTTCCCAAAGAAAAATAATTATTTTTATAAAGATAACACTTTATTCAGGCTGAAATACAGAAAAATAAATTTTAAGAAATAAAATAAAGTAAATAGAAAAAAAAATTAAAATTTTATCCGTGACCAGAACAGAACCCCTGACCACCGAATGTACAAACTTCTTTACTCATGGCGCTATCAACAATACCACGACTTACACGTTGCTTCCAAGAATATATAGCTTAAAGAATTTACTTCCGGTTAATTAACAAAATCTATTTTGGCCCATTATGTGCCCCCTAATTAGTGTATAAAAATTTCCTTCCATACGATTGTTTAGTATATAAAACTCTAATTTCTGGCAGAGTTTGAAAATTATAAGTTAATATTAAAGGCAGTTACGGAGTGAGTCGTGTGAGTAGCTCCGGGGTCGAAATTTATCCGTTTTTCAGCTATTAATCCCTCTTTTCCAAAGAAAAATAATTATTTTTATAAATATAACACTTTATTCACGTTGAAATACAGAAAAACAAATTTTAAAAAATAAAATAAAGTAAATAGAAAAAAAAATTAAAATTTTATCCGTGACCAGGACAGAACCCCTGACCACCGAATCTACAAACTTCTTTACTCATGGAGTTAACAACAACACCACGACTCACACGTGGCTTCCACGAATATATAGCTTAAATAATTTACTTCCGGTTAATTAACAAAATCTATTTTTGCCCATTATGTGCCCCCTAATTAGTGTTAAACAATTTCCTTTCGTACGATTGTTTAGTATATAAAACTCTAATTTCTGGCAGAGTTTGAAAATTATAAGTTAATATTAAAGGCAGTTACGGAGTGAGTCGTGTGAGTAGCTCCGGGGTCGAAATTTATCCGTTTTTCAGCTATTATTCCCTCTATCCCAAAGAAAAATAATGATTTTTATAAATATAACTCTTTATTCACGTAGAAATACAGAAAAATAAATTTTAAAAAATAAAATAAAGTAAATAGAAAAAAAAAATTAAAATTTTATCCGTGACCAGGACAGAACCCCTGACCACCGAATCTTCAAACTTCTTTACTCATGGCGCTAACACCAACACCACGACTCACACGTTGCTTCCACGAATATATAGCTTAAACAATTTACTTCCGGTTAATTAACAAAATCTATTTTGGCCCATTATGTGCCCCCTAATTAGTGTATAAAAAGTTCCTTTCGTACGATTGTTTAGTATATAAAACTCTAATTGCTGGCAGTGTTTGAAAATTATAAGTTAATATTAAAGGCAGTTACGGAGTGAGTCGTGTGAGTAGCTCCGGGGTCGAAATTTATCAGTTTTTCAGCTATTATTCCCTCTTTCCCAAAGAAAAATAATTATTTTTATAAATATAACACTTTATTCACGTTGAAATACAAAAAAATAAATTTTAAAAATAAAATAATGTAAATAGAAAAAAAAATTAAAACTTTATCCGTGACCAGGACAGAACCCCTGACCTCCGAATCTACAAACTTCTATACTCATGGCGCTAAAAACAACACCACGACTCACACGTTGCTTCCACGAATATATAGCTTAAAGGATTGACTTCCGGTTAATTAACAAAATCTATTTTGGTCCATTATGTGCCCCCTAATTAGTGTATAAAAATTTCCTTTCGTACGATTGTTTAGTATATAAAACTCTAATTTCTGGCAGAGTTTGAAAATTATAATAGTTAATATAAAAGGCAGTTACGGAGTGAGTCGTGTGAGTAGCTCCGGGGTCAAAATTTATCCGTGTTTCAGCTATTATTCCCTCTTTCCCAAAGAAAAATAATTATTTTTAGAAATATAACTTTTTATTCACGTTGAAATACAGAAAAATAAATTTTAAAAAATGAAATAAAGTAAATAGAAAAAAAAATTAAAATCTAATCCGTGACCAGTACAGAACCCCTGACCACCGAATCTACAAACTTCTTTGCTCATGGCGCTAGCAACAACACCACGACTCACACGTTGCTTCTACGAATATATAGCTTAAAGAATTTACTTCCGGTTAATTAACAAAATCTATTTTGGCCCATTATGTGCCCCCTAATTAGTGTATAAAAATTTCCTTTCGTACGATTGTTTAGTATATAAAACTCTAATTTCTGGCAGAGTTTGAAAATTATAAGTTAATATTAAAGGCAGTTACGGAGTGAGTCGTGTGAGTAGCTCCGGGGTCGAAATTTATCCGTTTTTTAGGCATTATTCCCTCTTTCCCAAAGAAAAATAATTATTTTTATAAATATAACACTTTATTAACGTTGAAATACAGAAAAATAAATTTTAAAAAATAAAATAAAGTAAATAGAAAAAAAAAATTAAAATTTTTTCCGTGACCAGGACAGAACCACTGACCACCGAATCTACAAACTTCTTTACTCAAGGCGCTAACAACAACACCTCGACTCACACGTTGCTTCCACGAATATATAGCTTAAAGAATTTTCTTCCGGTTAATTAACAAAATCTATTTTGGACCATTATGTTCCCTTCTAATTAGTGAATAAAAATTTCCTTTCGTACGATTGTTTAGTATATAAAACTCTAATTTCTGGCAGAGTTTGAAAATTATAAGTTAATATAAAAGGCAGTTACGGAGTGAGTCATGTGAGTAGCTTCGGGGTCGAAATTTATCCGTTTTTCAGCTATTATTCCCTCTTTCCCAAAGAAAAATAATTATTTTTATAAAGATAACACTTTATTCAGGCTGAAATACAGAAAAATAAATTTTAAGAAATAAAATAAAGTAAATAGAAAAAAAAATTAAAATTTTATCCGTGACCAGAACAGAACCCCTGACCACCGAATGTACAAACTTCTTTACTCATGGCGCTATCAACAATACCACGACTTACACGTTGCTTCCAAGAATATATAGCTTAAAGAATTTACTTCCGGTTAATTAACAAAATCTCTTTTGGCCCATTATGTGCCCCCTAATTAGTGTATAAAAATTTCCTTCCATACGATTGTTTAGTATATAAAACTCTAATTTCTGGCAGAGTTTGAAAATTATAAGTTAATATTAAAGGCAGTTACGGAGTGAGTCGTGTGAGTAGCTCCGGGGTCGAAATTTATCCGTTTTTCAGCTATTAATCCCTCTTTTCCAAAGAAAAATAATTATTTTTATAAATATAACACTTTATTCACGTTGAAATACAGAAAAACAAATTTTAAAAAATAAAATAAAGTAAATAGAAAAAAAAAATTAAAATTTTATCCGTGACCAGGACAGAACCCCTGACCACCGAATCTTCAAACTTCTTTACTCATGGCGCTAACACCAACACCACGACTCACACGTTGCTTCCACGAATATATAGCTTAAAGAATTTACTTCCGGTTAATTAACAAAATCTATTTTGGCCCATTATGTGCCCCCTAATTAGTGTATAAAAAGTTCCTTTCGTACGATTGTTTAGTATATAAAACTCTAATTGCTGGCAGTGTTTGAAAATTATAAGTTAATATTAAAGGCAGTTACGGAGTGAGTCGTGTGAGTAGCTCCGGGGTCGAAATTTATCCGTTTTTCAGCTATTATTAACTCTTTCCCAAAGAAAAATAATTATTTTTATAAATATAACACTTTATTCACGATGAAATACAGAAAAATAAATTTTAAAAAATAAATTAAAGTAAATAGAAAAAAAAATTAAAATTTTATCCGTGACTAGGACAGAACCACTGACCACCGAATCTTTTTAAAATTCTTTACTCATGGCGCTAACAACAACACCACGACTCACACATTGCTTCCACGAATATATAGCTTAAATAATTTACTTCCGGTTAATTAACAAAATCTATTTTTGCCCATTATGTGCCCCCTAATTAGTGTTAAACAATTTCCTTTCGTACGATTGTTTAGTATATAAAACTCTAATTTCTGGCAGAGTTTGAAAATTATAAGTTAATATTAAAGGCAGTTACGGAGTGAGTCGTGTGAGTAGCTCCGGGGTCGAATATTATCCGTTTTTCAGCTATTATTCCCTCTATCCCAAAGAAAAATAATGATTTTTATAAATATAACTCTTTATTCACGTTGAAATACAGAAAAATAAATTTTAAAAAATAAAATAAAGTAAATAGAAAAAAAAATTAAAATTTTATCCGTGACCAGGACAGAACCCCTGACCACCGAATCTTCAAACTTCTTTACTCATGGCGCTAACAACAACACCACGACTCACACGTTGCTTCCACGAATATATAGCTTAAACAATTTACTTCCGGTTAATTAACAAAATCTATTTTGGCCCATTATGTGCCCCCTAATTAGTGTATAAAAAGTTCCTTTCGTACGATTGTTTAGTATATAAAACTCTAATTGCTGGCAGTGTTTGAAAATTATAAGTTAATATTAAAGGCAGTTACGGAGTGAGTCGTGTGAGTAGCTCCGGGGTCGAAATTTATCCGTTTTTCAGCTATTATTCCCTCTTTCCCAGAGAAAAATAATTATTTTTATAAATATAACACTTTATTCACGTTGAAATACAGAAAAATAAATTTTAAAAAATAAAATAAAGTAAATAGAAAAAAAAATTGAAATTTTATCCGTGACCAGGACAGAACCCCTTACCACCGAATCTACAAACTTCTTTACTCATGGCGCTAACAACAACACCACGACTCACACGTTGCTTCCACGAACATATAGCTTAAAGAATTTACATCCGGTTAATTAACAAAATCTATTTTGGGCCATTATGTTTCCCTTAATTAGTGTATAAAAATTTCCTTTCGTACGATTGTTTAGTATATAAAACTCTAATTTCTGGCAGTGCTTGAAAATTATAAGTTATTATTAAAGGCAGTTACGGAGTGAGTCGTGTGAGTAGCTCCGGGGTCGAAATTTATCAGTTTTTCAGCTATTATTCCCTCTTTCCCAAAGAAAAAAAATTATTTTTATAAATATAACACTTTATTCACCTTGAAATACAGAAAAATAAATTTTAAAAATAAAATAATGTAAATAGAAAAAAAAATTAAAACTTTATCCGTGACCAGGACAGAACCCCTGACCTCCGAATCTACAAACTTCTATACTCATGGCGCTAAAAACAACACCACGACTCACACGTTGCTTCCACGAATATATAGCTTAAAGGATTGACTTCCAGTTAATTAACAAAATCTATTTTGGTCCATTATGTGCCCCCTAATTAGTGTATAAAAATTTCCTTTCGTACGATTGTTTAGTATATAAAACTCTAATTTCTGGCAGAGTTTGAAAATTATAATAGTTAATATAAAAGGCAGTTACGGAGTGAGTCGTGTGAGTAGCTCCGGGGTCAAAATTTATCCGTGTTTCAGCTATTATTCCCTCTTTCCCAAAGAAAAATAATTATTTTTAGAAATATAACTTTTTATTCACGTTGAAATACAGAAAAATAAATTTTAAAAAATGAAATAAAGTAAATAGAAAAAAAAATTAAAATCTAATCCGTGACCAGTACAGAACCCCTGACCACCGAATCTACAAACTTCTTTACTCATGGCGCTAGCAACAACACCACGACTCACACGTTGCTTCTACGAATATATAGCTTAAAGAATTTACTTCCGGTTAATTAACAAAATCTATTTTGGCCCATTATGTGCCCCCTAATTAGTGTATAAAAATTTCCTTTCGTACGATTGTTTAGTATATAAAACTCTAATTTCTGGCAGAGTTTGAAAATTATAAGTTAATATTAAAGGCAGATACGGAGTGAGTCGTGTGAGTAGCTCCGGGGTCGAAATTTATCCGTTTTTTAGCCATTATTCCCTCTTTCCCAAAGAAAAATAATTATTTTTATAAATATAACACTTTATTAACGTTGAAATACAGAAAAATAAATTTTAAAAAATAAAATAAAGTAAATAGAAAAAAAAATTAAAATTTTTTCCGTGACCAGGACAGAACCACTGACCACCGAATCTACAAACTTCTTTACTCAAGGCGCTAACAACAACACCACGACTCACACGTTGCTTCCACGAATATATAGCTTAAAGAATTTTCTTCCGATTAATTAACAAAATCTATTTTGGACCATTATGTTCCCTTCTAATTAGTGTATAAAAATTTCCTTTCGTACGATTGTTTAGTATATAAAACTCTAATTTCTGGCAGAGTTTGAAAATTATAAGTTAATATAAAAGGCAGTTACGGAGTGAGTCATGTGAGTAGCTTCGGGGTCGAAATTTATCCGTTTTTCAGCTATTATTCCCTCTTTCCCAAAGAAAAATAATTATTTTTATAAAGATAACACTTTATTCAGGCTGAAATAGAGAAAAATAAATTTTAAAAAATAAAATAAAGTAAATAGAAAAAAAAATTAAAATTTTATCCGTGACCAGAACAGAACCCCTGACCACCGAATGTACAAACTTCTTTACTCTTGGCGCTATCAACAATACCACGACTTACACGTTGCTTCCAAGAATATATAGCTTAAAGAATTTACTTCCGGTTAATTAACAAAATCTATTTTGGCCCATTATGTGCCCCCTAATTAGTGTATAAAAATTTCCTTCCATAGGATTGTTTAGTATATAAAACTCTAATTTCTGGCAGAGTTTGAAAATTATAAGTTAATATTAAAGGGAGTTACGGAGTGAGTCATGTGAGTAGCTCCGGGGTCGAAATTTATCCGTTTTTCAGCTATTATTCCCTCTTTCCCAAAGAAAAATAATTATTTTTATAAATATAACACTTTATTCACGTTGAAATACAGAAAAATAAATTTAAAAAATAAAATAAAGTAAATAAAAAAGAAAAATTACAATTTTATCCGTGACCAGGACTGACCCCTTGACCACGGAATCTACAAATTTCTTTACTCATGGCGCTAACAACAACACCACGACTCACGCTTTGCTACCACGAATATATAGCTTAAAGAATTTACTTCCGGTTAATTAACAAAATCTATTTTGGCCCATTATGTGCCCCCTAATTAGTGTTTAAAAATTTCCTTTCGTACGATTGTATAGTATATAAAACTCTAATTTCTGGCAGAGTTTTAAAATTATAAGTTAATATTAAAGGCAGTTACGCAGTGAGTCGTGTGAGTAGCTCCGGGGTCGAAATTTATCCGTTTTTCAGCTATTATTCCCTCTTTCCCAAAGAAAAATAATTATTTTTATAAATATAACACTTTATTCACGTTGAAATACAGAAAAATAAATTTTAAAAAATAAAATAAATTAAATAGAAAAAAAAAATTAAAATTTTATCTGTGATCAGGACAGAACCCCTGACCACCGAATCTACAAACTCCTTTACTCATGGCGCTAACAACAACACCACGACTCACACGTTGCTTCCACGAATATATAGCTTAAAGAATTTACTTCCGGTTAATTAACAAAATCTATTTTGGCCCATTATGTGCCCCCTAATTAGTTTATAAAAATTTCCTTTCGTACGATTGTTTAGTATATAAAACTCTAATTTCTGGCACAGTTTGAAAATTATAAGTTAATATTAAAGGCAGTTACGGAGTGAGTCGTGTGAGTAGCTCCGGGGTCGAAATTTATCCGTTTTTCAGCTATTATTCCCTCTTTCCCAAAGAAAAATAATTATTTTTATAAATATAACACTTTATTCACGTTGAAATACAGAAAAATAAATTTAAAAAATAAAATAAAGTAAATAAAAAAGAAAAATTACAATTTTATCCGTGACCAGGACTGACCCCTTGACCACGGAATCTACAAATTTCTTTACTCATGGCGCTAACAACAACACCACGACTCACGCTTTGCTACCACGAATATATAGCTTAAAGAATTTACTTCCGGTTAATTAACAAAATCTATTTTGGCCCATTATGTGCCCCCTAATTAGTGTTTAAAAATTTCCTTTCGTACGATTGTTTAGTATATAAAACTCTAATTTCTGGCAGAGTTTGAAAATTATAAGTTAATATTAAAGGCAGTTACGGAGAGAGTCGTGTGAGTAGCTTCGGGGTCGAAATTAATCCGTTTTTCAGCTATTATTTCCTCTTTCCCAAAGAAAAATAATTATTTTTATAAATATAACACTTTATTCACGTTGAAATACAGAAAAATAAATTTTAAAAAATAAAATAAAGTAAATAGACAAAAAAAATTAAAATTTTATCCGTGACCAGGACAGAACCCCTAACCACCGAATCTACAAACTTTTTTACTCATGGCGCTAACAACAACACCTCGACTCACACGTTGCTTCCACGAATATATAGCTTAAAGAATTTACTTCCGGTTAATTAACAAAATCTATTTTGGCCCATTATGTGCCCCCTAATTAGTGTATAAAAATTTCCTTTCGTACGATTGTTTAGTATATAAAACTCTAATTTCTGGCAGAGTTTTTAAATTATAAGTTAATATTAAAGGCAGTTACGGAGAGAGTCGTGTGAGTAGCTTCGGGGTCGAAATTTATCCGTTTTTCAGCTATTATTCCCTCGTTCCCAAAGAAAAATAATTATTTTTGTAAATATATCACTTTATTCCCGTTGAAATACAGAAAAATAAATTTTAAAAAATAAAATAAAGTAAATAGAAAAAAAAATTAAAATTTTATCCGTGACCAGGACAGAACCCCTGACCACCGAATCTACAAACTTCTTTACTCATGGCGCTAACAACAACACCTCGACTCACACGTTGCTTCCACGAATATATAGCTTAAAGAATTTACTTCCGGTTAATTAACAAAATCTATTTTGGCCCATTATGTGCCCCCTAATTAGTGTATAAAAATTTCTTTTCGTACGATTGTTTAGTATATAAAACTCTAATTTCTGGCAGAGTTTTAAAATTATAAGTTAATATTAAAGGCAGTTACGGAGAGAGTCGTGTGAGTAGCTTCGGGGTCGAAATTTATACGTTTTTCAGCTATTATTCCCTCTTTCCCAAAGAAAAATAATTATATTTATAAATATAACACTTTATTCACGTTGAAATACAGAAAAATAAATTTTAAAAAATAAAATAAAGTAAATAGAAAAAAAAATTTAAATTTTATCCGCGATCAGGACAGAACCCCGGACCACCGAATCTACAAACTCCTTTACTCATGGCGCTAACAACAACACCACGACTCACACGTAGCTTCCACGAATATATAGCTTAAAGAATTTACTTCCGGTTAATTAACAAAATCTATTTTGGCCCATTATGTGCCCCCTAATTAGTGTATAAAAATTTCCTTTCGTACGATTGTTTAGTATATAAAACTCTAATTTCTGGCAGAGTTTGAAAATTATAAGTTAATATTAAAGGCAGTTACGGAGTGAGTCGTGTGAGTAGCTCCGGGGTCGAAATTTATCCGTTTTTCAGCTATTATTCCCTCTTTCCCAAAGAAAAATATTTATTTTTATAAATATAACACTTTATTCACGTTGAAATACAGAAAAATAAATTTAAAAAAAAAATAAAGTAAATAGAAAAAAAAATTAAAATTTTATCCGTGACCAGGACAGAACCCCTGACCACCTAATCTACAAACTTCTTTACTCATGGCGCTAACAACAACACCACGACTCACACGTTGCTTCCACGAATATATAGCTTAAAGAATTTACTTCCGGTTAATTAACAAAATCTATTTTGGCCCATTATGTGCCCCCTAATTAGTGTATAAAAATTTCCTTTCGTACGATTGTTTAGTATATAAAACTCTAATTTCTTGCCGAGTTTGAAAATTATAAGTTAACTAGTGGGCTGTGCCCCCTGCTCGCTAACGCTCGCCAACCCCCGGAAATTGCTACGCAATCTTATATGGTGTGCTTCGCAAACCGAACTCGCTTCGCTCGCTACTAACTTAGGTACATTGCAAATGCACAAAATTTTAAGAATTCAAAACAATCATTCAAATCCATATAACAACCTTTTTTTTTTAAAAAAAATTACATCTTTTTAGTAAATACTAAGTCATTAAAATAAATTTGAATTCAAATAAATGACATGTAATTCGTTAAACCTATTAGAAATGTGCTATAGTATAAAATCTTAAGATATAAATTTCTAAAACTGATATCTCTTTAAAAAGGTTGAAATTTTGGCTATAATTAAGTCTATTAAAAATTTAAATAAGAGAAATTGCAATGGAAAAACCCTGCATAAACAAAACATTGAATTTCGGAAGAAATCTCGTTTGGTGAGAATGTCAAAAAATACAAAATAAACTGACCTCAAATAAAACTCCAAGGACTTCGAATCAAATAATTAAGGAAACTACTATCACGTTTAATATAAAGGGAAGATTTATTAACAAAACAATAAAATTACAGCATTGCAGTTCCAAAAAATAAATCTCACACTCACTCAAAAAAACAATTTACCTTCTAATTAGTCACCATAGCAACCACAAAACTCTTCTCGTTACCATCTATAAACTGATATATAATAAATAAATTATTTAACAAAAAATACGATGCGCATAAGCACATAATATTTTACACTCTGGTTATTTCAGTTTCCGTTTTTAGAAGCGCTATATGTTGAGCCACCCAACCTAGATTTGGCATGTGACATTTTTAGCGGCAATTATTGGTTGATTTTCTAGCGTTGCCATTCGGAGTGTTGTAATGAGGCTTTTTTTTATCGCCGTGTAAGAGTAATATATATATAGATATTAAAGGCAGTTACGGAGTGAGTCGTGTGAGTAGCTCCGGGGACGAAATTTATCCGTTTTTCAGCTATTATTCCCTCTTTTCCAAAGAAAAATAATTATTTTTATAAATATATCACTTTATTCACGTTGAAATACAGAAAAAAAAATTTTAAAAAATAAAATAAAGTAAATAGAAAAAAAAAATTTAAATTTTATCCATGACCAGGACAGAACCCCTGACCACCGAATCTACAAACTTCTTTACTCATGGTGCTAACAACAACACCACGACTCACACGTTGCTTCCACGAATATATAGCTTAAAGAATTTACTGCCGGTTAATTAACAAAATCTATTTTGGCCCATTATGTGCCCCCTAATTAGTGTATAAAGATTTCCTTTCGTACGATTGTTTAGTATATAAAACTCTAATTTCTGGCGTTCACATAGTTCCACTTAGTTTCGGATAGTTTCACATAGTTTCGGATAGTTTCACATAGTTTCGGATAGTTTCACATAGTTACGGATAGTTTCACATAGTTTCGGATAGTATCACATAGCTTCACATAGTTTCACATAGTTTCGGATAGTTTCACATAGTTTCGGATAGTTTCACATAGTTTCGAATAGTTTCAAACAGTTTCGGATAGTTTCACATAGTTTCAGAGAGTTTCACATAGTTTCACATAGTTTCGGATAGTTTCACATAGTGTCACATAGTTTCACATAGTTTCGGATAGTTTTACATAGTTTCACATAGTTTCAAATAGTTTCACGTAGTGTCACATAGTTTCACATAGTTTCGGATAGTTTCACATAGTTTCACATAGTTTCGGATAGTTTCACATTGTTTCACTTAGTTTCGGATAGTTTCACATAGTTTCACATAGTTTCGGATAGTTTCACATACTTTCGGATAGTTTCACATAGTTTTACATAGTTTCACATAGTTTCGGATAGTTTCACATAGTTTCGGATAGTTTCACATAGTTTCGGATAGTTTCACATAGTTTTACATAGTTTCGGATAGTTTCACATAGTTTCGGATAGTTTCGGATAGTTTCACATAGTTCACATAGTTTCACATAGTTTCACATAGTTTCGGATAGTTTCACATAGTTTCACATAGTTTCGGATATTTTCACATAGTTTCACATAGTTTCGGATAGTTTCACGTAGTTTCACATAGTTTCGGATAGTTTTACATAGTTTCACATAGTTTCACATAGTTTCGTATAGTTTCACATAGTTTCGGATAGTTTCACATAGCTTAACATAGTTTCACATAGTTTCGGATAGTTTCGGATAGTTTCACATAGTTTCACATAGTTTCGGATAGTTTCACATAGTTTTACATAGTTTCGGATAGTTTCACATAGTTTCACATAGTTTCACATAGTTTCGGATAGTTTCACATTGTTTCACATAGTTTCGGATAGTTTCACATAGTTCCGGATAGTTTCACATAGTTTCGGATAGTTCCGGATAGTTTCACATAGTTTCGGATAGTTTCACATAGTTTCGGATAGTTTCGGATAGTTTCACATAGTGTCACATAGTTTCACATAGTATCCGATAGTTTCACATAGCTTAAAATAGTTTCACGTAGTGTCACATAGTTTCACATAGTTTCGGATAGTTTCACATAGTTTCGGATAGTTTCGGATAGTTTCACATAGTTCCGGATAGTTTTACATAGTTTCACATAGTTTCGGATAGTTTCACATAGTTTCGGATAGTTTCGGATAGTTTCACATAGTGTCACATAGTTTCACATAGTATCCGATAGTTTCACATAGCTTAAAATAGTTTCACGTAGTGTCACATAGTTTCACATAGTTTCGGATAGTTTCACATAGTTTCACATAGTTTCGGATAGTTTCACATTGTTTCACTTAGTTTCGGATAGTTTCACTTAGTTTCACATAGTTTCGGATAGTTTCACATACTTTCGGATAGTTTCACATAGTTTTACATAGTTTCACATAGTTTCGGATAGTTTCACATAGTTTCACATAGTTTCGGATAGTTTCACATAGTTTCGGATAGTTTCACATAGTTTTACATAGTTTCGGATAGTTTCACATAGTTTCGGATAGTTTCGGATAGTTTCACATAGTTCACATAGTTTCACATAGTTTCACATAGTTTCGGATAGTTTCACATAGTTTCACATAGTTTCGGATATTTTCACATAGTTTCACATAGTTTCGGATAGTTTCACGTAGTTTCACATAGTTTCGGATAGTTTTACATAGTTTCACATAGTTTCACATAGTTTCGTATAGTTTCACATAGTTTCGGATAGTTTCACATAGTTTCACATAGTTTCGGATAGTTTCACATTGTTTCACATAGTTTCGGATAGTTTCACATAGTTCCGGATAGTTTCACATAGTTTCACATAGTTTCGGATAGTTTCACATAGTTACGGATAGTTTCACATAGTTTCGGATAGTATCACATAGCTTCACATAGTTTCGGATAGTTTCACATAGTTTCGGATAGTTTCACATAGTTTCGGATAGTTTCACATAGTTTCAGATAGTTTCACATAGTTTCACATAGTTTCGGATAGTTTCGGATAGTTTCACATAGTGTCACATAGTTTCACATAGTTTCGGATAGTTTCACATAGTTTCACATAGTTTCGGATAGTTTCACATAGTTACGGATAGTTTCACATAGTTTCGGATAGTTTCACATAGTTTCACATAGTTTCACATAGTTTCACACAGTTTCGGATAGTTTCGGATAGTTTCACATAGTGTCACATAGTTTCACATAGTTTCGGATAGTTTCACATAGTTTCACATAGTTTCGGATAGTTTCACATAGTTACGGATAGTTTCACATAGTTTCGGATAGTTTCACATAGTTTCGGATAGTATCACATAGTTTCACATAGTTTCGGATAGTTTCACATACTTTCGGATAGTTTCACATAGTTTTACATAGTTTCACATAGTTTCGGATAGTTTCACATAGTTTCGGATAGTTTCACATAGTTTCGGATAGTTTCACATAGTTTTACATAGTTTCGGATAGTTTCACATAGTTCACATAGTTTCACATAGTTTCACATAGTTTCGGATAGTTTCACATAGTTTCACATAGTTTCGGATAGTTTCACATAGTTTCGGATAGTTTCACATAGTTTCACATAGTTTCAGATAGTTTCACATAGTTTCACATAGTTTCGGATAGTTTCGGATAGTTTCACATAGTGTCACATAGTTTCACATAGTTTCGGATAGTTTCACGTAGTTTCACATAGTTTCGGATAGTTTTACATAGTTTCACATAGTTTCACATAGTTTCGTATAGTTTCACATAGTTTCGGATAGTTTCGGATAGTTTCACATAGTTTCACATAGTTTCGGATAGTTTCACATAGTTTTACATAGTTTCGGATAGTTTCACATAGTTTCACATAGTTTCGGATAGTTTCACATTGTTTCACATAGTTTCGGATAGTTTCACATAGTTCCGGATAGTTTCACATAGTTTCGGATAGTTCCGGATAGTTTCACATAGTTTCGGATAGTTTCACATAGTTTCGGATAGTTTCGGATAGTTTCACATAGTGTCACATAGTTTCACATAGTATCCGATAGTTTCACATAGCTTAAAATAGTTTCACGTAGTGTCACATAGTTTCACATAGTTTCGGATAGTTTCACATAGCTTAAAATAGTTTCACGTAGTGTCACATAGTTTCACATAGTTTCGGATAGTTTCACATAGTTTCGGATAGTTTCGGATAGTTTCACATAGTTTCGGATAGTTTCACATAGTTTCGGATAGTTTCACATAGTTTCACATAGTTTCACATAGTTTCACATAGTTTCACATAGTTTCGGATAGTTTCGGATAGTTTCACATAGTGTCACATAGTTTCACATAGTTTCGGATAGTTTCACATAGTTTCACATAGTTTCGGATAGTTTCACATAGTTACGGATAGTTTCACATAGTTTCGGATAGTTTCACATAGTTTCACATAGTTTCAGATAGTTTCACATAGTTTCACACAGTTTCGGATAGTTTCGGATAGTTTCACATAGTGTCACATAGTTTCACATAGTTTCGGATAGTTTCACATAGTTTCACATAGTTTCGGATAGTTTCACATAGTTACGGATAGTTTCACATAGTTTCACATTGTTTCACTTAGTTTCGGATAGTTTCACATAGTTTCACATAGTTTCGGATAGTTTCACATACTTTCGGATAGTTTCACATAGTTTTACATAGTTTCACATAGTTTCGGATAGTTTCACATAGTTTCGGATAGTTTCACATAGTTTCGGATAGTTTCACATAGTTTTACATAGTTTCGGATAGTTTCACATAGTTTCGGATAGTTTCGGATAGTTTCACATAGTTCACATAGTTTCACATAGTTTCACATAGTTTCGGATAGTTTCACATAGTTTCACATAGTTTCGGATATTTTCACATAGTTTCACATAGTTTCGGATAGTTTCACGTAGTTTCACATAGTTTCGGATAGTTTTACATAGTTTCACATAGTTTCACATAGTTTCGTATAGTTTCACATAGTTTCGGATAGTTTCACATAGCTTAACATAGTTTCACATAGTTTCGGATAGTTTCGGATAGTTTCACATAGTTTCACATAGTTTCGGATAGTTTCACATAGTTTTACATAGTTTCGGATAGTTTCACATAGTTTCACATAGTTTCGGATAGTTTCACATTGTTTCACATAGTTTCGGATAGTTTCACATAGTTCCGGATAGTTTCACATAGTTTCGGATAGTTCCGGATAGTTTCACATAGTTTCGGATAGTTTCACATAGTTTCGGATAGTTTCGGATAGTTTCACATAGTGTCACATAGTTTCACATAGTATCCGATAGTTTCACATAGCTTAAAATAGTTTCACGTAGTGTCACATAGTTTCACATAGTTTCGGATAGTTTCACATAGTTTCGGATAGTTTCGGATAGTTTCACATAGTTCCGGATAGTTTTACATAGTTTCACATAGTTTCGGATAGTTTCACATAGTTTCGGATAGTTTCGGATAGTTTCACATAGTGTCACATAGTTTCACATAGTATCCGATAGTTTCACATAGCTTAAAATAGTTTCACGTAGTGTCACATAGTTTCACATAGTTTCGGATAGTTTCACATAGTTTCACATAGTTTCGGATAGTTTCACATTGTTTCACTTAGTTTCGGATAGTTTCACATAGTTTCACATAGTTTCGGATAGTTTCACATACTTTCGGATAGTTTCACATAGTTTTACATAGTTTCACATAGTTTCGGATAGTTTCACATAGTTTCACATAGTTTCGGATAGTTTCACATAGTTTCGGATAGTTTCACATAGTTTTACATAGTTTCGGATAGTTTCACATAGTTTCGGATAGTTTCGGATAGTTTCACATAGTTCACATAGTTTCACATAGTTTCACATAGTTTCGGATAGTTTCACATAGTTTCACATAGTTTCGGATATTTTCACATAGTTTCACATAGTTTCGGATAGTTTCACGTAGTTTCACATAGTTTCGGATAGTTTTACATAGTTTCACATAGTTTCACATAGTTTCGTATAGTTTCACATAGTTTCGGATAGTTTCACATTGTTTCACATAGTTTCGGATAGTTTCACATAGTTTCACATAGTTTCGGATATTTTCACATACTTTCACATAGTTTCACATAGTTTCGGATAGTTTCACATAGTTACACATAGTTTCGGATAGTTTCACATAGTGTCCCATAGTTTTACATAGTTTCAAATAGTTTCACATAGTTTCACGTAGTTTCACATAGTTTCAAATAGTTTCACGTAGTGTCACATATTTTCACATAGTTTCACATAGTTTCGGATAGTTTCACATAGTTTCGGATAGTTTCACATAGTTTCAAATAGTTTCACGTAGTGTCACATAGTTTCACATAGTTTCGGATAGTTTCACATAGTTTCACATAGTTTCGGATAGTTTCACATAGTTTCGGATAGTTTCACATAGTTTCGGATAGTTTCACATAGTTTCACATAGTTTCGGATAGTTTCACATAGTTACGGATAGTTTCACATAGTTTCGGATAGTATCACATAGCTTCACATAGTTTCGGATAGTTTCACATAGTTTCGGATAGTTTCACATAGTTTCGGATAGTTTCACATAGTTTCACATAGTTTCAGATAGTTTCACATAGTTTCACATAGTTTCGGATAGTTTCGGATAGTTTCACATAGTGTCACATAGTTTCACATAGTTTCGGATAGTTTCACATAGTTTCACATAGTTTCGGATAGTTTCACATAGTTACGGATAGTTTCACATAGTTTCGGATAGTTTCACATAGTTTCACATAGTTTCAGATAGTTTCACATAGTTTCACACAGTTTCGGATAGTTTCGGATAGTTTCACATAGTGTCACATAGTTTCACATAGTTTCGGATAGTTTCACATAGTTTCAC
This sequence comes from Parasteatoda tepidariorum, assembly GCF_982258835.1. Lineage (NCBI taxonomy): Eukaryota > Metazoa > Arthropoda > Arachnida > Araneae > Theridiidae > Parasteatoda > Parasteatoda tepidariorum. The sequence goes on from NC_141758.1 coordinate 107,420,015, forward strand.
ATAGTTTCGGATAGTTTCACATAGTTACGGATAGTTTCACATAGTTTCGGAGAGTTTCACATAGTTTCGGATAGTATCACATAGTTTCACATAGTTTCGGATAGTTTCACATACTTTCGGATAGTTTCACATAGTTTTACATAGTTTCACATAGTTTCGGATAGTTTCACTATGTTACGGAGAGAGTCGTGTGAGTAGCTTCGGGGTCGAAATTTATCCGTTTTTCAGCTATTATTCCCTCGTTCCCAAAGAAAAATAATTATTTTTGTAAATATATCACTTTATTCCCGTTGAAATACAGAAAAATAAATTTTAAAAAATAAAAGAAAGTAAATAGAAAAAAAAATTAAAATTTTATCCGTGACCAGGACAGAACCCCTGACCACCGAATCTACAAACTTCTTTACTCATGGCGCTAACAACAACACCTCGACTCACACGTTGCTTCCACGAATATATAGCTTAAAGAATTTACTTCCGGTTAATTAACAAAATCTATTTTGGCCCATTATGTGCCCCCTAATTAGTGTATAAAAATTTATTTTCGTACGATTGTTTAGTATATAAAACTCTAATTTCTGGCAGAGTTTTAAAATTATAAGTTAATATTAAAGGCAGTTACGGAGAGAGTCGTGTGAGTAGCTTCGGGGTCGAAATTTATACGTTTTTCAGCTATTATTCCCTCTTTCCCAAAGAAAAATAATTATATTTATAAATATAACACTTTATTCACGTTGAAATACAGAAAAATAAATTTTAAAAAATAAAATAAAGTAAATAGAAAAAAAAATTTAAATTTTATCCGCGATCAGGACAGAACCCCGGACCACCGAATCTACAAACTCCTTTTCTCATGGCGCTAACAACAACACCACGACTCACACGTAGCTTCCACGAATATATAGCTTAAAGAATTTACTTCCGGTTAATTAACAAAATCTATTTTGGCCCATTATGTGCCCCCTAATTAGTGTATAAAAATTTCCTTTCGTACGATTGTTTAGTATATAAAACTCTAATTTCTGGCAGAGTTTGAAAATTATAAGTTAATATTAAAGGCAGTTACGGAGTGAGTCGTGTGAGTAGCTCCGGGGTCGAAATTTATCCGTTTTTCAGCTATTATTCCCTCTTTCCCAAAGAAAAATATTTATTTTTATAAATATAACACTTTATTCACGTTGAAATACAGAAAAATAAATTTAAAAAAAAAAATAAAGTAAATAGAAAAAAAAATTAAAATTTTATCCGTGACCAGGACAGAACCCCTGACCACCTAATCTACAAACTTCTTTACTCATGGCGCTAACAACAACACCACGACTCACACGTTGCTTCCACGAATATATAGCTTAAAGAATTTACTTCCGGTTAATTAACAAAATCTATTTTGGCCCATTATGTGCCCCCTAATTAGTGTATAAAAATTTCCTTTCGTACGATTGTTTAGAATATAAAACTCTAATTTCTTGCCGAGTTTGAAAATTATAAGTTAACTAGTGGGCTGTGCCCCCTGCTCGCTAACGCTCGCCAACCCCCGGAAATTGCTACGCAATCTTATATGGTGTGCTTCTTAAACCGAACTCGCTTCGCTCGCTACTAACTTAGGTACATTGCAAATGCACAAAATTTTAAGAATTCAAAACAATCATTCAAATCCATATAACAACCTTTTTTTTTTAAAAAAAATTACATCTTTTTAGTAAATACTAAGTCATTAAAATAAATTTGAATTCAAATAAATGACATGTAATTCGTTAAACCTATTAGAAATGTGCTATAGTATAAAATCTTAAGATATAAATTTCTAAAACTGATATCTCTTTAAAAAGGTTGAAATTTTGGCTATAATTAAGTCTATTAAAAATTTAAATAAGAGAAATTGCAATGGAAAAACCCTGCATAAACAAAACATTGAATTTCGGAAGAAATCTCGTTTGGTGAGAATGTCAAAAAATACAAAATAAACTGACCTCAAATAAAACTCCAAGGACTTCGAATCAAATAATTAAGGAAACTACTATCACGTTTAATATAAAGGGAAGATTTATTAACAAAACAATAAAATTACAGCATTGCAGTTCCAAAAAATAAATCTCACACTCACTCAAAAAAACAATTTACCTTCTAATTAGTCACCATAGCAACCACAAAACTCTTCTCGTTACCATCTATAAACTGATATATAATAAATAAATTATTTAACAAAAAATACGATGCGCATAAGCACATAATATTTTACACTCTGGTTATTTCAGTTTCCGTTTTTAGAAGCGCTATATGTTGAGCCACCCAACCTAGATTTGGCATGTGACATTTTTAGCGGCAATTATTGGTTGATTTTCTAGCGTTGCCATTCGGAGTGTTGTAATGAGGCTTTTTTTTATCGCCGTGTAAGAGTAATATATATATAGATATTAAAGGCAGTTACGGAGTGAGTCGTGTGAGTAGCTCCGGGGACGAAATTTATCCGTTTTTAAGCTATTATTCCCTCTTTTCCAAAGAAAAATAATTATTTTTATAAATATATCACTTTATTCACGTTGAAATACAGAAAAAAAAATTTTAAAAAATAAAATAAAGTAAATAGAAAAAAAAAATTTAAATTTTATCCATGACCAGGACAGAACCCCTGACCACCGAATCTACAAACTTCTTTACTCATGGTGCTAACAACAACACCACGACTCACACGTTGCTTCCACGAATATATAGCTTAAAGAATTTACTTCCGGTTAATTAACAAAATCTATTTTGGCCCATTATGTGCCCCCTAATTAGTGTATAAAGATTTCCTTTCGTACGATTGTTTAGTATATAAAACTCTAATTTCTGGCGTTCACATAGTTCCACTTAGTTTCGGATAGTTTCACATAGTTTCGGATAGTTTCACATAGTTTCGGATAGTTTCACATAGTTTCGGATAGTTTCACATAGTTACGGATAGTTTCACATAGTTTCGGATAGTATCACATAGCTTCACATAGTTTCACATAGTTTCGGATAGTTTCACATAGTTTCGGATAGTTTCACATAGTTTCGAATAGTTTCAAACAGTTTCGGATAGTTTCACATAGTTTCAGAGAGTTTCACATAGTTTCACATAGTTTCGGATAGTTTCACATAGTGTCACATAGTTTCACATAGTTTCGGATAGTTTTACATAGTTTCACATAGTTTCAAATAGTTTCACGTAGTGTCACATAGTTTCACATAGTTTCGGATAGTTTCACATAGTTTCACATAGTTTCGGATAGTTTCACATTGTTTCACTTAGTTTCGGATAGTTTCACATAGTTTCACATAGTTTCGGATAGTTTCACATACTTTCGGATAGTTTCACATAGTTTTACATAGTTTCACATAGTTTCGGATAGTTTCACATAGTTTCGGATAGTTTCACATAGTTTCGGATAGTTTCACATAGTTTTACATAGTTTCGGATAGTTTCACATAGTTTCGGATAGTTTCGGATAGTTTCACATAGTTCACATAGTTTCACATAGTTTCGGATAGTTTCACATAGTTTCACATAGTTTCGGATATTTTCACATAGTTTCACATAGTTTCGGATAGTTTCACGTAGTTTCACATAGTTTCGGATAGTTTTACATAGTTTCACATAGTTTCACATAGTTTCGTATAGTTTCACATAGTTTCGGATAGTTTCACATAGCTTAACATAGTTTCACATAGTTTCGGATAGTTTCGGATAGTTTCACATAGTTTCACATAGTTTCGGATAGTTTCACATAGTTTTACATAGTTTCGGATAGTTTCACATAGTTTCACATAGTTTCGGATAGTTTCACATTGTTTCACATAGTTTCGGATAGTTTCACATAGTTCCGGATAGTTTCACATAGTTTCGGATAGTTCCGGATAGTTTCACATAGTTTCGGATAGTTTCACATAGTTTCGGATAGTTTCGGATAGTTTCACATAGTGTCACATAGTTTCACATAGTATCCGATAGTTTCACATAGCTTAAAATAGTTTCACGTAGTGTCACATAGTTTCACATAGTTTCGGATAGTTTCACATAGTTTCGGATAGTTTCGGATAGTTTCACATAGTTCCGGATAGTTTTACATAGTTTCACATAGTTTCGGATAGTTTCACATAGTTTCACATAGTTTCGGATAGTTTCACATTGTTTCACTTAGTTTCGGATAGTTTCACTTAGTTTCACATAGTTTCGGATAGTTTCACATACTTTCGGATAGTTTCACATAGTTTTACATAGTTTCACATAGTTTCGGATAGTTTCACATAGTTTCACATAGTTTCGGATAGTTTCACATAGTTTCGGATAGTTTCACATAGTTTTACATAGTTTCGGATAGTTTCACATAGTTTCGGATAGTTTCGGATAGTTTCACATAGTTCACATAGTTTCACATAGTTTCACATAGTTTCGGATAGTTTCACATAGTTTCACATAGTTTCGGATATTTTCACATAGTTTCACATAGTTTCGGATAGTTTCACGTAGTTTCACATAGTTTCGGATAGTTTTACATAGTTTCACATAGTTTCACATAGTTTCGTATAGTTTCACATAGTTTCGGATAGTTTCACATAGTTTCACATAGTTTCGGATAGTTTCACATTGTTTCACATAGTTTCGGATAGTTTCACATAGTTCCGGATAGTTTCACATAGTTTCACATAGTTTCGGATAGTTTCACATAGTTACGGATAGTTTCACATAGTTTCGGATAGTATCACATAGCTTCACATAGTTTCGGATAGTTTCACATAGTTTCGGATAGTTTCACATAGTTTCGGATAGTTTCACATAGTTTCACATAGTTTCAGATAGTTTCACATAGTTTCACATAGTTTCGGATAGTTTCGGATAGTTTCACATAGTGTCACATAGTTTCACATAGTTTCGGATAGTTTCACATAGTTTCACATAGTTTCGGATAGTTTCACATAGTTACGGATAGTTTCACATAGTTTCGGATAGTTTCACATAGTTTCACATAGTTTCACATAGTTTCACATAGTTTCACACAGTTTCGGATAGTTTCGGATAGTTTCACATAGTGTCACATAGTTTCACATAGTTTCGGATAGTTTCACATAGTTTCACATAGTTTCGGATAGTTTCACATAGTTACGGATAGTTTCACATAGTTTCGGATAGTTTCACATAGTTTCGGATAGTATCACATAGTTTCACATAGTTTCGGATAGTTTCACATACTTTCGGATAGTTTCACATAGTTTTACATAGTTTCACATAGTTTCGGATAGTTTCACATAGTTTCGGATAGTTTCACATAGTTTCGGATAGTTTCACATAGTTTTACATAGTTTCGGATAGTTTCACATAGTTCACATAGTTTCACATAGTTTCACATAGTTTCGGATAGTTTCACATAGTTTCACATAGTTTCGGATAGTTTCACATAGTTTCGGATAGTTTCACATAGTTTCACATAGTTTCACATAGTTTCACATAGTTTCACATAGTTTCGGATAGTTTCGGATAGTTTCACATAGTGTCACATAGTTTCACATAGTTTCGGATAGTTTCACGTAGTTTCACATAGTTTCGGATAGTTTTACATAGTTTCACATAGTTTCACATAGTTTCGTATAGTTTCACATAGTTTCGGATAGTTTCGGATAGTTTCACATAGTTTCACATAGTTTCGGATAGTTTCACATAGTTTTACATAGTTTCGGATAGTTTCACATAGTTTCACATAGTTTCGGATAGTTTCACATAGTTTCGGATAGTTTCACATAGTTTCACATAGTTTCGGATAGTTTCACATAGTTACGGATAGTTTCACATAGTTTCGGATAGTTTCACATAGTTTCGGATAGTATCACATAGTTTCACATAGTTTCGGATAGTTTCACATACTTTCGGATAGTTTCACATAGTTTTACATAGTTTCACATAGTTTCGGATAGTTTCACATAGTTTCGGATAGTTTCACATAGTTTCGGATAGTTTCACATAGTTTTACATAGTTTCGGATAGTTTCACATAGTTCACATAGTTTCACATAGTTTCACATAGTTTCGGATAGTTTCACATAGTTTCACATAGTTTCGGATAGTTTCACATAGTTTCGGATAGTTTCACATAGTTTCACATAGTTTCAGATAGTTTCACATAGTTTCACATAGTTTCGGATAGTTTCGGATAGTTTCACATAGTGTCACATAGTTTCACATAGTTTCGGATAGTTTCACGTAGTTTCACATAGTTTCGGATAGTTTTACATAGTTTCACATAGTTTCACATAGTTTCGTATAGTTTCACATAGTTTCGGATAGTTTCGGATAGTTTCACATAGTTTCACATAGTTTCGGATAGTTTCACATAGTTTTACATAGTTTCGGATAGTTTCACATAGTTTCACATAGTTTCGGATAGTTTCACATTGTTTCACATAGTTTCGGATAGTTTCACATAGTTCCGGATAGTTTCACATAGTTTCGGATAGTTCCGGATAGTTTCACATAGTTTCGGATAGTTTCACATAGTTTCGGATAGTTTCGGATAGTTTCACATAGTGTCACATAGTTTCACATAGTATCCGATAGTTTCACATAGCTTAAAATAGTTTCACGTAGTGTCACATAGTTTCACATAGTTTCGGATAGTTTCACATAGCTTAAAATAGTTTCACGTAGTGTCACATAGTTTCACATAGTTTCGGATAGTTTCACATAGTTTCGGATAGTTTCGGATAGTTTCACATAGTTTCGGATAGTTTCACATAGTTTCGGATAGTTTCACATAGTTTCACATAGTTTCAGATAGTTTCACATAGTTTCACATAGTTTCGGATACTTTCGGATAGTTTCACATAGTGTCACATAGTTTCACATAGTTTCGGATAGTTTCACATAGTTTCACATAGTTTCGGATAGTTTCACATAGTTACGGATAGTTTCACATAGTTTCGGATAGTTTCACATAGTTTCACATAGTTTCAGATAGTTTCACATAGTTTCACACAGTTTCGGATAGTTTCGGATAGTTTCACATAGTGTCACATAGTTTCACATAGTTTCACATAGTTTCACATAGTTTCGGATAGTTTCACATAGTTACGGATAGTTTCACATAGTTTCACATTGTTTCACTTAGTTTCGGATAGTTTCACATAGTTTCACATAGTTTCGGATAGTTTCACATACTTTCGGATAGTTTCACATAGTTTTACATAGTTTCGCATAGTTTCGGATAGTTTCACATAGTTTCGGATAGTTTCACATAGTTTCGGATAGTTTCACATAGTTTTACATAGTTTCGGATAGTTTCACATAGTTTCGGATAGTTTCGGATAGTTTCACATAGTTCACATAGTTTCACATAGTTTCACATAGTTTCGGATAGTTTCACATAGTTTCACATAGTTTCGGATATTTTCACATAGTTTCACATAGTTTCGGATAGTTTCACGTAGTTTCACATAGTTTCGGATAGTTTTACATAGTTTCACATAGTTTCACATAGTTTCGTATAGTTTCACATAGTTTCGGATAGTTTCACATAGCTTAACATAGTTTCACATAGTTTCGGATAGTTTCGGATAGTTTCACATAGTTTCACATAGTTTCGGATAGTTTCACATAGTTTTACATAGTTTCGGATAGTTTCACATAGTTTCACATAGTTTCGGATAGTTTCACATTGTTTCACATAGTTTCGGATAGTTTCACATAGTTCCGGATAGTTTCACATAGTTTCGGATAGTTCCGGATAGTTTCACATAGTTTCGGATAGTTTCACATAGTTTCGGATAGTTTCGGATAGTTTCACATAGTGTCACATAGTTTCACATAGTATCCGATAGTTTCACATAGCTTAAAATAGTTTCACGTAGTGTCACATAGTTTCACATAGTTTCGGATAGTTTCACATAGTTTCGGATAGTTTCGGATAGTTTCACATAGTTCCGGATAGTTTTACATAGTTTCACATAGTTTCGGATAGTTTCACATAGTTTCGGATAGTTTCGGATAGTTTCACATAGTGTCACATAGTTTCACATAGTATCCGATAGTTTCACATAGCTTAAAATAGTTTCACGTAGTGTCACATAGTTTCACATAGTTTCGGATAGTTTCACATAGTTTCACATAGTTTCGGATAGTTTCACATTGTTTCACTTAGTTTCGGATAGTTTCACATAGTTTCGGATAGTTTCACATACTTTCGGATAGTTTCACATAGTTTTACATAGTTTCACATAGTTTCGGATAGTTTCACATAGTTTCACATAGTTTCGGATAGTTTCACATAGTTTCGGATAGTTTCACATAGTTTTACATAGTTTCGGATAGTTTCACATAGTTTCGGATAGTTTCGGATAGTTTCACATAGTTCACATAGTTTCACATAGTTTCACATAGTTTCGGATAGTTTCACATAGTTTCACATAGTTTCGGATATTTTCACATAGTTTCACATAGTTTCGGATAGTTTCACGTAGTTTCACATAGTTTCGGATAGTTTTACATAGTTTCACATAGTTTCACATAGTTTCGTATAGTTTCACATAGTTTCGGATAGTTTCACATTGTTTCACATAGTTTCGGATAGTTTCACATAGTTTCACATAGTTTCGGATATTTTCACATACTTTCACATAGTTTCACATAGTTTCGGATAGTTTCACATAGTTACACATAGTTTCGGATAGTTTCACATAGTGTCCCATAGTTTTACATAGTTTCAAATAGTTTCACATAGTTTCACGTAGTTTCACATAGTTTCAAATAGTTTCACGTAGTGTCACATATTTTCACATAGTTTCACATAGTTTCGGATAGTTTCACATAGTTTCGGATAGTTTCACATAGTTTCAAATAGTTTCACGTAGTGTCACATAGTTTCACATAGTTTCGGATAGTTTCACATAGTTTCACATAGTTTCGGATAGTTTCACATAGTTTCGGATAGTTTCACATAGTTTCGGATAGTTTCACATAGTTTCACATAGTTTCGGATAGTTTCACATAGTTACGGATAGTTTCACATAGTTTCGGATAGTATCACATAGCTTCACATAGTTTCGGATAGTTTCACATAGTTTCGGATAGTTTCACATAGTTTCGGATAGTTTCACATAGTTTCACATAGTTTCAGATAGTTTCACATAGTTTCACATAGTTTCGGATAGTTTCGGATAGTTTCACATAGTGTCACATAGTTTCACATAGTTTCGGATAGTTTCACATAGTTTCATATAGTTTCGGATAGTTTCACATAGTTACGGATAGTTTCACATAGTTTCGGATAGTTTCACATAGTTTCACATAGTTTCAGATAGTTTCACATAGTTTCACACAGTTTCGGATAGTTTCGGATAGTTTCACATAGTGTCACATAGTTTCACATAGTTTCGGATAGTTTCACATAGTTTCACATAGTTTCGGATAGTTTCACATAGTTACGGATAGTTTCACATAGTTTCGGATAGTTTCACATAGTTTCGGATAGTATCACATAGTTTCACATAGTTTCGGATAGTTTCACATACTTTCGGATAGTTTCACATAGTTTTACATAGTTTCACATAGTTTCGGATAGTTTCACATAGTTTCGGATAGTTTCACATAGTTTCGGATAGTTCCACATAGTTTTACATAGTTTCGGATAGTTTCACATAGTTCACATAGTTTCACATAGTTTCACATAGTTTCGGATAGTTTCACATAGTTTCACATAGTTTCGGATAGTTTCACATAGTTTCGGATAGATTCACATAGTTTCAGATAGTTTCACATAGTTTCACATAGTTTCGGATAGTTTCGGATAGTTTCACATAGTGTCACATAGTTTCACATAGTTTCGGATAGTTTCACGTAGTTTCACATAGTTTCGGATAGTTTTACATAGTTTCACATAGTTTCACATAGTTTCGTATAGTTTCACATAGTTTCGGATAGTTTCACATAGTTTCACATAGTTTCGGATAGTTTCACATAGTTTTACATAGTTTCGGATAGTTTCACATAGTTTCACATAGTTTCACATAGTTTCGGATAGTTTCACATACTTTCGGATAGTTTCACATAGTTTTACATAGTTTCGCATAGTTTCGGATAGTTTCACATAGTTTCGGATAGTTTCACATAGTTTCGGATAGTTTCACATAGTTTTACATAGTTTCGGATAGTTTCACATAGTTTCGGATAGTTTCGGATAGTTTCACATAGTTCACATAGTTTCACATAGTTTCACATAGTTTCGGATAGTTTCACATAGTTTCACATAGTTTCGGATATTTTCACATAGTTTCACATAGTTTCGGATAGTTTCACGTAGTTTCACATAGTTTCGGATAGTTTTACATAGTTTCACATAGTTTCACATAGTTTCGTATAGTTTCACATAGTTTCGGATAGTTTCACATAGCTTAACATAGTTTCACATAGTTTCGGATAGTTTCGGATAGTTTCACATAGTTTCACATAGTTTCGGATAGTTTCACATAGTTTTACATAGTTTCGGATAGTTTCACATAGTTTCACATAGTTTCGGATAGTTTCACATTGTTTCACATAGTTTCGGATAGTTTCACATAGTTCCGGATAGTTTCACATAGTTTCGGATAGTTCCGGATAGTTTCACATAGTTTCGGATAGTTTCACATAGTTTCGGATAGTTTCGGATAGTTTCACATAGTGTCACATAGTTTCACATAGTATCCGATAGTTTCACATAGCTTAAAATAGTTTCACGTAGTGTCACATAGTTTCACATAGTTTCGGATAGTTTCACATAGTTTCGGATAGTTTCGGATAGTTTCACATAGTTCCGGATAGTTTTACATAGTTTCACATAGTTTCGGATAGTTTCACATAGTTTCGGATAGTTTCGGATAGTTTCACATAGTGTCACATAGTTTCACATAGTATCCGATAGTTTCACATAGCTTAAAATAGTTTCACGTAGTGTCACATAGTTTCACATAGTTTCGGATAGTTTCACATAGTTTCACATAGTTTCGGATAGTTTCACATTGTTTCACTTAGTTTCGGATAGTTTCACATAGTTTCGGATAGTTTCACATACTTTCGGATAGTTTCACATAGTTTTACATAGTTTCACATAGTTTCGGATAGTTTCACATAGTTTCACATAGTTTCGGATAGTTTCACATAGTTTCGGATAGTTTCACATAGTTTTACATAGTTTCGGATAGTTTCACATAGTTTCGGATAGTTTCGGATAGTTTCACATAGTTCACATAGTTTCACATAGTTTCACATAGTTTCGGATAGTTTCACATAGTTTCGGATATTTTCACATAGTTTCACATAGTTTCGGATAGTTTCACGTAGTTTCACATAGTTTCGGATAGTTTTACATAGTTTCACATAGTTTCACATAGTTTCGTATAGTTTCACATAGTTTCGGATAGTTTCACATTGTTTCACATAGTTTCGGATAGTTTCACATAGTTTCACATAGTTTCGGATATTTTCACATACTTTCACATAGTTTCACATAGTTTCGGATAGTTTCACATAGTTACACATAGTTTCGGATAGTTTCACATAGTGTCCCATAGTTTTACATAGTTTCAAATAGTTTCACATAGTTTCACGTAGTTTCACATAGTTTCAAATAGTTTCACGTAGTGTCACATATTTTCACATAGTTTCACATAGTTTCGGATAGTTTCACATAGTTTCGGATAGTTTCACATAGTTTCAAATAGTTTCACGTAGTGTCACATAGTTTCACATAGTTTCGGATAGTTTCACATAGTTTCACATAGTTTCACATAGTTTCGGATAGTTTCACATAGTTTCGGATAGTTTCACATAGTTTCACATAGTTTCGGATAGTTTCACATAGTTACGGATAGTTTCACATAGTTTCGGATAGTATCACATAGCTTCACATAGTTTCGGATAGTTTCACATAGTTTCGGATAGTTTCACATAGTTTCGGATAGTTTCACATAGTTTCACATAGTTTCAGATAGTTTCACATAGTTTCACATAGTTTCGGATAGTTTCGGATAGTTTCACATAGTGTCACATAGTTTCACATAGTTTCGGATAGTTTCACATAGTTTCATATAGTTTCGGATAGTTTCACATAGTTACGGATAGTTTCACATAGTTTCGGATAGTTTCACATAGTTTCACATAGTTTCAGATAGTTTCACATAGTTTCACACAGTTTCGGATAGTTTCGGATAGTTTCACATAGTGTCACATAGTTTCACATAGTTTCGGATAGTTTCACATAGTTTCACATAGTTTCGGATAGTTTCACATAGTTACGGATAGTTTCACATAGTTTCGGATAGTTTCACATAGTTTCGGATAGTATCACATAGTTTCACATAGTTTCGGATAGTTTCACATACTTTCGGATAGTTTCACATAGTTTTACATAGTTTCACATAGTTTCGGATAGTTTCACATAGTTTCGGATAGTTTCACATAGTTTCGGATAGTTTCACATAGTTTTACATAGTTTCGGATAGTTTCACATAGTTCACATAGTTTCACATAGTTTCACATAGTTTCGGATAGTTTCACATAGTTTCACATAGTTTCGGATAGTTTCACATAGTTTCGGATAGATTCACATAGTTTCAGATAGTTTCAGATAGTTTCACATAGTTTCACATAGTTTCGGATAGTTTCGGATAGTTTCACATAGTGTCACATAGTTTCACATAGTTTCGGATAGTTTCACGTAGTTTCACATAGTTTCGGATAGTTTTACATAGTTTCACATAGTTTCACATAGTTTCGTATAGTTTCACATAGTTTCGGATAGTTTCACATAGTTTCACATAGTTTCGGATAGTTTCACATAGTTTTACATAGTTTCGGATAGTTTCACATAGTTTCACATAGTTTCGGATAGTTTCACATTGTTTCACATAGTTTCGGATAGTTTCACATAGTTCCGGATAGTTTCACATAGTTTCGGATAGTTCCGGATAGTTTCACATAGTTTCGGATAGTTTCACATAGTTTCGGATAGTTTCGGATAGTTTCACATAGTGTCACATAGTTTCACATAGTATCCGATAGTTTCACATAGCTTAAAATAGTTTCACGTAGTGTCACATAGTTTCACATAGTTTCGGATAGTTTCACATAGCTTAAAATAGTTTCACGTAGTGTCACATAGTTTCACATAGTTTCGGATAGTTTCACATAGTTTCGGATAGTTTCGGATAGTTTCACATAGTTTCGGATAGTTTCACATAGTTTCGGATAGTTTCACATAGTTTCACATAGTTTCAGATAGTTTCACATTGTTTCACATAGTTTCGGATAGTTTCGGATAGTTTCACATAGTGTCACATAGTTTCACATAGTTTCGGATAGTTTCACATAGTTTCACATAGTTTCGGATAGTTTCACATAGTTACGGATAGTTTCACATAGTTTCGGATAGTTTCACATAGTTTCAGATAGTTTCAGATAGTTTCACATAGTTTCACACAGTTTCGGATAGTTTCGGATAGTTTCACATAGTGTCACATAGTTTCACATAGTTTCGGATAGTTTCACATAGTTTCACATAGTTTCGGATAGTTTCACATAGTTACGGATAGTTTCACATAGTTTCACATTGTTTCACTTAGTTTCGGATAGTTTCACATAGTTTCGGATAGTTTCACATACTTTCGGATAGTTTCACATAGTTTTACATAGTTTCACATAGTTTCGGATAGTTTCACATAGTTTCGGATAGTTTCACATAGTTTCGGATAGTTTCACATAGTTTTACATAGTTTCGGATAGTTTCACATAGTTTCGGATAGTTTCGGATAGTTTCACATAGTTCACATAGTTTCACATAGTTTCGGATAGTTTCACATAGTTTCACATAGTTTCGGATATTTTCACATAGTTTCACATAGTTTCGGATAGTTTCACGTAGTTTCACATAGTTTCGGATAGTTTTACATAGTTTCACATAGTTTCACATAGTTTCGTATAGTTTCACATAGTTTCGGATAGTTTCACATAGTTTAACATAGTTTCACATAGTTTCGGATAGTTTCACATAGTTTCACATAGTTTCGGATAGTTTCACATAGTTTTACATAGTTTCGGATAGTTTCACATAGTTTCACATAGTTTCGGATAGTTTCACATTGTTTCACATAGTTTCGGATAGTTTCACATAGTTCCGGATAGTTTCACATAGTTTCGGATAGTTTCACATAGTTTCGGATAGTTTCACATAGTTTCGGATAGTTTCGGATAGTTTCACATAGTGTCACATAGTTTCACATAGTATCCGATAGTTTCACATAGCTTAAAATAGTTTCACGTAGTGTCACATAGTTTCACATAGTTTCGGATAGTTTCACATAGTTTCGGATAGTTTCGGATAGTTTCACATAGTTCCGGATAGTTTTACATAGTTTCACATAGTTTCGGATAGTTTCACATAGTTTCGGATAGTTTCGGATAGTTTCACATAGTGTCACATAGTTTCACATAGTATCCGATAGTTTCACATAGCTTAAAATAGTTTCACGTAGTGTCACATAGTTTCACATAGTTTCGGATAGTTTCACATAGTTTCACATAGTTTCGGATAGTTTCACATTGTTTCACTTAGTTTCGGATAGTTTCACATAGTTTCACATAGTTTCGGATAGTTTCACATACTTTCGGATAGTTTCACATAGTTTTACATAGTTTCACATAGTTTCGGATAGTTTCACATAGTTTCACATAGTTTCGGATAGTTTCGCATAGTTTCGGATAGTTTCACATAGTTTTACATAGTTTCGGATAGTTTCACATAGTTTCGGATAGTTTCGGATAGTTTCACATAGTTCACATAGTTTCACATAGTTTCACATAGTTTCGGATAGTTTCACATAGTTTCGGATATTTTCACATAGTTTCACATAGTTTCGGATAGTTTCACGTAGTTTCACATAGTTTCGGATAGTTTCACATAGTTTTACATAGTTTCGGATAGTTTCACATAGTTTCGGATAGTTTCGGATAGTTTCACATAGTTCACATAGTTTCACATAGTTTCACATAGTTTCGGATAGTTTCACATAGTTTCGGATATTTTCACATAGTTTCACATAGTTTCGGATAGTTTCACGTAGTTTCACATAGTTTCACATAGTTTCACATAGTATCCGATAGTTTCACATAGCTTAAAATAGTTTCACGTAGTGTCACATAGTTTCACATAGTTTCGGATAGTTTTACATAGTTTCACATAGTTTCGGATAGTTTCACATTGTTTCCCTTAGTTTCGGATAGTTTCACATAGTTTCACATAGTTTCGGATAGTTTCACATACTTTCGGATAGTTTCACATAGTTTTACATAGTTTCACATAGTTTCGGATAGTTTCACATAGTTTCACATAGTTTCGGATAGTTTCACATAGTTTCGGATAGTTTCACATAGTTTTACATAGTTTCGGATAGTTTCACATAGTTTCGGATAGTTTCGGATAGTTTCACATAGTTCACATAGTTTCACATAGTTTCACATAGTTTCGGATAGTTTCACATAGTTTCGGATATTTTCACATAGTTTCACATAGTTTCGGATAGTTTCATGTAGTTTCACATAGTTTCGGATAGTTTCACATAGTTTTACATAGTTTCGGATAGTTTCACATAGTTTCGGATAGTTTCGGATAGTTTCACATAGTTCACATAGTTTCACATAGTTTCACATAGTTTCGGATAGTTTCACATAGTTTCGGATATTTTCACATAGTTTCACATAGTTTCGGATAGTTTCACGTAGTTTCACATAGTTTCACATAGTTTCGTATAGTTTCACATAGTTTCGGATAGTTTCACATAGTTTCACATAGTTTCGGATAGTTTCACATTGTTTCACATAGTTTCGGATAGTTTCACATAGTTCCGGATAGTTTCACATAGTTTCGGATAGTTCCGGATAGTTTCACATAGTTTCGGATAGTTTCACATAGTTTCGGATAGTTTCGGATAGTTTCACATAGTGTCACATAGTTTCACATAGTATCCGATAGTTTCACATAGCTTAAAATAGTTTCACGTAGTGTCACATAGTTTCACATAGTTTCGGATAGTTTCACATAGTTTCGGATAGTTTCACATAGTTCCGGATAGTTTTACATAGTTTCACATAGTTTCAAATAGTTTCGTATAGTTTCACATAGTTTCGGATAGTTTCACATAGTTTCGGATAGTTTCACATAGTTTCACATAGTTTCGGATAGTTTCACATAGTTTCGGATAGTTTCACATAGTTTCGGATAGTTTCGGATAGTTTCACATAGTTTCACATAGTTTCGGATAGTTTCACAT
This sequence comes from Parasteatoda tepidariorum, assembly GCF_982258835.1. Lineage (NCBI taxonomy): Eukaryota > Metazoa > Arthropoda > Arachnida > Araneae > Theridiidae > Parasteatoda > Parasteatoda tepidariorum. The sequence continues at coordinate 107,436,322 of NC_141758.1, forward strand.
AGTTTCGGATAGTTTCACATAGTTTCACATAGTTTCGGATAGTTTCACATAGTTTCGGATAGTTTCGGATTGGTTTACATAGTTTCGGATAGTTTCACATAGTTTCGGATATTTTCACATAGTTTCACATAGTTTCGGATAGTTTCACTTTGTTTCACATAGTTTCGGATAGTTTCACATAGTTCCGGATAGTTTCACATAGTTTCGGATAGTTCCGGATAGTTTCACATAGTTTCACATAGTTTCGGTTAGTTTCACATAGTTTCGGATAGTTTCACATAGTTTCGGATAGTTTCACATAGTTTCACATAGTTTCGGATATTTTCACATAGTTTCACATAGTTTCGGATAGTTTCACGTAGTTTCACATAATTTCGGATAGTTTTACATAGTTTCACATAGTTTCACATAGTTTCGTATAGTTTCACATAGTTTCGGATAGTTTCACATAGTTTAACATAGTTTCACATAGTTTCGGATAGTTTCGGATAGTTTCACATAGTTTCACATAGTTTCGGATAGTTTCACATAGTTTTACATAGTTTCGGATAGTTTCACATAGTTTCACATAGTTTCGGATAGTTTCACATTGTTTCACATAGCTTCGGATAGTTTCACATAGTTCCGGATAGTTTCACATAGTTTCGGATAGTTCCGGATAGTTTCACATAGTTTCGGATAGTTTCACATAGTTTCGGATAGTTTCACATAGTTTCGGATAGTTTCGGATAGTTTCACATAGTGTCACATAGTTTCACATAGTATCCGATAGTTTCACATAGCTTAAAATAGTTTCACGTAGTGTCACATAGTTTCACATAGTTTCGGATAGTTTCACATAGTTTCGGATAGTTTCGGATAGTTTCACATAGTTCCGGATAGTTTCACATAGTTTCGGATAGTTTCACATAGTTTCACATAGTTTCAGATAGTTTCACATAGTTTCACATAGTTTCGGATAGTTTCGGATAGTTTCACATAGTGTCACATAGTTTCACATAGTTTCGGATAGTTTCACATAGTTTCACATAGTTTCGGATAGTTTCACATAGTTACGGATAGTTTCACATAGTTTCTGATAGTTTCACATAGTTTCACATAGTTTCAGATAGTTTCACATAGTTTCACACAGTTTCGGATAGTTTCGGATAGTTTCACATAGTGTCACATAGTTTCACATAGTTTCGGATAGTTTCACATAGTTTCACATAGTTTCGGATAGTTTCACATAGTTACGGATAGTTTCACATAGTTTCACATTGTTTCACTTAGTTTCGGATAGTTTCACATAGTTTCACATAGTTTCGGATAGTTTCACATACTTTCGGATAGTTTCACATAGTTTTACATAGTTTCACATAGTTTCGGATAGTTTCACATAGTTTCGGATAGTTTCACATAGTTTCGGATAGTTTCACATAGTTTTACATAGTTTCGGATAGTTTCACATAGTTTCGGATAGTTTCGGATAGTTTCACATAGTTCACATAGTTTCACATAGTTTCACATAGTTTCGGATAGTTTCACATAGTTTCACATAGTTTCGGATATTTTCACATAGTTTCACATAGTTTCGGATAGTTTCACGTAGTTTCACATAGTTTCGGATAGTTTTACATAGTTTCACATAGTTTCACATAGTTTCGTATAGTTTCACATAGTTTCGGATAGTTTCACATAGTTTAACATAGTTTCACATAGTTTCGGATAGTTTCGGATAGTTTCACATAGTTTCGGATAGTTTCACATAGTTTTACATAGTTTCGGATAGTTTCACATAGTTTCACATAGTTTCGGATAGTTTCACATTGTTTCACATAGTTTCGGATAGTTTCACATAGTTCCGGATAGTTTCACATAGTTTCGGATAGTTCCGGATAGTTTCACATAGTTTCAGATAGTTTCACATAGTTTCGGATAGTTTCGGATAGTTTCACATAGTGTCACATAGTTTCACATAGTATCCGATAGTTTCACATAGCTTAAAATAGTTTCACGTAGTGTCACATAGTTTCACATAGTTTCGGATAGTTTCACATAGTTTCGGATAGTTTCGGATAGTTTCACATAGTTCCGGATAGTTTTACATAGTTTCACATAGTTTCGGATAGTTTCACATAGTTTCGGATAGTTTCGGATAGTTTCACATAGTGTCACATAGTTTCACATAGTATCCGATAGTTTCACATAGCTTAAAATAGTTTCACGTAGTGTCACATAGTTTCACATAGTTTCGGATAGTTTCACATAGTTTCACATAGTTTCGGATAGTTTCACATTGTTTCACTTAGTTTCGGATAGTTTCACATAGTTTCACATAGTTTCGGATAGTTTCACATACTTTCGGATAGTTTCACATAGTTTTACATAGTTTCACATAGTTTCGGATAGTTTCACATAGTTTCACATAGTTTCGGATAGTTTCACATAGTTTCGGATAGTTTCACATAGTTTTACATAGTTTCGGATAGTTTCACATAGTTTCGGATAGTTTCGGATAGTTTCACATAGTTCACATAGTTTCACATAGTTTCACATAGTTTCGGATAGTTTCACATAGTTTCGGATATTTTCACATAGTTTCACATAGTTTCGGATAGTTTCACGTAGTTTCACATAGTTTCGGATAGTTTTACATAGTTTCACATAGTTTCACATAGTTTCGTATAGTTTCACATAGTTTCGGATAGTTTCACATAGTTTCACATAGTTTCGGATAGTTTCGTATAGTTTCACATAGTTTCGGATAGTTTCACATAGTTTCACATAGTTTCGGATAGTTTCACATAGTTTCACATAGTTTCGGATAGTTTCACATTGTTTCACTTAGTTTCGGATAGTTTCACATAGTTTCACATAGTTTCGGATAGTTTCACATACTTTCGGATAGTTTCACATAGTTTTACATAGTTTCACATAGTTTCGGATAGTTTCACATAGTTTCACATAGTTTCGGATAGTTTCACATAGTTTCGGATAGTTTCACATAGTTTTACATAGTTTCGGATAGTTTCACATAGTTTCGGATAGTTTCGGATAGTTTCACATAGTTCACATAGTTTCACATAGTTTCACATAGTTTCGGATAGTTTCACATAGTTTCGGATATTTTCACATAGTTTCACATAGTTTCGGATAGTTTCACGTAGTTTCACATAGTTTCGGATAGTTTTACATAGTTTCACATAGTTTCACATAGTTTCGTATAGTTTCACATAGTTTCGGATAGTTTCACATAGTTTCACATAGTTTCGGATAGTTTCGTATAGTTTCACATAGTTTCGGATAGTTTCACATAGTTTCACATAGTTTCGGATAGTTTCACATTGTTTCACATAGTTTCGGATAGTTTCACATAGTTCCGGATAGTTTCACATAGTTTCGGATAGTTCCGGATAGTTTCACATAGTTTCGGATAGTTTCACATAGTTTCGGATAGTTTCGGATAGTTTCACATAGTGTCACATAGTTTCACATAGTATCCGATAGTTTCACATAGCTTAAAATAGTTTCACGTAGTGTCACATAGTTTCACATAGTTTCGGATAGTTTCACATAGTTTCGGATAGTTTCGGATAGTTTCACATAGTTCCGGATAGTTTTACATAGTTTCACATAGTTTCAAATAGTTTCGTATAGTTTCACATAGTTTCGGATAGTTTCACATAGTTTCGGATAGTTTCACATAGTTTCACATAGTTTCGGATAGTTTCACATAGTTTCGGATAGTTTCACATAGTTTCGGATAGTTTCGGATAGTTTCACATAGTTTCACATAGTTTCGGATAGTTTCACATAGTTTCGGATAGTTTCGGATTGGTTTACATAGTTTCGGATAGTTTCACATAGTTTCGGATATTTTCACATAGTTTCACATAGTTTCGGATAGTTTCACTTTGTTTCACATAGTTTCGGATAGTTTCACATAGTTCCGGATAGTTTCACATAGTTTCGGATAGTTCCGGATAGTTTCACATAGTTTCACATAGTTTCGGATAGTTTCACATAGTTTCGGATAGTTTCACATAGTTTCGGATAGTTTCACATAGTTTCACATAGTTTCGGATATTTTCACATAGTTTCACATAGTTTCGGATAGTTTCACGTAGTTTCACATAGTTTCGGATAGTTTTACATAGTTTCACATAGTTTCACATAGTTTCGTATAGTTTCACATAGTTTCGGATAGTTTCACATAGTTTAACATAGTTTCACATAGTTTCGGATAGTTTCGGATAGTTTCACATAGTTTCACATAGTTTCGGATAGTTTCACATAGTTTTACATAGTTTCGGATAGTTTCACATAGTTTCACATAGTTTCGGATAGTTTCACATTGTTTCACATAGTTTCGGATAGTTTCACATAGTTCCGGATAGTTTCACATAGTTTCGGATAGTTCCGGATAGTTTCACATAGTTTCGGATAGTTTCACATAGTTTCGGATAGTTTCACATAGTGTCACATAGTTTCACATAGTGTCACATAGTTTCACATAGTATCCGATAGTTTCACATAGCTTAAAATAGTTTCACGTAGTGTCACATAGTTTCACATAGTTTCGGATAGTTTCACATAGTTTCGGATAGTTTCGGATAGTTTCACATAGTTCCGGATAGTTTTACATAGTTTCACATAGTTTCGGATAGTTTCACATAGTTTCGGATAGTTTCGGATAGTTTCACATAGTGTCACATAGTTTCACATAGTATCCGATAGTTTCACATAGCTTAAAATAGTTTCACGTAGTGTCACATAGTTTCACATAGTTTCGGATAGTTTCACATAGTTTCACATAGTTTCGGATAGTTTCACATTGTTTCACTTAGTTTCGGATAGTTTCACATAGTTTCACATAGTTTCGGATAGTTTCACATACTTTCGGATAGTTTCACATAGTTTTACATAGTTTCACATAGTTTCGGATAGTTTCACATAGTTTCGGATAGTTTCACATAGTTTTACATAGTTTCGGATAGTTTCACATAGTTTCGGATAGTTTCGGATAGTTTCACATAGTTCACATAGTTTCACATAGTTTCGGATAGTTTCACATAGTTTCGGATATTTTCACATAGTTTCACATAGTTTCGGATAGTTTCACGTAGTTTCACATAGTTTCGGATAGTTTTACATAGTTTCACATAGTTTCACATAGTTTCGTATAGTTTCACATAGTTTCGGATAGTTTCACATAGTTTCACATAGTTTCGGATAGTTTCACATTGTTTCACATAGTTTCGGATAGTTTCACATAGTTCCGGATAGTTTCACATAGTTTCGGATAGTTCCGGATAGTTTCACATAGTTTCGGATAGTTTCACATAGTTTCGGATAGTTTCGGATAGTTTCACATAGTGTCACATAGTTTCACATAGTATCCGATAGTTTCACATAGCTTAAAACAGTTTCACGTAGTGTCACATAGTTTCACATAGTTTCGGATAGTTTCACATAGTTTCGGATAGTTTCGGATAGTTTCACATAGTTCCGGATAGTTTTACATAGTTTCACATAGTTTCAAATAGTTTCGTATAGTTTCACATAGTTTCGGATAGTTTCACATAGTTTCGGATAGTTTCACATAGTTTCACATAGTTTCGGATAGTTTCACATAGTTTCGGATAGTTTCACATAGTTTCGGATAGTTTCGGATAGTTTCACATAGTTTCACATAGTTTCGGATAGTTTCACATAGTTTCGGATAGTTTCACATAGTTTCACATAGTTTCGGATAGTTTCACATAGTTTCGGATAGTTTCGGATTGGTTTACATAGTTTCGGATAGTTTCACATAGTTTCGGATATTTTCACATAGTTTCACATAGTTTCGGATAGTTTCACTTTGTTTCACATAGTTTCGGATAGTTTCACATAGTTCCGGATAGTTTCACATAGTTTCGGATAGTTCCGGATAGTTTCACATAGTTTCACATAGTTTCGGATAGTTTCACATAGTTTCGGATAGTTTCACATAGTTTCGGATAGTTTCACATAGTTTCACATAGTTTCGGATTGTTTCACATAGTGTCACATAGTTTCACATAGTTTCGGATAGTTTCACTTAGTTTCAAATAGTTTCACGTAGTGTCACATAGTTTCACATAGTTTCACATAGTTTCGGATAGTTTCACATAGTTTCGGATAGTTTCACATAGTTTCGGATAGTTTTACATAGTTTCACATAGTTTCACATAGTTTCGGATATTTTCACATAGTGTCACATAGTTTCACATAGTTTCGGATAGTTTCACATAGTTTCACATAGTTTCGGATAGTTTCACATAGTTTCGGATAGTTTCACATATTTTCACATAGTTTCGGATAGTTTCACATAGTTTCACATAGTTTCGGATATTTTCACATAGTTTCACATAGTTTCGGATAGTTTCACATAGTTTCGGATAGTTTCTCATAGTTTCACATAGTTTCGGATTGTTTCACATAGTTTCGGATAGTTTCACATAGTTTCACATAGTTTCGGATAGTTTCACATAGTTTCGGATAGTTTCACATATTTTCACATAGTTTCGGATAGTTTCACATAGTTTCACATAGTTTCGGATAGTTTCACATAGTTTCACATAGTTTCGCGTAGTTTCGGATAGTTTCACATAGTTTCGGATAGTTTCACATAGTTTCGGATAGTTTCACATACTTTCGGATAGTATCACATAGTTTCACATAGTTTCGGATAGTTTCACATAGTTTCACATAGTTTTGGATAGTTTCACATAGTTTCGGATAGTTTCGCATAGTTTCGGATAGTTTCACATAGTTTCACATAGTTTCGGATAGTTTCACATAGTTTCGGATAGTTTCACATAGTTTCGGATAGTTTCACATAGTTTCGGATAGTATCACATAGTTTCACATAGTTTCGGATAGTTTCACATAGTTTCACATAGTTTCGGATAGTTTCACATAGTTTCGGATAGTTTCACATAGTTTCGGATAGTTTCACATAGTTTCACATAGTTTCGGATAGTTTCACATAGTTTCGGAGAGTTTAGCATAGTTTCACATAGTTTCGGATAGTTTCACATAGTTTCGCATTGTTTCGGATAGTTTCACATAGTTTCGGATAGTTTCACGTAGAGTCACATAGTTTCACATAGTTTCAAGTAGTTTCACATAATTTCACATAGTTTCACATAGTTTCACATAGTTTCAGATAGTTTCACGTAGTGTCACATAGTTTCACATAGTTTCACATAGTTTCGGATAGTTTCACATAGTTTCGGATAGTTTCACATAGTTTCACATAGTTTCACATAGTTTCAAATAGTTTCACGTAGTGTCACATAGTTTCACATAGTTTCGGATAGTTTCACATAGTTTCGGATAGTTTCACACAGTTTCGGATAGTTTCACATAGTTTCAAATAGTTTCAAATAGTTTCGGATAGTTTCAAATAGTTTCGGATAGTTTCACATAGTTTCGGATAGTTTCACATAGTTTCACATAGTTTCGGATAGTTTCACATAGTGTCACATAGTTTCACATAGTTTCGGATAGTTCCACATAGTTTCACATAGTTTCGGATAGTTTCACGTAGTGTCACATAGTTTCACATAGTTTCGGATAGTTTCACATAGTTTCGGATAGTTTCACATAGTTTAACATAGTTTCACATAGTTTCAAATAGTTTCACGTAGTGTCACATAGTTTCACATAGTTTCGGATAGTTTCACATAGTTTCGGATAGTTTCACACAGTTTCGGATAGTTTCACATAGTTTCAAATAGTTTCAAATAGTTTCGGATAGTTTCAAATAGTTTCGGATAGTTTCACATAGTTTCGGATAGTTTCACATAGTTTCGGATAGTTTCACATAGTTTCACATAGCTTAACATAGTTTCACATAGTTTCGGATAGTTTCACATAGTTTCACATAGTTTCGGATATTTTCACATACTTTCACATAGTTTCACATAGTTTCGGATAGTTTCACATAGTTACACATAGTTTCGGATAGTTTCACATAGTGTCCCATAGTTTTACATAGTTTCAAATAGTTTCACATAGTTTCAAATAGTTTCACATAGTTTCACGTAGTTTCACATAGTTTCAAATAGTTTCACGTAGTGTCACATATTTTCACATAGTTTCACATAGTTTCGGATAGTTTCACATAGTTTCGGATAGTTTCACATAGTTTCAAATAGTTTCACGTAGTGTCACATAGTTTCACATAGTTTCGGATAGTTTCACATAGTTTCACATAGTTTCGGATAGTTTCACATAGTTTCGGATAGTTTCACATAGTTTCGGATAGTTTCACATAGTTTCACATAGTTTCGGATAGTTTCACATAGTTACGGATAGTTTCACATAGTTTCGGATAGTATCACATAGCTTCACATAGTTTCGGATAGTTTCACATAGTTTCGGATAGTTTCACATAGTTTCGGATAGTTTCACATAGTTTCACATAGTTTCAGATAGTTTCACATAGTTTCACATAGTTTCGGATAGTTTCGGATAGTTTCACATAATGTCACATAGTTTCACATAGTTTCGGATAGTTTCACATAGTTTCACATAGTTTCGGATAGTTTCACATAGTTACGGATAGTTTCACATAGTTTCGGATAGTTTCACATAGTTTCACATAGTTTCAGATAGTTTCACATAGTTTCACACAGTTTCGGATAGTTTCGGATAGTTTCACATAGTGTCACATAGTTTCACATAGTTTCGGATAGTTTCACATAGTTTCACATAGTTTCGGATAGTTTCACATAGTTACGGATAGTTTCACATAGTTTCGGATAGTTTCACATAGTTTCGGATAGTATCACATAGTTTCACATAGTTTCGGATAGTTTCACATACTTTCGGATAGTTTCACATAGTTTTACATAGTTTCACATAGTTTCGGATAGTTTCACATAGTTTCGGATAGTTTCACATAGTTTCGGATAGTTTCACATAGTTTTACATAGTTTCGGATAGTTTCACATAGTTCACATAGTTTCACATAGTTTCGGATAGTTTCACATAGTTTCACATAGTTTCGGATAGTTTCACATAGTTTCGGATAGTTTCACATAGTTTCACATAGTTTCAGATAGTTTCACATAGTTTCACATAGTTTCGGATAGTTTCGGATAGTTTCACATAGTGTCACATAGTTTCACATAGTTTCGGATAGTTTCACGTAGTTTCACATAGTTTCGGATAGTTTTACATAGTTTCACATAGTTTCACATAGTTTCGTATAGTTTCACATAGTTTCGGATAGTTTCGGATAGTTTCACATAGTTTCACATAGTTTCGGATAGTTTTACATAGTTTTACATAGTTTCGGATAGTTTCACATAGTTTCACATAGTTTCGGATAGTTTCACATTGTTTCACATAGTTTCGGATAGTTTCACATAGTTCCGGATAGTTTCACATAGTTTCGGATAGTTCCGGATAGTTTCACATAGTTTCGGATAGTTTCACATAGTTTCGGATAGTTTCGGATAGTTTCACATAGTGTCACATAGTTTCACATAGTATCCGATAGTTTCACATAGCTTAAAATAGTTTCACGTAGTGTCACATAGTTTCACATAGTTTCGGATAGTTTCACATAGTTTCGGATAGTTTCGGATAGTTTCACATAGTTCCGGATAGTTTTACATAGTTTCACATAGTTTCAAATAGTTTCGTATAGTTTCACATAGTTTCGGATAGTTTCACATAGTTTCGGATAGTTTCACATAGTTTCACATAGTTTCGGATAGTTTCACATAGTTTCGGATAGTTTCACATAGTTTCGGATAGTTTCACATAGTTTCACATAGTTTCGGATAGTTTCACATAGTTTCGGATAGTTTCACATAGTTTCACATAGTTTCGGATAGTTTCACATAGTTTCGGATAGTTTCGGATTGGTTTACATAGTTTCGGATAGTTTCACATAGTTTCGGATATTTTCACATAGTTTCACATAGTTTCGGATAGTTTCACTTTGTTTCACATAGTTTCGGATAGTTTCACATAGTTCCGGATAGTTTCACATAGTTTCGGATAGTTCCGGATAGTTTCACATAGTTTCACATAGTTTCGGATAGTTTCACATAGTTTCGGATAGTTTCACATAGTTTCGGATAGTTTCACATAGTTTCACATAGTTTCGGATAGTTTCACATAGTGTCACATAGTTTCACATAGTTTCGGATAGTTTCACTTAGTTTCAAATAGTTTCACGTAGTGTCACATAGTTTCACATAGTTTCACATAGTTTCGGATAGTTTCACATAGTTTCGGATAGTTTCACATAGTTTCGGATAGTTTTACATAGTTTCACATAGTTTCACATAGTTTCGGATATTTTCACATAGTGTCACATAGTTTCACATAGTTTCGGATAGTTTCACATAGTTTCACATAGTTTCGGATAGTTTCACATAGTTTCGGATAGTTTCACATATTTTCACATAGTTTCGGATAGTTTCACATCGTTTCACATAGTTTCGGATATTTTCACATAGTTTCGGATATTTTCACATAGTTTCACATAGTTTCGGATAGTTTCACATAGTTTCGGATAGTTTCTCATAGTTTCACATAGTTTCGGATAGTTTCACATAGTTTCACATAGTTTCGGATAGTTTCACATAGTTTCGGATAGTTTCACATATTTTCACATAGTTTCGGATAGTTTCACATAGTTTCACATAGTTTCGGATAGTTTCACATAGTTTCACATAGTTTCGCGTAGTTTCGGATAGTTTCACATAGTTTCGGATAGTTTCACATAGTTTCGGATAGTTTCACATACTTTCGGATAGTATCACATAGTTTCACATAGTTTCGGATAGTTTCACATAGTTTCACATAGTTTTGGATAGTTTCACATAGTTTCGGATAGTTTCGCATAGTTTCGGATAGTTTCACATAGTTTCACATAGTTTCGGATAGTTTCACATAGTTTCGGATAGTTTCACATAGTTTCGGATAGTTTCACATAGTTTCGGATAGTATCACATAGTTTCACATAGTTTCGGATAGTTTCACATAGTTTCACATAGTTTCGGATAGTTTCACATAGTTTCGGATAGTTTCACATAGTTTCACATAGTTTCGGATAGTTTCACATAGTTTCGGAGAGTTTCACATAGTTTCACATAGTTTCGGATAGTTTCACATAGTTTCGCATTGTTTCGGATAGTTTCACATAGTTTCGGATAGTTTCACGTAGTGTCACATAGTTTCACATAGTTTCAAGTAGTTTCACATAATTTCACATAGTTTCACATAGTTTCACATAGTTTCAGATAGTTTCACGTAGTGTCACATAGTTTCACATAGTTTCACATAGTTTCAAATAGTTTCACGTAGTGTCACATAGTTTCACATAGTTTCGGATAGTTTCACATAGTTTCGGATAGTTTCACACAGTTTCGGATAGTTTCACATAGTTTCAAATAGTTTCAAATAGTTTCGGATAGTTTCAAATAGTTTCGGATAGTTTCACATAGTTTCGGATAGTTTCACATAGTTTCACATAGTTTCGGATAGTTTCACATAGTTTCGGATAGTTTCACATAGTGTCACATAGTTTCACATAGTTTCGGATAGTTCCACATAGTTTCACATAGTTTCGGATAGTTTCACGTAGTGTCACATAGTTTCACATAGTTTCGGATAGTTTCACATAGTTTCGGATAGTTTCACATAGTTTCACATAGCTTAACATAGTTTCACATAGTTTCGGATAGTTTCACATAGTTTCACATAGTTTCGGATATTTTCACATACTTTCACATAGTTTCACATAGTTTCGGATAGTTTCACATAGTTTCACATAGTTTCGGATAGTTTCACATTGTTTCACATAGTTTCGGATAGTTTCACATAGTTCCGGATAGTTTCACATAGTTTCGGATAGTTCCGGATAGTTTCACATAGTTTCGGATAGTTTCACATAGTTTCGGATAGTTTCGGATAGTTTCACATAGTGTCACATAGTTTCACATAGTATCCGATAGTTTCACATAGCTTAAAATAGTTTCACGTAGTGTCACATAGTTTCACATAGTTTCGGATAGTTTCACATAGTTTCGGATAGTTTCGGATAGTTTCACATAGTTCCGGATAGTTTTACATAGTTTCACATAGTTTCAAATAGTTTCGTATAGTTTCACATAGTTTCGGATAGTTTCACATAGTTTCGGATAGTTTCACATAGTTTCACATAGTTTCGGATAGTTTCACATAGTTTCGGATAGTTTCACATAGTTTCGGATAGTTTCACATAGTTTCACATAGTTTCGGATAGTTTCACATAGTTTCGGATAGTTTCACATAGTTTCACATAGTTTCGGATAGTTTCACATAGTTTCGGATAGTTTCGGATTGGTTTACATAGTTTCGGATAGTTTCACATAGTTTCGGATATTTTCACATAGTTTCACATAGTTTCGGATAGTTTCACTTTGTTTCACATAGTTTCGGATAGTTTCACATAGTTCCGGATAGTTTCACATAGTTTCGGATAGTTCCGGATAGTTTCACATAGTTTCACATAGTTTCGGATAGTTTCACATAGTTTCGGATAGTTTCACATAGTTTCGGATAGTTTCACATAGTTTCACATAGTTTCACATAGTTTCGGATAGTTTCACATAGTGTCACATAGTTTCACATAGTTTCGGATAGTTTCACTTAGTTTCAAATAGTTTCACGTAGTGTCACATAGTTTCACATAGTTTCACATAGTTTCGGATAGTTTCACATAGTTTCGGATAGTTTCACATAGTTTCGGATAGTTTTACATAGTTTCACATAGTTTCACATAGTTTCGGATATTTTCACATAGTGTCACATAGTTTCACATAGTTTCGGATAGTTTCACATAGTTTCACATAGTTTCGGATAGTTTCACATAGTTTCGGATAGTTTCACATATTTTCACATAGTTTCGGATAGTTTCACATAGTTTCACATAGTTTCGGATATTTTCACATAGTTTCGGATATTTTCACATAGTTTCACATAGTTTCGGATAGTTTCACATAGTTTCGGATAGTTTCTCATAGTTTCACATAGTTTCGGATAGTTTCACATAGTTTCACATAGTTTCGGATAGTTTCACATAGTTTCGGATAGTTTCACATATTTTCACATAGTTTCGGATAGTTTCACATAGTTTCACATAGTTTCGGATAGTTTCACATAGTTTCACATAGTTTCGCGTAGTTTCGGATAGTTTCACATAGTTTCGGATAGTTTCACATAGTTTCGGATAGTTTCACATACTTTCGGATAGTATCACATAGTTTCACATAGTTTCGGATAGTTTCACATAGTTTCACATAGTTTTGGATAGTTTCACATAGTTTCGGATAGTTTCGCATAGTTTCGGATAGTTTCACATAGTTTCACATAGTTTCGGATAGTTTCACATAGTTTCGGATAGTTTCACATAGTTTCGGATAGTTTCACATAGTTTCGGATAGTATCACATAGTTTCACATAGTTTCGGATAGTTTCACATAGTTTCACATAGTTTCGGATAGTTTCACATAGTTTCGGATAGTTTCACATAGTTTCACATAGTTTCGGATAGTTTCACATAGTTTCGGAGAGTTTCACATAGTTTCACATAGTTTCGGATAGTTTCACATAGTTTCGCATTGTTTCGGATAGTTTCACATAGTTTCGGATAGTTTCACGTAGTGTCACATAGTTTCACATAGTTTCAAGTAGTTTCACATAATTTCACATAGTTTCACATAGTTTCACATAGTTTCACATAGTTTCACGTAGTGTCACATAGTTTCACATAGTTTCACATAGTTTCAAATAGTTTCACGTAGTGTCACATAGTTTCACATAGTTTCGGATAGTTTCACATAGTTTCGGATAGTTTCACACAGTTTCGGATAGTTTCACATAGTTTCAAATAGTTTCAAATAGTTTCGGATAGTTTCAAATAGTTTCGGATAGTTTCACATAGTTTCGGATAGTTTCACATAGTTTCACATAGTTTCGGATAGTTTCACATAGTTTCGGATAGTTTCACATAGTGTCACATAGTTTCACATAGTTTCGGATAGTTCCACATAGTTTCACATAGTTTCGGATAGTTTCACGTAGTGTCACATAGTTTCACATAGTTTCGGATAGTTTCACATAGTTTCGGATAGTTTCACATAGTTTCACATAGTTTCACATAGCTTAAGATAGTTTCACATAGTTTCGGATAGTTTCACATAGTTTCACATAGTTTCGGATATTTTCACATACTTTCACATAGTTTCACATAGTTTCGGATAGTTTCACATAGTTACACATAGTTTCGGATAGTTTCACATAGTGTCCCATAGTTTTACATAGTTTCAAATAGTTTCACATAGTTTCACGTAGTTTCACATAGTTTCAAATAGTTTCACGTAGTGTCACATATTTTCACATAGTTTCACATAGTTTCGGATAGTTTCACATAGTTTCGGATAGTTTAACATAGTTTCAAATAGTTTCACGTAGTGTCACATAGTTTCACATAGTTTCGGATAGTTTCACATAGTTTCACATAGTTTCGGATAGTTTCACATAGTTTCGGATAGTTTCACATAGTTTCGGATAGTTTCACATAGTTTCACATAGTTTCGGATAGTTTCACATAGTTACGGATAGTTTCACATAGTTTCGGATAGTATCACATAGCTTCACATAGTTTCGGATAGTTTCACATAGTTTCGGATAGTTTCACATATTTTCACATAGTTTCGGATAGTTTCACATAGTTTCACATAGTTTCGGATATTTTCACATAGTTTCACATAGTTTCGGATAGTTTCACATAGTTTCGGATAGTTTCTCATAGTTTCACATAGTTTCGGATTGTTTCACATAGTTTCGGATAGTTTCACATATTTTCACATAGTTTCGGATAGTTTCACATAGTTTCACATAGTTTCGGATAGTTTCACATAGTTTCACATAGTTTCGCGTAGTTTCGGATAGTTTCACATAGTTTCGGATAGTTTCACATAGTTTCGGATAGTTTCACATACTTTCGGATAGTATCACATAGTTTCACATAGTTTCGGATAGTTTCACATAGTTTCACATAGTTTTGGATAGTTTCACATAGTTTCGGATAGTTTCGCATAGTTTCGGATAGTTTCACATAGTTTCACATAGTTTCGGATAGTTTCACATAGTTTCGGATAGTTTCACATAGTTTCGGATAGTTTCACATAGTTTCGGATAGTATCACATAGTTTCACATAGTTTCGGATAGTTTCACATAGTTTCACATAGTTTCGGATAGTTTCACATAGTTTCGGATAGTTTCACATAGTTTCGGATAGTTTCACATAGTTTCACATAGTTTCGGATAGTTTCACATAGTTTCGGAGAGTTTCACATAGTTTCACATAGTTTCGGATAGTTTCACATAGTTTCGCATTGTTTCGGATAGTTTCACATAGTTTCGGATAGTTTCACGTAGTGTCACATAGTTTCACATAGTTTCAAGTAGTTTCACATAATTTCACATAGTTTCACATAGTTTCACATAGTTTCAGATAGTTTCACGTAGTGTCACATAGTTTCACATAGTTTCAAATAGTTTCACGTAGTGTCACATAGTTTCACATAGTTTCGGATAGTTTCACATAGTTTCGGATAGTTTCACACAGTTTCGGATAGTTTCACATAGTTTCAAATAGTTTCAAATAGTTTCGGATAGTTTCAAATAGTTTCGGATAGTTTCACATAGATTCGGATAGTTTCACATAGTTTCACATAGTTTCGGATAGTTTCACATAGTGTCACATAGTTTCACATAGTTTCGGATAGTTCCACATAGTTTCACATAGTTTCGGATAGTTTCACGTAGTGTCACATAGTTTCACATAGTTTCACATAGTTTCGGATAGTTTCACATAGTTTCGGATAGTTTCACATAGTTTCACATAGCTTAACATAGTTTCACATAGTTTCGGATAGTTTCACATAGTTTCACATAGTTTCGGATATTTTCACATACTTTCACATAGTTTCGGATAGTTTCACATAGTTACACATAGTTTCGGATAGTTTCACATAGTGTCCCATAGTTTTACATAGTTTCAAATAGTTTCACATAGTTTCACGTAGTTTCACATAGTTTCAAATAGTTTCACGTAGTGTCACATATTTTCACATAGTTTCACATAGTTTCGGATAGTTTCACATAGTTTCGGATAGTTTCACATAGTTTCAAATAGTTTCACGTAGTGTCACATAGTTTCACATAGTTTCGGATAGTTTCACATAGTTTCACATAGTTTCGGATAGTTTCACATAGTTTCGGATAGTTTCACATAGTTTCGGATAGTTTCACATAGTTTCACATAGTTTCGGATAGTTTCACATAGTTACGGATAGTTTCACATAGTTTCGGATAGTATCACATAGCTTCACATAGTTTCGGATAGTTTCACATAGTTTCGGATAGTTTCACATAGTTTCGGATAGTTTCACATAGTTTCACATAGTTTCAGATAGTTTCACATAGTTTCACATAGTTTCGGATAGTTTCGGATAGTTTCACATAGTGTCACATAGTTTCACATAGTTTCGGATAGTTTCACATAGTTTCACATAGTTTCGGATAGTTTCACATAGTTACGGATAGTTTCACATAGTTTCGGATAGTTTCACATAGTTTCACATAGTTTCAGATAGTTTCACATAGTTTCACACAGTTTCGGATAGTTTCGGATAGTTTCACATAGTGTCACATAGTTTCACATAGTTTCGGATAGTTTCACATAGTTTCACATAGTTTCGGATAGTTTCACATAGTTACGGATAGTTTCACATAGTTTCACATTGTTTCACTTAGTTTCGGATAGTTTCACATAGTTTCACATAGTTTCGGATAGTTTCACATACTTTCGGATAGTTTCACATAGTTTTACATAGTTTCACATAGTTTCGGATAGTTTCACATAGTTTCGGATAGTTTCACATAGTTTCGGATAGTTTCACATAGTTTTACATAGTTTCGGATAGTTTCACATAGTTTCGGATAGTTTCGGATAGTTTCACATAGTTCACATAGTTTCACATAGTTTCACATAGTTTCGGATAGTTTCACATAGTTTCACATAGTTTCGGATATTTTCACATAGTTTCACATAGTTTCGGATAGTTTCACGTAGTTTCACATAGTTTCGGATAGTTTTACATAGTTTCACATAGTTTCACATAGTTTCGTATAGTTTCACATAGTTTCGGATAGTTTCACATAGCTTAACATAGTTTCACATAGTTTCGGATAGTTTCGGATAGTTTCACATAGTTTCACATAGTTTCGGATAGTTTCACATAGTTTTACATAGTTTCGGATAGTTTCACATAGTTTCACATAGTTTCGGATAGTTTCACATTGTTTCACATAGTTTCGGATAGTTTCACATAGTTCCGGATAGTTTCACATAGTTTCGGATAGTTCCGGATAGTTTCACATAGTTTCGGATAGTTTCACATAGTTTCGGATAGTTTCGGATAGTTTCACATAGTGTCACATAGTTTCACATAGTATCCGATAGTTTCACATAGCTTAAAATAGTTTCACGTAGTGTCACATAGTTTCACATAGTTTCGGATAGTTTCACATAGTTTCGGATAGTTTCGGATAGTTTCACATAGTTCCGGATAGTTTTACATAGTTTCACATAGTTTCGGATAGTTTCACATAGTTTCGGATAGTTTCGGATAGTTTCACATAGTGTCACATAGTTTCACATAGTATCCGATAGTTTCACATAGCTTAAAATAGTTTCACGTAGTGTCACATAGTTTCACATAGTTTCGGATAGTTTCACATAGTTTCACATAGTTTCGGATAGTTTCACATTGTTTCACTTAGTTTCGGATAGTTTCACATAGTTTCACATAGTTTCGGATAGTTTCACATACTTTCGGATAGTTTCACATAGTTTTACATAGTTTCACATAGTTTCGGATAGTTTCACATAGTTTCACATAGTTTCACATAGTTTCGGATAGTTTCACATAGTTTCGGATAGTTTCACATAGTTTTACATAGTTTCGGATAGTTTCACATAGTTTCGGATAGTTTCGGATAGTTTCACATAGTTCACATAGTTTCACATAGTTTCACATAGTTTCGGATAGTTTCACATAGTTTCACATAGTTTCGGATATTTTCACATAGTTTCACATAGTTTCGGATAGTTTCACGTAGTTTCACATAGTTTCGGATAGTTTCGGATAGTTTCACATAGTTTCACATAGTTTCGGATAGTTTCACATAGTTTTACATAGTTTCGGATAGTTTCACATAGTTTCACATAGTTTCGGATAGTTTCACATTGTTTCACATAGTTTCGGATAGTTCCGGATAGTTTCACATAGTTTCGGATAGTTTCACATAGTTTCGGATAGTTTCGGATAGTTTCACATAGTGTCACATAGTTTCACATAGTATCCGATAGTTTCACATAGCTTAAAATAGTTTCACGTAGTGTCACATAGTTTCACATAGTTCCGGATAGTTTTACATAGTTTCACATAGTTTCGGATAGTTTCACATAGTTTCGGATAGTTTCACATAGTTTCGGATAGTTTCGGATAGTTTCACATAGTGTCACATAGTTTCACATAGTATCCGATAGTTTCACATAGCTTAAAATAGTTTCACGTAGTGTCACATAGTTTCACATAGTTTCGGATAGTTTCACATAGTTTCACATAGTTTCGGATAGTTTCACATTGTTTCACTTAGTTTCGGATAGTTTCACATAGTTTCGGATAGTTTCACATACTTTCGGATAGTTTCACATAGTTTTACATAGTTTCACATAGTTTCACATAGTTTCACATAGTTTCACATAGTTTCGGATAGTTTCACATAGTTTCGGATAGTTTCACATAGTTTTACATAGTTTCGGATAGTTTCACATAGTTTCGGATAGTTTCGGATAGTTTCACATAGTTCACATAGTTTCACATAGTTTCGGATAGTTTCACATAGTTTCACATAGTTTCACATAGTTTCGGATATTTTCACATAGTTTCACATAGTTTCGGATAGTTTCACGTAGTTTCACATAGTTTCGGATAGTTTTACATAGTTTCACATAGTTTCACATAGTTTCGTATAGTTTCACATAGTTTCGGATAGTTTCGGATAGTTTCACATAGTTTCACATAGTTTCGGATAGTTTCACATAGTTTTACATAGTTTCGGATAGTTTCACATAGTTTCACATAGTTTCGGATAGTTTCACATAGTTTCACATAGTTTCGGATATTTTCACATAGTTTCACATAGTTTCGGATAGTTTCACGTAGTTTCACATAGTTTCGGATAGTTTTACATAGTTTCACATAGTTTCACATAGTTTCGTATAGTTTCACATAGTTTCGGATAGTTTCACATAGCTTAACATAGTTTCACATAGTTTCGGATAGTTTCGGATAGTTTCACATAGTTTCACATAGTTTCGGATAGTTTCACATAGTTTTACATAGTTTCGGATAGTTTCACATAGTTTCACATAGTTTCGGATAGTTTCACATTGTTTCACATAGTTTCGGATAGTTTCACATAGTTCCGGATAGTTTCACATAGTTTCGGATAGTTCCGGATAGTTTCACATAGTTTCGGATAGTTTCACATAGTTTCGGATAGTTTCGGATAGTTTCACATAGTGTCACATAGTTTCACATAGTATCCGATAGTTTCACATAGCTTAAAATAGTTTCACGTAGTGTCACATAGTTTCACATAGTTTCGGATAGTTTCACATAGTTTCGGATAGTTTCGGATAGTTTTACATAGTTTCACATAGTTTCGGATAGTTTCACATAGTTTCGGATAGTTTCGGATAGTTTCACATAGTGTCACATAGTTTCACATAGTATCCGATAGTTTCACATAGCTTAAAATAGTTTCACGTAGTGTCACATAGTTTCACATAGTTTCGGATAGTTTCACATAGTTTCACATAGTTTCGGATAGTTTCACATTGTTTCACTTAGTTTCGGATAGTTTCACATAGTTTCACATAGTTTCGGATAGTTTCACATACTTTCGGATAGTTTCACATAGTTTTACATAGTTTCACATAGTTTCGGATAGTTTCACATAGTTTCACATAGTTTCGGATAGTTTCACATAGTTTCGGATAGTTTCACATAGTTTTACATAGTTTCGGATAGTTTCACATAGTTTCGGATAGTTTCGGATAGTTTCACATAGTTCACATAGTTTCACATAGTTTCACATAGTTTCGGATAGTTTCACATAGTTTCACATAGTTTCGGATATTTTCACATAGTTTCACATAGTTTCGGATAGTTTCACGTAGTTTCACATAGTTTCGGATAGTTTTACATAGTTTCACATAGTTTCACATAGTTTCGTATAGTTTCACATAGTTTCGGATAGTTTCGGATAGTTTCACATAGTTTCACATAGTTTCGGATAGTTTCACATAGTTTTACATAGTTTCGGATAGTTTCACATATTTTCACATAGTTTCGGATAGTTTCACATTGTTTCACATAGTTTCGGATAGTTTCACATAGTTCCGGATAGTTTCACATAGTTTCGGATAGTTCCGGATAGTTTCACATAGTTTCGGATAGTTTCACATAGTTTCGGATAGTTTCGGATAGTTTCACATAGTGTCACATAGTTTCACATAGTATCCGATAGTTTCACATAGCTTAAAATAGTTTCACGTAGTGTCACATAGTTTCACATAGTTTCGGATAGTTTCACATAGTTTCGGATAGTTTCGGATAGTTTCACATAGTTCCGGATAGTTTTACATAGTTTCACATAGTTTCAAATAGTTTCGTATAGTTTCACATAGTTTCGGATAGTTTCACATAGTTTCGGATAGTTTCACATAGTTTCACATAGTTTCGGATAGTTTCACATAGTTTCGGATAGTTTCACATAGTTTCGGATAGTTTCGGATAGTTTCACATAGTTTCGGATAGTTTCGGATAGTTTCACATAGTTTCACATAGTTTCGGATAGTTTCACATAGTTTCGGATAGTTTCACATAGTTTCGGATAGTTTCACATAGTTTCGGATAGTTTCGGATTGGTTTACATAGTTTCGGATAGTTTCACATAGTTTCGGATATTTTCACATAGTTTCACATAGTTTCGGATAGTTTCACTTTGTTTCACATAGTTTCGGATAGTTTCACATAGTTCCGGATAGTTTCACATAGTTTCGGATAGTTCCGGATAGTTTCACATAGTTTCACATAGTTTCGGATAGTTTCACATAGTTTCGGATAGTTTCACATAGTTTCGGATAGTTTCACATAGTTTCACATAGTTTCGGATAGTTTCACATAGTGTCACATAGTTTCACATAGTTTCGGATAGTTTCACTTAGTTTCAAATAGTTTCACGTAGTGTCACATAGTTTCACATAGTTTCACATAGTTTCGGATAGTTTCACATAGTTTCGGAAAGTTTCACATAGTTTCGGATAGTTTTACATAGTTTCACATAGTTTCGGATATTTTCACATAGTGTCACATAGTTTCACATAGTTTCGGATAGTTTCACATAGTTTCACATAGTTTCGGATAGTTTCACATAGTTTCGGATAGTTTCACATATTTTCACATAGTTTCGGATAGTTTCACATAGTTTCACATAGTTTCGGATATTTTCACATAGTTTCACATAGTTTCGGATAGTTTCACATAGTTTCGGATAGTTTCTCATAGTTTCACATAGTTTCGGATTGTTTCACATAGTTTCGGATAGTTTCACATAGTTTCACATAGTTTCGGATAGTTTCACATAGTTTCGGATAGTTTCACATATTTTCACATAGTTTCGGATAGTTTCACATAGTTTCACATAGTTTCGGATAGTTTCACATAGTTTCACATAGTTTCGCGGAGTTTCGGATAGTTTCACATAGTTTCGGATAGTTTCACATAGTTTCACATAGTTTCGGATAGTTTCACATAGTTCCGGATAGTTTCACATAGTTTCGGATAGTTCCTGATAGTTTCACATAGTTTCACATAGTTTCGGATAGTTTCACATAGTTTCGGATAGTTTCACATAGTTTCGGATAGTTTCACATAGTTTCACATAGTTTCGGATAGTTTCACATAGTGTCACATAGTTTCACATAGTTTCGGATAGTTTCACTTAGTTTCAAATAGTTTCAAGTAGTGTCACATAGTTTCACATAGTTTCACATAGTTTCGGATAGTTTCACATAGTTTCGGATAGTTTCACATAGTTTCGGATAGTTTTACATAGTTTCACATAGTTTCACATAGTTTCGGATATTTTCACATAGTGTCACATAGTTTCACATAGTTTCGGATAGTTTCACATAGTTTCACATAGTTTCGGATAGTTTCACATAGTTTCGGATAGTTTCACATATTTTCACATAGTTTCGGATAGTTTCACATAGTTTCACATAGTTTCGGATATTTTCACATAGTTTCACATAGTTTCGGATAGTTTCGGATAGTTTCTCATAGTTTCACATAGTTTCGGATTGTTTCACATAGTTTCGGATAGTTTCACATAGTTTCACATAGTTTCGGATAGTTTCACATAGTTTCGGATAGTTTCACATATTTTCACATAGTTTCGGATAGTTTCACATAGTTTCACATAGTTTCGGATAGTTTCACATAGTTTCACATAGTTTCGCGTAGTTTCGGATAGTTTCACATAGTTTCGGATAGTTTCACATAGTTTCGGATAGTTTCACATACTTTCGGATAGTATCACATAGTTTCACATAGTTTCGGATAGTTTCACATAGTTTCACATAGTTTTGGATAGTTTCACATAGTTTCGGATAGTTTCGCATAGTTTCGGATAGTTTCACATAGTTTCACATAGTTTCGGATAGTTTCACATAGTTTCGGATAGTTTCACATAGTTTCGGATAGTTTCACATAGTTTCGGATAGTATCACATAGTTTCACATAGTTTCGGATAGTTTCACATAGTTTCACATAGTTTCGGATAGTTTCACATAGTTTCGGATAGTTTCACATAGTTTCGGATAGTTTCACATAGTTTCACATAGTTTCGGATAGTTTCACATAGTTTCGGAGAGTTTCACATAGTTTCACATAGTTTCGGATAGTTTCACATAGTTTCGCATTGTTTCGGATAGTTTCACATAGTTTCGGATAGTTTCACGTAGTGTCACATAGTTTCACATAGTTTCAAGTAGTTTCACATAATTTCACATAGTTTCACATAGTTTCACATAGTTTCAGATAGTTTCACGTAGTGTCACATAGTTTCACATAGTTTCACATAGTTTCAAATAGTTTCACGTAGTGTCACATAGTTTCACATAGTTTCGGATAGTTTCACATAGTTTCGGATAGTTTCACACAGTTTCGGATAGTTTCACATAGTTTCAAATAGTTTCAAATAGTTTCGGATAGTTTCAAATAGTTTCGGATAGTTTCACATAGTTTCGGATAGTTTCACATAGTTTCACATAGTTTCGGATAGTTTCACATAGTGTCACATAGTTTCACATAGTTTCGGATAGTTCCACATAGTTTCACATAGTTTCGGATAGTTTCACGTAGTGTCACATAGTTTCACATAGTTTCACATAGTTTCGGATAGTTTCACATAGTTTCGGATAGTTTCACATAGTTTCACATAGCTTAACATAGTTTCACATAGTTTCGGATAGTTTCACATAGTTTCACATAGTTTCGGATATTTTCACATACTTTC